>NC_047086.1:8904839-9210359 GCF_902459505.1 Geotrypetes seraphini | reverse complement strand
TGTTGTTCTGTAGATCTTAATATTCGATTAGTAGTATATGGAATCAAATATTTATGAATGAATGCTGGGGTTTTGAAAAGAAGAGTTTTATATGTAAGCAGGCATATTTTATAAGTTACACGAGGTCCTTGATAAACTATGTGACCTTTTCTGAAATACTGCCTACTTATGGAAAGGGTGAAGAAGGACTACAAGAGACAAAAATCTTTAGTGAGTGGTTAAAAACCTGGTGCCAAAAAAGTTTTAAGTACATAGGAAGATGGGATAAAACGTACTTGGAAAAACAAAAGGCTGTTTTGTTATGATGACCTATGTCTTTCTGGCACAGGAAAAAGGCTCCTCAGGGAGAAATACAGGCAATATATTTCTAGGCATTTAAGGTGCTAAGTGAAGCGAATGAACTCTAGAAGTCACCCCCACCAAAACCAACAGCAAGAGAGTGACAGCAGTGGAGAAAATTAAAATAAACCATCTTAGCAAATCACTTATCAGCAAAAGGGTAGATGGGAAGACTTAAGCAGAAGGAAAAAGAGGGTGAGAGAGACAAAAAGAAACAAATTGCTAGCAGTCTGTGTAACAAAGTTCATGATTTGCAAGCCCCGATGTTGCAGGCAGACTTGGATATTGTTTCTGTCACAGAGAATGGGATACAAACATACCAGGCTATACCCTATTTAGGAAAGGTGGAGGGGTAGCTTTATATGTGAAAACAACATTAAAGCAGCTGAGATTCAGAGGTCCTGGGGAGAAGAAGAAGCGGGAACATGCATCCATGTGGGAGTTGTCTACAGACCTCTGACACACACACACACAGAAGTTAGACAAAGATTTGGTCATAGATATCCAAAAGTTGGGAATGAAGAGGAAGGTGCTGTTGCTGGGGATTTCAACCTGCCAGATGCAGATTGGAAGGTCCTGTCTGCAGAATCGGAAAGAAGCAGATAGCTTATAATGCTTTTCAAAGTGCAATGCTGATGGAACCCACAAGGGGAGGGGTGGTCACAAATAGAGATGGTGGTGCCCACTTGGATTATTACACTGTATGGTTTGATATAAGGGCTAAAGCGGAATGTGGCCACTCAAAACCCTTGATTGAAAGCATGCTGACTTTGTTAAAATGGAGGAGTAGCTGAAGAAAGGGCTGAAGGTTAGGAGGACATAAAAGTAATGAAGAATCTGTGGTTCCAACTGAAGGGAGCTACAAGAAGCTACTGAAAAAGCTCTTGACCCAACCAGTCTCCAGTGATTTTTCAGTGTTTTTCTGATGGAATGAAAAAAGTGGAAGATCACTGGACTAAGTTCATCACCCTTAATGGAGACTGCTCCAACTTTATTGGCTGGGCTAAGAACTTTTCAGCGGCAACAGCTCTTTATGTAAGGAAAGTTAACCAGAGCAAGAGAAAAAGGAAACCAATATGGTTCACCAAAAAAGTTGCTAAGATAAAAGCAAAGGATGTGGCATTCGTGAAATATAAAAGAATGCAAGACATGGAACACAGAAAAGATAAAACTGAAAGAAATGAAAAGAGAAATGAAGAGAGGGCTCTGGCGGAAGAACAAATGGCTAAAAACAAAGAAGGGTGACAAGACTTTTTTAGTTAAAGAAGGAATGCCAGAAATAGAATTGTGAAATTTTATGGACAGCGATGAGGAAAAAGTAGAGGTGCTTAATAAATACTTTTGTTTTGTATTCACCAAGAAAAATCCAGGAGTAGGACCACCATCGGCTGTTAAAGGTTAAATTGAAGTTGAGATTCCACTGTTTAAGGAAGAAAATGTTTATGAACAACTTGAAAAACTGAAATTGGACAAACCAATAGGACCGGATTGGATCCATCCCAGAATCTCAAGAAAGATCTAGGAGGGGTTCTGGTGGGTCCTCTTACAGATTTGTATAATAAATCCTTGGAGACGGGGGAGGTTCTACAGGATTGGAGAAGAGCAGATAAGGTCCCCTTTCACAAAAGTGGAGACAGAGAAGAAGAGGTGGGAAACTATAGGTCAGGTAAGCTTTATTTCGGTGGTTGGAAAGGTAATAGAAGTGATGCTCAAGGAAAGGATAGTGAGTTTTCCTGGAATCCAATTTCAGCATTGGGGGGGGGGGGGGCTAATCCTGAGAAGGATTGCTGGCAGGTATTACATTGTGCAATTTCATGTTACGAGGGAAATAGCTCAGTACTTCACAGTTCATACATGTTAAGGTGAAGCAGGAAATACTAGGGAAGTTTAAATTATGATACATTTAAATGGCAACCAAAGGTTTAGTATGTATATTTATAGAGGTATAAGATATCAATAGTATAATGAATGGATCTAGGGTTATAGTGTTCTTTATTGTTGAGTCAATCAAAGGACAGACTAGGTAAATGATTTGTACATATATATGTATCTCAGAACCAATCTAATTCTGTATGTAACACCATTTTAAAAAAATCATAACTCCTGCAGGGTATTGTTACTCCTGAACTATGGTTCATATATTGTAGCTCGAGTACCGTACCATCATTACTGGAGTTAATGTTCATATTTCCATCATCGCTGCTCATGTAAACTGCTCTGAATTAACTTCTTAGTCATTAATAGGGGGATAGAAGCTTTAACGGGACATTCCAAAAATGGCATGGGACATACAGTACACGACAGGAACACAAAATATTTGAATTTACAGACTTATGACTTATTTACATTATGTTTACAATAGCCGTAAATGATAACGGTGAATAATACAAAACATTGCTACAATAATTACGATTGGAACCAGCGTAATGTAAAATTTATTACGATAGGAAAAGGTTAAATAAACAATACACTTTGTCTCACAGGGAAGGTGGTGTTCCGTGGTTGCTGTAAGATGCTGTGGACCCATTTAAGCTCTAGGTTTAATTCAGTGGTCTCAAACTCGCGGCCCGCCAGGTCCTATTTTGAGGCCCTCGGTATGTTTATCATAATCACCAAAGTAAAATAAAACAATTTATTGATCATATGTCTCTTTAGCTATAAATTATTATTAAGTCTTAGCCAAAAGGAAGGGTTTATAAACTATAAAGAGTTTTACCTCATGCAAAATTGTCATTTCTTTAATAAGACATTAGCTATTTTTTCTGAGCCCTCTAAGTACCTACAAATCCAAAATGTGGACATGGCTTTTCATTGGGTCATTGTCAATATTATTTTCAGGTCTTTTTAAGTAACTTGCACAATATGAGGAGGGAGAAGCCGGCTGGGTGCTATAGGAGAGCAAAGAGCTATTTGCTCCTAAACCATGGGGAAGCGCTACAAGGACTTCAGGGACCAGACGGACTCCATCTGACCAGTAGGGGTAAGAACGTCTTCGGACACCGACTAGCCCGCCTGCTTCACAGGGCTTTAAACTAGGTAAGTCGAGGGAGGGTACCCATTCACATATTAGTGCAGAAAGGAATTATCCTGATGAGGTGAGTCGAAACTCCGCTTCCATGTCCAAGGTAAGTACCCACATTGCAAACAGTTCTTTGGGAGTCACACTGACTCGGGTAGGATACGCCTCACAGGGACTTAGCAAACACAAGATATGGAGGGCCATGTATGTCAATGCACACAGTTTAGGTAACAAAATTCTAGAATTGGAGGCTGAAATAAGGAATGCCGACCTAGATGTGGTGGCAATATCTGAAACTTGGTTCACGGACTCACATGGGTGGGATATGGCTATACCGGGCTACAATCTACTTCGTCAGGACAGAGAGGGCAGGTTAGGAGGAGGGGTAGCTCTATACATTAAAGAGGACATCAAAACCACCAGGATCACAGATGTCAAGTACACCGGGGAGTCCCTCTGGGTAAACCTGGCAAGAGGCAGAGAAAAATGCCTGTATCTAGGTGTGGTTTACAGACCCCCCAAGACAACTGGAAGACATGGACGCAGAATTAATTGAAGACATAGAGAATATCACTCTACGAGGAGAAGCTGTACTGCTAGGGGACTTCAATATGCCTGATGCAGACTGGAACTCATTTTCAGCGACAACCAGCGGTAGCAGGAGGCTCTTAACCTCCATAAAGGGAGCACGTCTCAAACAAATGGTAACGGAGCCCACTAGGGCCCAGGCGATCCTCGACCTGGTACTCACCAACGGGGAAAGCGTTTCAGAGGTCTCAGTAGGAGATACGCTAGCCTCCAGCGACCACAATATAGTATGGTTCAACCTTAGGAAAGGCTTCCCTAGATCAAACACGAAAACAAAGGTACTCAATTTCCGGGGCACAGACTTTGCACGCATAGGAGATTTCGTCCATCAGACGCTGCAGGACCAAGCGGAGACCGATGATGTAGAAGCTAAATGGTTAACACTGAAATCAACCATACATGAAGCAACTAGCCGCTTCATAAAATCAGTAAATAAACGACAAAGAAACAATAAACCCCAATGGTTCACCGCGGAGATCTCGCACCTCATTAAGGAGAAGAAAAAAGCGTTTCTCTCCTACAAGCGCAAGGAGAAAAGAGAGGCAAAAGTAGAATATAGGACCAGGTCTACAGCGGTCAAAATGGCAGTTAGGGAGGCAAAACTTCGAGTGGAAGAAATTCTGGCAAAAAACATTAAAAAGGGGGACAAATCCTTCTTCAGGTATATTAGTGACAGAAAAAGGAACACAGGCGGGATAGTACACCTTAGAAGACCGGACGGAAGTTACATGGAAGCAGATTCCGATAAAGCTGAACTACTGAATGAATACTTCTGCTCAGTCTTCACCTGTGAGGCACCGGGACACGGTCCCCAGTTGAAGGCAACACAAAGCACAGAAGACCCGTTTCAGAATTTTGAGTTCACACAAGGTGAAGTTTACAGTGAACTGGCAAGACTCAAGGTGAACAAAGCCATGGGACCAGACAATTTGCACCCAAGAATGCTCAGAGAATTGAGCGATGTCCTGGCGAAACCGTTGGCTGAGCTATTCAATCTCTCCCTAAGTAAGGGGAAAGTTCCCCTGGACTGGAAATTAGCTAATGTCGTTCCTCTGCATAAAAAGGGTTGCAGGGCAGAGGCTGCGAATTATAGACCGGTGAGTCTCACATCAATAGTGTGCAAACTCATGGAAACACTAATTAAAAGCAAATTGGACACGATCTTGAATGAAGGGAATCTTCGGGATCCCAGTCAGCATGGATTCACCAAGGGTAGGTCCTGCCAATCCAATCTCATCAGCTTCTTTGACTGGGTAACAAGAAAGTTGGACTCGGGAGAGCCTTTGGACGTCGTGTACCTGGACTTCAGGAAAGCTTTTGACAGTGTCCCACACCGCAGGCTGCTAAGCAAGATGGAATCGATGGGGTTAGGAGAGACACTAACTGCATGGGTCAATGATTGGCTGAGTGGCAGACTTCAGAGGGTGGTGGTTAATGGTACCCTCTCTAAAACATCGGAGGTGACCAGTGGAGTGCCGCAGGGCTCGGTCCTGGGTCCACTCCTTTTCAACATATTCATAGGGGATCTGACTCAAGGGCTTCAAGGTAAAATAACACTATTCGCCGATGACGCCAAACTATGTAATATAGTAAGTGAATGCAGTTTACAGAATTATATGGCGCAGGACCTGCTTACATTGGAAAGTTGGTCCTCAACCTGGCAGCTAGGCTTCAATGCGAAGAAATGTAAGGTCATGCACCTCGGAAGCGGAAATCCATGCAGGACGTACTTCTTGAACAGAGAAACTTTAACTAGGACTTCAGCAAAACGAGATTTAGGAGTAATCATCAGTGCAGACATGAAAACTGCCAATCAAGTGGAGAAGGCTTCATCTAAGGCAAGGCAGATATTGGGTTGTATCAATAGAAGTTTCGTCAGCCGAAAGCCTGAAGTCATAATGCCGTTGTACAGGGCCATGGTGAGACCTCATCTGGAGTACTGTGTGCAATTCTGGAGGCCACATTACAGTAAAGATGTGCGCAGAATTGAATCGGTTCAACGGACGGCCACCAGGATGATCTAGGGGGCTCAAGGGTCTCTCGTACGAAGAGAGACTGAACAAATTGCAGCTCTACACTCTTGAGGAACGTAGAAAGAGGGGAGACATGATCGAAACATTTAAGTACCTCAAGGGACATGTCGAAGTGGAAGATGATATTTTCTTTCTCAAGGGACCCTCGGCCACAAGAGGGCACCCGCTCAAACTCAGGGGCGGAAAATTTCATGGCGACATCAGAAAGTATTTCTTCACAGAGAGAGTGGTTGATCATTGGAACAATCTTCCAGTGCAGGTGATCGAGGCAGACAGCGTGCCAGACTTTAAGAATAAATGGGATACCCATGTGGGATCCCTACGAGGGTCAAGATAAGGAAATTGGGTCATTAGGGCATAGACAGGGGATGGGTAAGCAGAGTGGGCAGACTTGATGGGCTGTAGCCCTTTTCTGCCGTCATCTTCTATGTTTCTATGTTATTTTTAAACCTGCTCACAAAGGAAATGGACATTTTAGCTCTTCTGGTTTTGTAGCTAGGTGGGGTGCCACTCTGACTCAACGGCTGTATTGTACTTCTGGGAGTGGCAGTGCCATCCAGACAGCTGAGATGATGAGACCAGCGGATATCTTGTGTTCTCAGAAGGGGAGCAAGAGGAAGAACTGGTTTGGCTACAGGAGAAGGAAGTGTTACTGTTTGCTTTTGTGGGGAGGGGTTAATCCTTCTTTTCATTTTAGCACTGCCCGATATAATTGGTTGCAGAACTTTACAAGAGTATTTAGAGTAGCAAGAACATAAGCTTAGAAGGAATTTAGTGAGGGGGTGAGGGAAACCGCACGCACACATCAATTAAAACCTCAGGCTCAAATGGGCAAATTAGGGAGTCTAAGTGGTCCTTATTGGCCAGTGTCTTTTAAGTTGTCTTTTTTTTTTTTTTTCTTGGCCAGCATGTTTCAATTGGTAGCTAAAAGGACAGACCCAAGCTTCAGTTCAATTCTAAAATTGTTAGCTCTGGCCTCCCTCCCTCCCCTACTGCTGGCTTTGGTTCCCAGGTTTCATTTCGTAGAAAGAAATGATTTCCCTCTGAGAAAAAAATTTGCTCTAAAACAAGTGCTCCACAGCTTAAAAGGACACCTTTTCCACGCCATATTACTACCCTCTGCTCCTTTCCTCTTGTGCTTCCACCTCCTCCTGTGATAATTATACAGGGAGAGGAATTTTGTTTTGAAAGCCCACTCTGAATTCTGAGAATTATTCTAGACCCACAGAAAGCAAGTAAACAAACTACAGTGGTACCTCGGTTTACAAGTGTACCAGTTTGTGAGTGTTTTGTAAGACGAGCAAAACATTTGCAAAATCGGCACCTCTGAAACCGAGCTTGCCTCAATTTGCGAGCGGCACCCCACACGATCCGTGACCTTCCCCCCCCACGATCCAGCATCCCCCCGCTCGCATCGCAACCCCCGCCGCGATCTGTAATCCCCCAGACCCACCCAAACATGCTGCTTACCCCCATCTGGCCACCGGCACCGGCACCAGCACCAACGCACAGGACATGCCGGTGCCCGAAGATCTGCGTTCTTGAGCATCTGCACATGCTCAAGGCCTGCGAGTTCACGCTCTCTCCGAGATAAATTAGGGACCATTTTTCTAGTGAACATCTGATGCTCTTGGTGCAGTCAATTGTCCTTGATTGCTACCTTTTTTTACGTTGGTTGTTCTAAAACAGGGATCTCAAAGTCCCTCCTTGAGGGCCGCAATCCAATCGGGTTTTCAGGATTTCCCCAATGAATATGCATTGAAAGCAGTGCATGCACATAGATCTCATGCATATTCATTGGGGAAATCCTGAAAACCCGACTGGATTGCGGCCCTCAAAGAGGGACTTTGAGACCCCTATCTTAGAGTAAAAGACTCTCAAAAGATATGCAACTTTTATTTCCATCTGCTGGAAAATTTAGCTTCAAACGATATCTGGTGGTCTCCTTCTCACATCAAGCTGTAAAACTCTGCAATGCTCTCCCAGTGGCTTCTTAGATAAGGTTCTGTAAATGATTGAAAACATAACTCTTTAAGACATAATTTTATTAGCTGTTGATGGAATTTCTGTATGTAAATCAGGGCGGATTGCTTCCTTCTATTTAACTTTATTGTAATCCGTACTAATGTCTTTTGACAGTGTAGCAGAATATAAAATTAGATATTGTATTCTCTCCTTCCTCCATGGATTTGTTTGCATCCTGCTCTCTTTTCATTCCATTCTCCCATCCTCTTCCCCATCTCAACTGCCCCCAGTCTTTCAAAAACGTAGAGTTTCAGATTCAGTTGGAGCAGATAAGCAGCATAAAATTATCCATTGTGAGTTAAGGAGAATTAGATTCCAGGCAATTCAAATGGACAATAACACCCTGGGAATGTACACTTTCCCTTAATCAGTTTAAAGCCCCCAAAGCAAACAATTTTTAGTTTTAGCACACTTTTCTCATTTTTCTTCCAGCTGAATTGGCACCATTGTTCTATTAAACCTTCCCACTGTTCTTGGTCTGGTCTTAGCAGCAACAGGTCCAAAACCATGCAGCAGGATGCCTTCCTGAGGCTTGTGCAAAAGTTTTAGTGTTCCAGTACCACTAATGCTCCCTGTGTCCTCCTCCAGGCACTTTGTAACCCTGTCTAGTTTGGTCAGATTCTCAGCATATCCCTTGATGGACGTGCATGAGATGTTTGCATACCCTGAAAACCTGGCCACCTGGATGGGCCTTAAAGGGTGGCTTGGAATCTGTGGTCTCAGAGATGCTTGCTTATTGTCTCAGTAGAATGTTCACTTAGTCTGATCATTCCTATTGGCTGGAAGTACAGATGCAAATCGAGAGGGGGGGAAGTTGGGAATTCTGATACCCATATGCTTAAAAACAATTATCAATCACTATTATATTATAACAAAAGAAGAAAAAAATACGTCTGAAAAGAAAAAAGTCTTATATCATCCACATCTTGGTCTGTTTCTTTTCCTTCCTTTTACCATATGTAGGTATATAAGAAATTAAGAAAAATAAATTAGCCTGAGAATAGCACAATGCCCCTCCCCCCCTTAGTTCCTTCTTAGATGAAATAAAGTCCAAGAACTTCTTCAGTTCAAAGAACAGTTTATTTTTTAGATTTAAAAGTAATCAAACATTGACAAGGAAATAGTAACACAAAGGTTATGCCCAGAGTTACTGCTATCATCCTTAATGCCAGGAAACCTTGACGTCTGCTCTGGGCATCTCTAGCATGAATTTTAGATCCCCAAAACAGCTGAAATGTTAAAAGTCCCAAATAGCTGCACAGTAAACCGCTTCGATATCTGTTGAGGAAAGGTATATCAAATAAAGATAACCATAACAAGGGACGACTCACTATTTAAACAAAATGCTTTGAAAACTCCGGAAAAATTAACAGTAGAGTGCTTTGGACTGTCTTGGAAAGTCGAGAGTTCCTGGAGTTCTGTGTTGTGATGTGTGGTCACTACAGTCGTAGACACTCTTGTTTTAATTACAATCCCACAAGAGTTTTAAGTTGGACCAAAGCAGGGAAGGCTTTTCTTCTAATTTAAAACAAACTTTGTCACTTGGTTTTTGAAATGGCAAGTTATGTGTCCAAGGATTTAATTTTCTGAGACGTTTTCAGAGGGAGTCAAAAACAAGGCCATGAGAGCTAAAGTATGCCAACGTTTCTGGCCTCCTCCCCCAACTTTTTTTAACTTTCTCATATGTTATTTGCGGTTTTTCCATATTCGCTGGTCTGGTCACCCCCAATCACCACAAATACGGAGGGGGAACTGTAATTTGTTTTATAGTGTGTTTTTGATGTGATTTATATGATAAATGTTATGTCTTATTTTGTATGTTAATATGGATAAGGGCAGGGGAGAAATAAACAAACAAACTTCACAAGCCAGGATTCATGCCCTGACCTACTTTTTAGGCGCCTATCTTTACCGATCACAGCAGGGGAATTCCCCCCCACTCCCACCCATCAGCTGAGCGGCAGGGACTCCCCAAAATTGCAATTCTGTAACTGGCACCCAAGTCGGATTGCCTGTCAATCATTCGAGGGTGCAAACTGCCTTGAGCTTTCTAATCATATACTTCATAAAAGGCAGAAGCAGCATATCTGAGCAGTCAACCTCAATTATTCTCATGGCTTAAGGTTTAACTCTGACATTATGCTGTGTACAAAACAGCCTGATCTGTAGGAATGAGCTTGAAGCAGTAGTGTAGCCATGAGGGAGAAGTAGGGACTGCTTCACACTTTGGGCTCAGGCCCCCTCCAAAACTGCAGCACCCGTTCAATGGCTGGTGGAAATGAAGATTGACGGTCGGAGGAACGCCGCAGTTTTCCTCGTTCCTGAAGCAGCATGAGGGAGAGAGGTGGCACAGACAGTGGATCCCTTCAACAGGCAGGGCTTCGACATCCCCTCCAGCAACACAGTGTGTAGGGGAAGGAAATAGGTGCCCCCTCCCCCCTCCAAACAGATTTCTGACACAGTATACTTATTTATTTAATTGAATCTATTTGTTGAGATTAACTATCATTCTGTTAGCTAGAAAACATAAATGCTTCCCCGATAGTTCTATATTGTTGAGCACTTCATGTCATTCCCATTGTCCAGAAGAATGGCTATATCGGCAACTGGTCTTCCTGAGGAAAAACAAATGAGATGTTTCTTTTTTCACTATTTACACATTGTAGAAGGTTTAACATGTTAATCATGTATGTAATACACCCTACTAATAGAAAAGTCAGACTTATGCAAATTTATGGCAAGCATTGATTCCCCTCCCCCCCAATATGAGGAAAGGCTAAAAGGTTAGGGCTCTTCAGCTTGGAAAAGAGACGGCTGAGGGGAGATAGGATTGAAGTCTACAAAATCCTGAGTGGAGTAGAACGGGTACAAGTGGATCGATTTTTCACTTTGTCAAAAATGACACAGGGAAATACTTTTAAAACCAATTGGAGGATTTTTTTTTTTACTCGAATAGTTAAGCTCTGGAACGCATTGCCAGAGATTGTGGTAAGAGCGGATAGCGTAACTGGTTTTAAGAAAGGTTTGGATAAATTCCTGGAGGAAACATCCATAGTCTGTTATTGGGGAAAGCCACTGCTTGCCCTGGATCGGTAGCATAGAATATTGCTATTCCTTGGGTTTTGGCCAGGTACTAGTGACCTGGCTTGGCCACTGTGAGAACCGGCTACTGGGCATGATGGACCGTTGGTCTGACCCAGTAAGGCTATTCTTATGTTCTTAAGTGAGCTCACAGTAGCGCTAAGAAAGCAGAATAGCTATATTGAGGTGTAAGATATTTATTTTATTTTTTATTTAAAAAAATTTATATCCCACCTATCCACAAGTCCAGGCGAGGAACAAAAAAATACATACACAATAAAAATAAGCTCAAAACAACATTACAAACAGAATATAAAAGCAAATCACAAGCGTTACCAAAGCTTGCAGCAAAGAGCATACTCAATAAAAAAACAAGCACACATCAACATAAGACCCAGCATAACATTCACACATTCTCAGACCTTGCCCCAAAGAAGCGCTCATACAGCCCCCATCGCAATCCCTCCCCAAATTAGATCTTGTAAACTGTTAACCTCTAATCTCTAACTATGAATGTTCCTTTCAATTTATGGAATTTTTCTAATTCATTGTAAACCGCATGGAACTTCACGGTCCTGCAGTATATAAACTGTTGTTATTATTTTTATTGTTGCTACTATCAGATATTCACTGCTACACTCTGTAATTCGATGTCTGTGCAGTTTCTCTTCATTGTAAACCGCCTAGAAGTCGCAAGATTGTTGGCGGTATATAAGAATAAAGTTATTATTATTATTATTATTATAAAGTCTTCACCCCTTTTCTAAAATGTAAAAGCACATTCAATTGACGTAAAAATAATGGAAGAACATTCCAAAGCATTGGACCCTGGACCGACAGCATTGACTTCCAGTTACTCAACAGGCGCACCACAGCCAATGATGGAACGCAGCTCATGTAATGGATGATACCACTGTAACAAAGCACGGATGCTCAATGGACAATTAAACTGAAGCACTTAAAGATCAAACAGAGAACTTTAAACTCCTCCCGCATTTTAATTGGCAGCCAATGAAGCTCACAAAGTATCAGAGTAATGTGGTTGTACTTTGAGGCATGCGTAATAAAACGCACTGCAGCATTTTGAGCTCGGCAGTATAGAATTATTGGTCATATGGTGTTGGGAGAGCATTTACCTTTTCTGATATTTCATATATTTCCCTGCTAAAACTTTATCTGGATGTTTGATAACTAGTAATGTGAGTACAATTTTGTTAAATATCAAACATAAGTATAAATACAGTCAATGAGAACATAAGAACATAAGCAGTGCCTCCGCCGGGTCAGACCATAGGTCCATCCTGCCCGGCAGTCCGCTCCCGCGGCGGCCCAAACAGGTCACGACCTGTCTGAATCACCAGAAGGGGCTCCATTGCCACCTTGGTTTCTCATTGAAGTCCTATCTTCCCATCGTAGTCCTAACCCTCCGGTCTTGCACATGCACGACCTGGTTGGGTTTCTATACTTATTACCTGGTTAGCTTTCTATATTTGTGTTACATCCCAGCTCCTCCCTCAGTATCCCACGATCCCTTTATCCCTCAGGAATCCGTCCAATCCCTGTTTGAATCCCTGTACCGTACTCTGCCTGATCACTTCCTCCGGTAGCACATTCCAAGTGTCCACGACCCTTTGGGTGAAAAAAAACTTCCTTGCATTTGTTTTGAACCTATCTCCCTTCAGTTTCTCCGAATGCCCCCTCGTACCAGTTGTCCCCTTCAGTCTGAAGAATCTGTCCCTATCCACCTCTCTATGCCCCTCATGATCTTGAAGGTCTCTATCATATCTCCCCTGAGCCTCCTTTTTTCCAGAGAGAAGAGCCCCAGCCTATCCAACCTCTCGGCGTATGGGCAGTGTTCCAGCCCTTTTACCAGTTTCGTTGCTCTCCTTTGGACTCTCTCAAGTACCGCCATGTCCTTCTTGAGGTGCGGCGACCAATACTGAACGCAGTATTCCAGATGTGGACGCACCATCGCTCGATACAATGGCATGATGACTTCCCGCGTCCTGGTTGTTATGCCCCTCTTTATGATGCCCATAAAGAGGGGCATAACAACCCTTTTAAAATTTCTATTCCGCTTAAGACCTAAGCAGATTATAATAATGTAATGTAATGTAATCTTCCATTTTTGAGTCGCTCATACCTATACAGGCTCAAGGCGACAGATAAAAGAGGAAGGGGAAAATTGAAGGAGGGAAAGAGGACGTGGAGAGATAAGAGGAGAGACTAAGACAGAAACTGTGATAAACACATAACGCATAATCTTCATAACAAAAACAAAACTACATCAAATAACCACACATCATCACTCCCTCTTCCAGTTAGTTAAATACAGAAGTCTCTCAAGACGCTTCATTCTAAAAAAAATAAAATAAAATGCTTGTACAAATAAATGTTTTCAATTCCTTTTTGAAAGACTTCAATTCCTCACATAATCTTAGATAACCCGGCAAACGATTCCATAATCGTGGACCTGCCTCTGATATTCCTGTTGTCTGAGTTCTCTAATAATGGATCTCCCCGATTGGCTTAATTGACAATCTCTTAATGAGCGTGCTGGCAGAGTTAAATACCGAGGCGTAAATTATTTAATGCACAATTGTCAGAACTTTGTGTTCAATCCTGTGTAATTGCTTTAACACTGGCAAAACATGCATGTACCTCCTTGGCATTGCCAATGACTGTACATGAGAAAAATTTGTATATACACTTATCCCTCGTTATTCGCGGGGGATAGGGGCAGAGCCGGACCGCAAATGGTGAAAAACCATGAATATCCGGCTCTGACCCACCCCCGCCTCCCTTCCGCCTTCCCCTGACATCCCGGCCATATTTTTGTCTTCCCCCTAGCATCCTGGCCTTACCTGGTGGTCTAGCTGGTTTTCTGGGGCAGGAGTGATCTTTTACGTTCCTGCCCCGTGCAGATAGCCATTAAGAAATAGCTGTGGGGAGTTCCTGTAGTCTCTCCTCCCCCCCCCCAAAAAAAAAATCACGATTATGTGAAATCGCGAGTAGGGAAACTGCAAATGGGGAGAGGGAAGTGTACTCTGTCCACTGCTTGCCCTAGATTGGTAGCATGGAATGCTGCCACTATTTGGGGTTTTGCCAGGTACCCGTGAAAATAGGATACTGAGCTAGATGGACATGGGGACAAATTTTCTCCATCCCCGCAGGAACTCAATTTCCCCGTCCACGCAAGTTTTGTCCCTGTCCCATTCCTGTAAGCTCTGCCTTAGCCGAACAAGCTTCAGATACTTATGATTTTAAAGTGTTTGAGGCTTGTGCAGATGGACAGAGCTTGCAGGACAATGACTCACTGGGACGGGAAAAATTTGTCCCTGTGTCATTCTCTAAGATGGACCATTGGTCTGACTCACTAAGGCCATAGCTGTGAGTTACTAGAACAGATTCGTTTTAAGGGCTGATGTGGAATTAAATTCAGCATGTTGACAAATCCGGGCACACGCGTTGTGTGCTGGAATCCTTCTAGAGCAGCTGACGGTTTGAAGAGCGAGCTCACATTTCTAGACACCACTGCTGCTCGCATTTGCCAGGACCCAGATGACTCTTGTCTCTGCCAGAGGCGTATGTGCCGAAAGTACACACCCTCATTTATTGGAGTGGTGGTGGTGGGGGGTCTGTTTGCATAGACTCCTAAAGTTCACCTTGACTCCTGTTCTGAGATTGCAAAAGTAAATTGCCACAAATGCAGAGCAACTGCATGAATTATTACATTAGCATAGCGACGGTGGTTGTGCTGCTTAGTTAAATGTTGCCCACACTTTAGTGACTGTTTGCTAAAGCAGATTTCAGCACATTCAATCCAAATATAGAAGAAAACCCTATGGCAGCAGTGAGGGCTGCTGTGGGATCTGTGTTTTGCAAAAAGAACAATATGGAATGGGGGGCAAAGAATTTAGGAATTAGATGTATTGGGTTTTTTATGGTCTTATCACAGGGTTGTTTGTTCATGATAAGGGAACTAGAGAGTGTGGACTGGGGTTATAGTTCAGAAGAGGGTAATTGTGTAGTGACCTACGTTAAGGGCAGGGAAGACAGGGTTTAGCTCCTGCTTCTGCCACCGATACTCTCTGTGACTGTGAGCAAATCCATTTCAGGGCAATAGTATACATGAATTGGTGCCTACATTTAGGCACGCCAAGACCATACATGTAACGCCAATTCTATAAACTGTATTTTGGCGCCAAGATTCTGTTGTACAATACTATCATACATCGGCATTGCTGCACCCATGGTTAGGTGAGCCCTCTTATGCCATGCCATGCTATGCCATATGTAAGTTAAGGCAGCTAAGTTGTTTATTCGATGAACGACACATTCAGCGCTTATGATCCTTCTACTTGTGGGCCTCTCCACCACTTGCCATTCGAAGCATAGAAACATGACAGATAAAGGCCAAATGGCCCATTCACAGCATCCATAAGACTAGTCTTACTGGGTCCATCTAGCCTAGTATCCCGTCTTCACAGAGGCCAGACCAAGTCACCTGACAAAAACCCAAATACCAGCAGCATTCCATGCTACCAATCCAGGGCAGAGGCTTCCACCATGTCTCTCTCAATAGCAGACAATTGAATATTGCTACTCCTTGGGTTTTGGCCAGGTACTAGTGACCTGGGTTGGCCACCATGAGAACGGGCTACTGGGGTCTGACCCAGAAAGGCTATTCTTATGCTCTTAAACTTTTTTTAAAACCAGCTACACAAACCACTATCTCCTCCTCTCCCTAAGCGATTCCAAGTGCCTGTTCCATGCTTTCTTGAATTCAGATAGTCTTTGTCTCCACGCATCTGCATCTACCACCCTTTCTGTAAAAAAAAAAAGTATTTCCTTAGAGTACTCCTCAGCCCATCATCAACTCCAACTTCATCCTTTTATTTATTCAATTTTCTATACTGTTCTCCCTGGAAAGCTCAGAATGGTTTACTTGAGTTTATTAAGGTGCTGAAGCATTTTTCCCTGTCTGTCCCGGTGGGCTCACAATCTATCTAATGTGCCTGGGGCAATGGGGGGGATTAAGTTACTTGCCCAGCACAAGGAGCAGTGTGGGTTTGAACCCACAACCCAGGGTGCTGAGGCTGTAGCTTTAACCACTGTGCTACACTCTCCCCCTTCGCCACACTCTCCTATATCCTTCATCCTATATCTGCAGTTTCTGTACCCGTCGTCAGTAACGCAGCAGAGTGAATTCCCCAAAGGACAAGGCCAAGCAACCTGTTTAGAGTGCTGCCGGCCCAACGCTGCTTCGGATGAAGATAGGGCTCGCTTGTGGTCGGTGGGGAGGGAAGGATGGAGGGTTAGCAGGGCTGGGCGGGTTAAAGAGTTGCCGGCGAATCCCAGGAATGGGTCTTATTTTCGGGGAAACACGGTATATACTGCTTTCCAGACATTGCCCCCTTTTCCCATCCATGTAGAGGTATTCAGTGATTTACTTACCTGAGGGCTTATACTCACCCGGGAGCTTTAATCACCCTGTCCCATCACGTCTAGTTTAAAGCCCTCTTCAGTAGATTAGCCAGCCTGCCAGCAAAGATACTTTTTCCCTTCTTTGATAGATACACACCATCCCTGCTCAGCAGCCCTTGGAAAATCATCCCATGGTCCAGGAAGGCAAAACGCTCTCGACAGTATAAGAGAAATGGACGTTTATCTGCTGAGTGTGTACAGCCATCTTAGCACAAAAAATTTGTCCAAAAGCAACACATAAGTGAGTAAGCGCTGGGACATAGCTGCTTATCTTTTTTTAATTTTGGAAACCCTGTTGGAGAAACCAGTTTCCCTTCTCTGTAACTACGGCATGTTTGTAGACATCGGGCAGAGTTGCAGTAGAGATTGATAGGAGGGATGGCAGTGGGAGAGAGAGGACCAAGTAGGTGGGTGGGAATTGGATCAGAGAAGTAGGGAGAAGAGATACCCCATAACATGTATGCAGTGGCGTACCAAGGGGGGGGTGGGGGGGGGCGGTCCGCCCCGCCCCGCGTGCACACTCCAAGGGGGTGCACAGCCGGCCGGATCCGGAACCTCTAGCGCTGCTTCAAACTGCACTTCAGCACAGCTGCCTTACTTAGAGTAGAGTCGTCAGCTGCGCTAAAGTGAAGAAGGTCCCGCGATGACTGGGAAGAGGTCAGTGACGTCGGGGGGGGGGGGGGGGGGGCAGGAGGAACCGGCAGCCGCAGTCATCGCGGGATCTTGCTGCAACTAACTGTGTCTGCCGGCCAAGCCCCCTCCGACGTCACTTACCTCTTCCATCGGAGCAGAAGCAGTCATCGCGGGACCTTTGGGATGGAGAAAGAAAGGAGGTCAGGGTGGCATGAAAGGGTGACAAAGGGGGATCAGGGTGCTATGGAAACATGGTAAAGGGTGACAAAGGGGGAGTCAGGGTGCTATGGAAACATGGTAAAGGGTGACAAAAGGGGGTCAGGGTGCTATGGAAACATGGTGAAGGGTGACAAAGGGGGGTCAGGGTGATATGGAATCACGCTGAAAGGTGACAAAGGGGGGTCAGGGTGATATGGAATCACGCTGAAAGGTGACAAAGGGGGGTCAGGGTGGTATGGATGCTTGGTGGAGGGAGAGAAAGGGGCAGATGCTGAAGGAGTTGCAGGGAAAGAGACATAAGGGGGAACGATACTGCATGGAATTGGGTTGTTGGGAGCGAAAGGGGGCAGATGCTGATGGAAGTGGGGGGAAAGAGAGAGAAGGGGCAGATGATGGAAGTGGGGAGTAGGGGCAGATGATGGAACTGGAGAGAGAAGAGGGAAGATGATGGAAGGAGGGGGGAAGAGAGAAGGGGCAGATGATGGAAGTGGAGAGAAGGAGAGAGAAGAGGGCAGATGATGGAAGTGGAGGGAAAGAGAGAGAAGGGGCAGATGATGGAAGTGGGGAGAGAGAAGAGGGCAGATGATGGAAGGAGGGGATAAATAAAAGGAGGGCACATGATGGGGAAAAGGATTGAGTTAGGGAAATACTGGAGGGGGTGAGGGAAAGAGGTGGTGAGCTGTAGGTAGACAGTAAAAAAGGAAATTGATGAGAGGGTAGTAAGAATGTAATCTAGATGGATGCAGAAAATAAATTGAAAAGGAAAATGAGGGAAGAAAGGGATTGCAGAAGAGAGGTGTGGGAGAGGGAAGGAGAAGAGATGCCAGACTAATGGGGGTGAAAGAAGAGGTGAGAGGGGGAGGCATACAGTTTATCCCAGGACAAGCAGGCAGCATATTCTTGACTGATGGGTGACGGCACCGACGGAGCCCCGGTACGGACAATTTTAGAGTGGTTGCACTCTAAGAACTTTAGAAAGTTCTAGCTAGGCCGCACCGCGCGTGCGCCTTCCCGCCCGACAGAGGCGCGCGGTCCCCAGTTTTCTTAATTCCGCGGAGCTAAGAAGACGCGTGTTTCCAACGGCTGTTGGAAGTTTTTTTCTATTTCACTTGCCTTCCCGCTCGCGCGTATTTTTCTCTTCATATTTTCTTTCTTTTTTACCCTTTGTGTAAAAAAAAAAAAAAAAATTATTATTTTTCATTTTTTTATCGAATCTGACCCGGCGGGGCCTGTTGGCACCATCGAAGCCTCGGGCTTCGATTTTGCTACAGCAGTATTTCCCTTCATGCCCCCGTCACCGGGTTTCAAAAAGTGTCAGCGGTGTGCGCGCCCTATCTCCCTTTCCGACCCACACAAGTGGTGCCTCCAGTGTCTGGGTCCGGACCATAGGGCTGAAACCTGCACCCGCTGTAGTTCTTTACAAAAAAGAACTTTAAAAAATCGACAAATTCAGCAGCGGATCCTTTTCGGTACCGCTATGGAAGTTGCACCGGTATCGACGTCGACGACTTCCTCCAAGTCGACTCCAACTACCTCGGCACCGCCAGATCCATCGTCGGTGTCGACTCCTGTAGGTAAGCCGGCTAAGAAGCCTTCCCCTACTGTTCTAGGCCCGCCAGTCGAGCATGCAGTGAGCCAAGTCCTGCAGACTGAGCGCCGGCCCCGTAAACGCTCCGCTCCCATTGAAGTCTCTGCATCGTCATCGGCATCGACTTCACCCGAGCGTCGAGCGGCACCGAAGGTACCGAGCAAGAAAAAACCGGTACCGGTGCCATCGGGACCAACGTTGGATGAGCGCATTGCCTCTATCCTCCAGGTCCAGCTTAAGCAGCAACTACAACAGTTGCTCCCGGCTCTATTGTCTCCGAACCTTCCAGTGTCGGTACCGACTGAGCCTTCGGTGCCGTCTGTCGAACAGCCTCTGTTATCGGCATCGACTGTTTCGGCACCGCAAAAATCTTTGTCCATGCCTGTTCTATCAGCGGAACCAAAACGGCGTGCTACTCCTACGGTGTCGGAACCGGTACTGGTCTCTGAACCCCGCACCGTACTACATTCCCCAGGTACCGTCTCCACTCGGTCTGGTAAATCGGTACACAAGACTAAACATACTGATACATCGACTCCACTTTCCCAGGGCCGTTTGCAATCGGTACGGGACCCTGACTTGTGGGACGATTCAGATGATCCCCTCGGTACCGAGGAGGATTACACATCTGATGAGGAGGAACCGTCGGTGCAGGATACTACTGCTAAGCCAGAGCACTCCTCCTTCACAAAATTTTTAAAGGAGATGTCAGACACCTTGTCTATTCCTTTAGAGTCTGACTCTAAAAAATCCAAGGCATTTTTGGATGCCTTGGATTTTGACCAACCTCCTAAAGAGTTTTTAAAGTTACCCCTCCATGACATCTTGAGGGAAACTTTTTATAAGAATCTGGAAACTCCTTTGACAATCCCAGGAGCCCCAAGAAAACTAGAATCTCTATATAAAGTGATTCCAATACCTGGATTTGACAAACCCCAACTTCCTCATGAATCCCTGTTGGTAGAGTCAACTCTAAAGAAGACTACAGGAGCCAGTATGTATGCCTCTGTCCCTCCTGGTAGGGAAGGAAAGGCCATGGACAAATTTGGAAAGCGTCTTTACCAAAATGCAATGCTGGCCAACCGTTCAAGTAATTACGCTTTCCACTTCTCGTTTTACCTGAAGCACCTCATTCAACAGGTAACCTCTTTTCAAAAGTATATTCCGGACCGTAAACTTCCTGCTTTTCAGCAATGTACCTCTAGTCTTCTGCAACTCAGGAAGTTTATGGTCCGTTCTATTTATGATACTTTTGAACTGACGTCTCGTGCTACTGCTATCTCTGTAGCAATGAGAAGATTGGCATGGCTACGGACCTCAGAACTGGACGTAAACCATCAGGACAGACTTGCCAATGCTCCTTGCCTAGGGGATGAGCTGTTTGGGGAGTCCATGGATACCACCACCCAAAAGCTCTCCGCCCATGAAACTAGGTGGGACACCTTGTTGAAAAACAAGAAGAAACCTCCTCCTCCTCGTCCATTCAGGCAACAACCTTCATATCAAAGGAGGTTTTCTGCTCGACCGGCGCAGTCCCATCCTCCTCAACCTCGCAGGCAGCGTCAGCAGCAACAACAGACTCGTCAACAACAGCAGCCTGCTGTCAAACCGGCTATTCAACCTAAGTCGACACAGCCCTTTTGACTCCTTTCTCCAGGACATTGCCAGTCTTCCTCCCTCGTGTCCTCTACCTCAACCCATAGGAGGTCGACTACAAGTTTTTCTACCTCGCTGGGAAGCAATCACCTCCGACCAGTGGGTACTTGCTATCATCGCCCACGGCTACTCCCTAAATTTTCAGACTCCTCCACCTCTAAGTCTGCCAAAAGAGTCTGCTTCCAACAAGGCTCAATCCCTCCTCCTCGCTCAGGAGGTTCACTCCCTCCTTCTTCTCAATGCCATCGAACCAGTTCCTCTGGACCAGCAAGGCCTGGGATTTTACTCCCGGTACTTTCTTGTACCCAAAAAGACCGGAGATCTCAGACCAATATTAGATCTCAGAGATCTCAACAAATGTCTGGTCAAGGAGAAGTTCAAGATGTTATCTCTTGCCACCCTCTATCCTCTTCTTTCTCAGGAAGACTGGCTATGTTCCCTCGATCTCAAGGAGGCGTATACTCACATTCCAATTCATCTGATGTCCAGACAATATCTGCGCTTTCTTGTCAATCAACATCATTACCAATACAAGGTGCTACCCTTCGGCCTAGCCTCCTCGCCCAGGGTATTCACCAAATGTCTGATTGTGGTCGCAGCTTATCTCCGCTCCCACAACTTTCAAGTCTTCCCTTACCTGGACGACTGGCTCATCAAGGCTCCTTCTCCTCAGTCCGTTCACAAAGCCACGGATCAGACCATTTACTTCCTTCGACTGTTGGGGTTCGAAATCAATCTACCCAAGTCGCACCTCATTCCGACTCAGCGGCTTCAATTCATTGGAGCCATTCTGGATACTGTTCAGATGAGGGCTTTTCTTCCTCTAAACCGCCTTCACACCATCCTTCATCTCTGTCAGCAGGTGTTCCAGCAACCTTCCATCTCTGCGAATCACATGATGGTGCTCTTGGGACACATGGCCTCCACAGTACATGTCACTCCCTTCGCACGTCTCCACCTGCGTACTCCTCAATGGACCCTAGCGACTCAGTGGTCACAAGCGACGGATCCTTGTTCACGACACATATCTGTGACCTCGTCTCTTCGACAGTCGCTTCTTTGGTGGTTGAAATCATCAAATCTATCCAGAGGTCTACTGTTCCATCTACCTCCTCATCAACTGGTCATCACCACGGATTCCTCCCCCTATGCATGGGGAGCTCACTTGAACGAGTTTCAAACTCAGGGGTTTTGGACCAACCAGGAAAAGAAACACCACATCAATTTCCTGGAACTCAGAGCGATATTTTACGCTCTCAAAGCTTTCCAACATCTTCTTTTTCCTCAGGTTCTTCTCATTTGCACCGACAACCAAGTTGCAATGTATTACATCAACAAACAGGGAGGGACGGGATCCCGTCCCTTATGTCAGGAAGCTCAAAGGATTTGGACCTGGGCGACTGCTCGTCACCTATTCCTGAAAGCAGTCTACATCCAAGGGGAACAGAATTGCTTAGCAGACAATCTCAGCAGAATTCTTCAACCTCACGAATGGACTCTCGACCCTTCGACTCTCCAGTCCATTTTCTCTCAATGGGGCACACCTCAAGTGGATCTTTTTGCAGCTCCCCACAACCATCAACTGCCCCTGTTTTGCTCCAGACTCTACTCTCCTCACCGTCTGGAACCCGATGCATTTCTCCTAGATTGGACCAATCTCTTCCTTTATGCATTCCCTCCTCTTCCGCTCATGCTGCGCACCTTATTCAAGCTCAAGAGGGAACAAGCCACCATGATTCTCATCGCTCCACGGTGGCCCAGACAGCATTGGTTTTCCCTTCTACTTCAGCTCAGTTCCAGGGAACCCATACCTCTTCCTCTGTTTCCTTCACTGCTTACACAGCATCAACAAACACTGCTTCATCCCAACTTACAGTCTCTGCACCTGACAGCTTGGTATCTCTCGGGCTGACTCCAGCTCATGCTCTCCTGTCTCAGCCTGTTCGTTCTATTATTGATGCCTCCAGGAAACCGTCCACTCTTCAATGTTACCAACAAAAGTGGTCTCGCTTCTCTTCCTGGTGCCAGTTACATCACCACAATCCCATATCTACAGCAGTGGGACTGGTTTTGGACTATTTATTGTCCTTATCTGACTCTGGTCTGAAATCCTCTTCGATAAGGGTCCACCTTAGTGCCATTGCAGCTTTTCATGAGCCGATTCATGGGAAACCCCTCTCAGCTCATCCCTTAGTTTCAAGGTTCATGAAGGGCCTCTTCAATGTGAAACCACCTCTTAAAGCCCCTCCTGTTGTTTGGGATCTCAATGTGGTTCTTTCTGCGTTGATGAAGCCTCCTTTCGAGCCGTTGGCCTCAACGCATTTTAAATTTCTCACTTGGAAAGTGGTCTTTCTAATAGCTCTCACTTCTGCCAGGAGGGTCAGTGAGCTTCATGCGCTAGTGGCGGATCCACCTTTCACGGTTTTTCACCATGATAAGGTCGTCCTCCGCACACATCCCAAATTCCTTCCTAAGGTTGTGTCTGAATTTCATCTTAACCAATCCATAGTTCTACCTGTTTTTTTCCCAAAGCCTCATTCTAATCCAGGTGAACAGGCTTTGCATACCTTGGATTGTAAACGTGCTCTGGCTTACTATCTTGATCGCACCAAACCTCACAGATCTTCTCCTCAACTATTTTTGTCATTTGATCCTAACAAGTTGGGTCATCCTGTCTCTAAACGCACTCTATCCAATTGGCTTGCTGCTTGCGTTTCTTTTTGTTATGCTCAGTCCGGCCTGACACTGGAAGGTTCGGTCACAGGCCACAAAATTAGAGCTATGGCAGCGTCTGTAGCTTTCCTCCGTTCCACTCCTATTGAGGAAATCTGCAAGGCTGCCACTTGGTCCTCAGTTCATACTTTTACATCTCATTATTGTCTGGATGCATTCTCCAGACGGGATGGACACTTCGGCCAATCTGTTTTGCAAAATTTGTTTTCCTAATGGCCAACCTTCCCTCCATCCCTCTTTTTGTTAGCTTGGAGGTCACCCATCAGTCAAGAATATGCTGCCTGCTTGTCCTGGGATAAAGCACAGTTACTTACCGTAACAGGTGTTATCCAGGGACAGCAGGCAGATATTCTTGCGTCCCTCCCACCTCCCCGGGTTGGCTTCTTAGCTGGCTTATCCTAACTGGGGACCGCGCGCCTCTGTCGGGCGGGAAGGCACTCGCGCACGCGCGGTGCGGCCTAGCTAGAACTTTCTAAAGTTCTTAGAGTGCAACCACTCTAAAATTGTCCGTACCGGGGCTCCGTCGGTGCCGTCACCCATCAGTCAAGAATATCTGCCTGCTGTCCCTGGATAACACCTGTTACGGTAAGTAACTGTGCTTTCTGGAAGGGGCATTGAAGGAGAGAAGATGCCATATAGGGGCAGAGAGACGGCAGACAGTGGATGGAAGGAAGAGAGTAACAAGAAGATGAGGAAAGCAGAAACCAGAGAAGACAAAGGTAGAAAAAAATTTTCTATTTATTTATTGCTTTAGGAGACATGTGTCACTGTTTCTGTGGTGTTGCATTGTATGATGGTTCAATTTAACCTTGGTCTATGTATTTCTATTTTATCCCCCCCTTTTACAAAACTGTGGAGCGTTTTTTAGTGCCAGCTGTGGTGGTAGCAGCTCTGATGCCCAGAATTCCTATGAGCGTCAGAGCTTTTACCACTGTGGCTAAAATCCACACTACAGTTTTGTAAAAGGGGGAGGGGTAAGTTTGTGATGACATATTCCATACTAGGCAAAGGTGTTTTCTGTGTTCTGTGTGTTCGAAAAACATGGTTTTCTGTTAGGATTGACGGTGTAGGATTGATCTGTGCTGGTCTGGCTTGTTTAGTTTTACAATGGGTGTATTGATGTTGTACTGCTCACTGCATATGTAAGATGCTGCCTTTTCCTAGGTACTAATGTGTGACGTGTGGATTGTTGCTAAAAATCCTGTTTTTCGTACAGATGGGGGGGGGGGGTGCCAAAAAATGATGGACCCCGGGTGTCACATATGCTAGGTACGCCACTGCATGTATGTATGTCGGTATTGTAATCCTTTGCGGTACACGCTCTCTTGGCCTGCAAATGTTCAGGCTGTCTATACAGAGTTAACCTCTTTGCTTCTCTGGCCCTTAAATGTTTCACAAACACCTCTATTGTTTCGCAGTCATTTCAGCTTCTTGAACTGTAACATGACTCCTTGTAGGCAGGAGCATACCAGTGGCACTTAGGCTGGGTGCAGGATACAAAGAACTCTTTTGTCAGCTCAGTTCTGATGAATTAAGAATTTCTCTTTAAGAGTTTATTGTCTGCTCGTTTTTCAGCTTGATGATCTATCTAAAAAAAAAAAAAGGAATTGGAAAGGAGGTACAGAGAGGGGGGGTAAATGAATGACCCTCTGAAGGCAGGTTTGTCAGAGTAGACATCAAGACAACCAGCTGAGAAGGGACCCGATTCCACAGCAGGAGGGAGGGTCGTACACAAAAAGGACTCAAGACAGAGGATGGTATTGTCACATAGAGCACAGTAATTCTGGGCCATAGGCTTCCAGAACATAAGAATTGCCGCTGCTGGGTCAGACCAGTGGTCCATCGTGCCCAGCAGTCCGCTCCCACGGTGGCCCTAGGTCAAAGACCAGCCCTACCTGCATACGTTCCGGTTCAGCATGAACTTGTCTAACTTTGTCTTGAATCCCTGGCTACATCACTCGATAACTGATTCTGCTTTGAGTTTAGATGCTCAGCAAGGAAGAAAACATTTTTGAGTTTAGGACCGTGATTCTTCCAGTTGGAGACAGCACTTCTTCATGCTTTCTGCACTGCACTTTAAGTCTTTGGCCACTATGACTTAGCTGGCTAGCCAATGAAGGTCAGCGTAGCCAGCCGTGTCTCGATCGGCCAATTCAATATCGGTTGATGGATATGGTGCTGGCATTGAATTTCCAGATTTGCCTTCGGATCACAAGAAACAGCCGGCTATCTCCCACAGTCTGAATATCAGGGGGAATGTCTTAGACTTCTGCTGGTTTTCAAAATTCTCAATAAGTTTTCTTTAACCAAGTTACGATATCTCTCCTGAAGAGACAATAATATCCTTTAAATTTGGTTCCACATTTTTATCTGTTGTTAGCATTTTTTTCTCAACATCACATACTTTATCAGAAGAAATCTGAATTTGTTCAAGAACAGTCAATAACCTCTTAGAAAAACAAGTTTCCAAACCAAAAAGTGCATCCCAGATAGCTCCCAAGGTAACCGCAGTAGGCTTTTGGGGGGTAAGAAAGACTTACGCAGTATTGTTTGCTCAGTAACAGAACCACCAGACAATTGCTTCTCCAAAGCCATGTTGACTTCGGTTCATAGACAACGGCGCGAAAGACAAAAGTGCGCGCCGATAATTGAGCGCAGCGCAAAGCCTGCACAAAATTACAGTTTTTAGGGGCTCCGACGGGGGTTTTTGTTGGCGAACCCCCCCAGTTTACTTAATAGACATCGCGCCGGCGTTATGGGGGGTTTGGGAGGTTGTAACCCTCCACATTTTACTGTAAACTGAACTTTTTCCCTAAAAACAGGGAAAAAGTAAAGTTTTCAGTAAAATGTAGGGGGTTACAACCCCCCACAACGCGACGCAATGTCTATTAAGTAAAGTGGGGGGGTTCCCCCCCCATGTCCCCCCCGTCGGAGCCCTAAAAACAGTAATTGAGAGTGGCGCGCGCCTCCGCGCTGCGCTCAATTGTCTGGGCGCGCCTTTGTCCCGGCGCGCTTTTGACCTGACACCGTTGACTTCACTTGAAACACCAATTCAGTTTTGTGCAGCTTTCTCCTGCTCTGTGATACTCAGCACTCTATTGCTTGAGTCTGGCCCCCACACCAGGAACCACTAGGCTGATAATACTGTACTCGGTTCAACTGCTGACGTGGATGGCAGAATCTGAACCTTGGGACTCAAGATGATTTGGGCTTAAAGCGGAGAGAGTGGTTCACCTCCCATCACTCCCTCCTCCACTGAATATTCCAGTCCCTCACCATGCCTATTACTACTACTGCTACTATTATTTCTAGAGCGCTGCCAGACGTACATAATGCTGTACAGAGTCCCAAAGAAGACAACTCCTGCTCCAAAGAGCTTACAATCTAAACAGACAAACAGGATGTCATGGATACAGTTAAGGGGAACAGTTAATCTGATGGCTGGGTTGGAGGGCAGAGGGGAGTACAGGACAATGAAGCCATTGTGACATCACTGATGAGGTTGGATCTTATTGGTGGAATTAGGCATTATGTCATCACAATCTCAGCTCTGCTTCCCAAAGACTGAAACTCTTCACACTATTACTATGAATTATTTCTATAGCGCTACCAGACACGCAATCTAAACAGACAAGACAGAGAAACAGGATGTTATGGATTCCGTTAATCTGCTGGCTGGGTGTGTGGGCAGTGGGGAGTAGGGTTATGGATTGAAGGCTATACACTTCTCCCTTCGTATTTGCAGTGATTGGGGATGAACTGACCAGCGAATATGGAAAAATTGCAAATAACTTTCTCATATGTTGTTCGTGGTTTTATGTTAAAAACCCTTGAGAATATGATAAAACTGTGAATAACATATGAGAAAATTTTTCGCCTTCTCCCTCCCCCCCTCACCTGCCTAGGTCTCTCCTTAATTCTGGCCCTGTCTACAGAGCAGGGGAGAGAGAGAAGTCCACCACTAACTCCCGTCATGCCGCTCCAACCCCTCCCACCCCACAAGCTCTTACCTACAGGTCCCCCTCGCGCCCAGCCCATCTACTCTCCTCAGAGCCGCGGACCCAAATTCCAGCGGCACTCACGTGATGGTCTCGGCCAATGGCTGGGTGGCACTCCAGTCCAGGCCATAGCAACAGGAGCTCAAGGAGGGCGGTGGCGGCAGCCTGATGTGTAAGGGTCCCAGCCGAGATGAGCCGCGGTTGCACTTGGCTACGTGGAAATGAGGCTTTAGCCCACTCCTTTGCAAAGACAGGTATGCAAGGTTATTCCCTGCCCTCTTTGCACCCCTTAAGTTTTAAGTTTATTAAAAAAAATTTTAAACCGCTTAATCAGGTTTCTAAGTGGTGTACAATATAAAATTTACATAAAAACAGTTTAAGCTGGAAATGAGTGAGAATCAGGTTAGATCAAGGAATCTGAGATTAGTTAATTTCCCAGTGACTCACTTATTATCTCCTGAGATACTATTGAGAAAGTATCTCAAGGAGATATTAGGGGTCACTAATTCTGACACCATGATGTTCTCTAACTTCTTTTATATACCTCAAAAGAAAAAATTTCCAGTAGAAGGGGGAATGGATCAATTGAGTACTGTAGAAGTAGATTTAACGAAATTTCTTGAAGATTCTCAAGATTTGATTCAAACCCTGGCTACTCTGTTAATTACCTGTGTTAATGAGCTAGATAAAACTTTAATGCTGAAGCTATATTTCCAGAATAGAGAGGCAAAATTCTGTGGAGATAAGGTCTTAATGTTTCCCGATGTGGCAAGGGCTACTCAATATAGGAGGAAAGCCTTTTTGGCTTTACGTTCTAAAGTTCTTGAAATGGGTGCAACGTTTTTTCTTAAATTTCCCTGTAAATGTATCCTGCATGTTCAAGACCTTCCCAATTAGAACTTTTTCTTAAAGGAAGGAAACAAGACTAGTTATTAGCTTCCCTTAGTGGGGGTTTTTATATAATAGCATCCTAAGAGGTATAATAGGTTATTGAAGGGGGGTAAGTTTGTTTTTTCTTCCTCCCTCTACACCTATTTTTGTTTTCCTGTTAAGTTTATATGAACAATGAGATGTCTTCCTTCATTTGTGGGCTAGATGGATATTTGCCTGAGGGCGTAAAAATGTGGTTTTTGGATAGTGTATAATTTCTTTATAATCCATATCTTATTATGTTTGAATGGATGTAATAATGTTGAAAATACTTAAAAAAAACAAAACAGTTTAAAAATTGGGGATACTAGGCAAAACCAAAGTGGCTTAATAAAACACAAAGTAAGACATATGGACTTACTTCAAACAATAGGAAAGAAAGGGAAAAACTACAATCGTGGAAGAAAAAGCAAAACAAAAAAGGGTAAAAGGTGATAAAATTAGTTTGGTTTTGTCCTTAAGAGGACAATTATTGTGCAAAAGCATCCTGGAACAAAAATGTTTTTAATTTTGATTTCAATTGTTTTATTTCGGATTCACTGCAGTGAATTCCAGAGAGTGGGGGCGGTGACGGCAAAGTTGTTGGAACGCAACGCATTGATCATTTTTAAAGAAGGTATGACGAGAAGATTTTGTGACATTGAACGATGCAATTTTAAAGAATTGTAAGGAATTAAAAGTCCGTTAATAAACTCCGGTTGGTTATTTAATCTTGTTGTAAAGGTTAAAAGTAAGATTTTATAACTAATTCTATGTTCCACAGGTAACCAATGTGCGCTGAATAGGAGAGGTGAGACATGGTCGTATTTCTTAGCGCCACAAATGATCTTAATAGCTGTGTTTTGCACAATCTGAAGCCATCTAATTTCCTTTTTTTGTAATGTCTTTATAAAGGGCATTCTATGCAAGAGATTACTAAAGAGTGGATTAATGTATTCAAAGAAGCTGGTTCTAGTAACTTTATTTGGGCGTCGTAAGCCTCTGGAGCCCTTGCAGCAGTGTCCGAGTTTGCACTTAAACGCACAGGAAATAAAAAGGTGTTGGTGGCAGTTGTATAAATTGGCCGTGGATGATGTAATTTGGGGGGAGGAGCCAGCACGCTAAAAACCTAAAATAATTGAAGTTACGAGTGCTGAAACCACGAATATGGAGGGAGAAGTGGATTTAAAAGGTGGGTTTTCAGTCTGCTTTTAAACAAGGGAAGAGAAAAGGCTTGACTGACAAACTCGGGTAATTTATTCCAGGCATAGGGGGCAGCTAGATGAAAGGAACGAAATCTGGAATTGGCAATGGAGGAGAAGGGTAAAGCTAAGAGCGACTTATCTGAGGAACAGAGTTTTCTGGGAGGTATATAAGGAGAGAGGAGAGATATTGAGGGGCAGCAGAATGAACACACTTGTAGGTCAGCAATAGAAGCTTGAACTGTATGCGAAGGCGGATAGGGAGTCAGTGAAGTGATTTAAGGAGAGGGGTGGCATGAGTGTAGCGAGGATGGTAGAACGAGTTGTGCAGCAGAGTTTTGCACAGATTGCAGGGGGGGGAAGGCGGCACTGCGGGAGACCAGTTAGAAGTATATTGCAGTAATCTAAGCGTGAGGTTATGAGAATAAGGATAAGGGTCTGGGTAGTATGCTCAGAGAGGAAGGGGTGAATTTTGTTGATGTAGAGATAGAAGCGTAAGGCCTTAGCAGTTTGTTGGATGTGCGTAGAAAATGAGAGGTCAGAATCGAAGACCACTCTAAGGTTGTGAGCAGAGGAGACTGGAACGATGACAGTATTATTAACAGAGTTGGAGGATGGAGGAAGAGGAGCAGCTCAGTCATGGACATGTTTAGTTTCAGATGACAGCAGGGCATCCAGGCAGCAATACCAGCCAAACAGGCAGAGACTTTTTCTTGCCTAAAACTGTGAAGCTATCCCTATGTCCCACCAGAGGTACAGAGGTAAAACAGGTGCTGCGGGGTAAGTGTGATGTTTAACCCTCCTCTTAGGCATAAAAGTGAAGGAAATAATTTGTTCAGAGACAAAAAAGTAAAGGTAGGAAATGGAGCTGCTATGCAGTGTTTCTTTCACGCAACCCATAATGAGAAGTTTTGGATTGCAGCTGCACATCCAAGTAGCAGTGTCAGGAGAGCTGAGAGGTGTGTGTGGATACTAAGTGAGAATTCGGGTGCATAAAGATAAATCTATGAGAGATCAGCACAAAGGTGATGCTGAAAACCATGGAAGGCGAGGTTGCCAAAGGAACAAGTGCAGGGCTAGCCCAGATGTATTAGATGTTGTAGGCAAACCTTCAGGCATGTGTCAGCCCAAACTCCATAGCCTGGGGAGGTGGCATAAGGCCCCTCCCATAGGTCAGCATGTCCCCTTCCCCTCCCTTCCTATCCCCCAGTGGTTAACATTTCCTCAGAAGTTTAAAGTATTTGAGCACTGTGCAGGCCTTAAATACCGCTAAGCCAGCTAACCGCCAATACTCACTGGGAGATAGCCCGGTCAGCAGATTGGCTGGTCTCCTCATTGCTCTGAACAAGGGATCTCTTCTGCATTCCAAACTCCAATCCCTAGCCATCACATCGTGAATGTTGAAAGCATAGAACTTGCTTCCCTTTATCTGTATGAGGTGTTTCCTGGGTTCTGCTTGCTTCTAGAAAAGATGCCATTAAGAGAGGTCTTATCATTTTAAATGGAAGATGTTTGCTGTAGGGTGTGAGGGCAAGGCATTGGATCCTTTTTTCTGCCCTACAGAAAAGCTGCTTAAATACTTCTACCCACGCATGGCATCGTTTGAGTAGCACAGATAAGGAATTGGTAGACTACTCTCTGTGCAACCCGTGCCTAAGAAGGGAAAATGGTAAAACTAGAGGACATGAATTGAGATTGCAGGGTGGTAGCCTTAGGAGTAATGTTAGGAATTTTTTTTTTTTCATGGAGGGGGTGTTTGATGCCTGGAATGCCCTCCTGAGGGAGGAGGTAGAGATAAAAATAGTGACGGCATTCAAAAAGGCATGGGATGAACACAGAGAATTTCCAATTAGAAAATGAATGCATATGTGTTTGATGTGTCAACCCACAAGAAATCTCGAGCTGGCTTGTCCAACTAGCCCGTTAACTAATGTTCCCCCCCAACTTTCTGCTATGGTTGACAAATATAATAAACACATGTTTAGAAAAGGGTCTGTATCCCAAAATAATATCAGCTATAGCGTTGACACCCAACTACTGGAATTCTATGTTAGTACACAACTAGCTCAGTAGACCCAAGTAGATGGATTGCACAAATCACAGTATGGCTTCAGGTTTCAAGTTTCAAGTTTATTAGGATTTTATATACCGCCTATCAAGGTTATCTAAGCGCTTTTTACAATCAGGTACTCAAGCATTTTCCCTGTCTGTCCCGGTGGGCTCACAATCTATCTAACGTACCTGGGGCTATGGAGGATTAAGTGACTTTCCCAGGGTCATAGGGAGCAGCGCGGGGTTTGAACTCACAACCCCAGGGTGCTGAGGCTGTAGATCCAACCACTGCGCCACACACTCCTCCAAAGCACCAAATACCAAAAATTGCCTAATCGGGAACAACACATTCAGACCAAGGAGAACAAAGACATACTTTACCCAACCCCTAGTCAAAGGCATGCAAAGCAAAAAACTATATGACGGACAATTAGCAACCCAAGCAGCAAGACTAGACCACCACCTCTCCAATCTGATGACCACCATGCCCAACTATAAAGGCAAGCAATTCATACTACTACAATTTGACATCCCAGCAGCCTTCGATGCAGTGGACAACTCATTCTTACTCCCCAAATTAAATTAACTTGGAGTACAGGGTATGGTACTACAATGGTTCTCACTGTTCTTAAAAAATAGAACATATGAAGTTTGGAAAGAAGACAAGAAATCCCAGCAATGGAAGGCAGTGTTCCAAAAGGTGTTATTTAACAATTATTTGAGAGCTTTGGGAAATAATCTACCCGCGACCCAAGACCACATTCTATCGATGACTTAAGTGAATGGATGATGAGAAACTTCCTCAAACTAAACAAATCAAAGATGAGAATACTATGGTTCAGGCTCAAGCAATTAAGAGCGACGAGATTAGTGCTGAGCCAATCCAACTTCAGAACAATTGCACAAACGGTGCTCCTCCCATACCTGGATTACTGCAACTCCTTATAAATCGGTATTGCAAAATACCATTACAAAAGATTGCAGCTGCTCCAGAACACAGCAGATAGATTGATTTTCCAAAAGGACAAATATGAAAGCGTTTCTCCACACCTGAAGGAGTTAACTTACTCCCCATAAAGAGAAGAATACTATCTGAAATAGCCTGCATTGCCCACAAAGCCATCTACAGGGATAACTCCACAGGACTTAGCGCAGGCATCACAATTACACAGTCCTTCCTCAATGCAAGGACACACCAATAGTATAAACTAGCCGTCTCCACCCCACCCCTTCAAATGTACTTAGGAAGAAGTTGCATGAATCAACTTTCACATAGCAGGGACTCAAAATATGAAATGGTCTCCCTCTCCACCTATGATAACCATACCAGTATTACATCTTCAGGAAGAAACTTAAGACCCACCTTTTCTCCTTGGACCTATAACGAAATCTCAGGAGCCTACCTCCTATCCTTTATTCAATGTTCATGTCCTCAGTTCTTAATCTTGTTGTAAACTGCATTGAATCCTAGCTGAAATTTGCAGTATAGAAGAAAAATGTATGGTACGGTATAGTATCTAGCATAGAATTAGAATTGTCCACAGGCGAGAGACTAAAGATAGAAAATTCCTACAAAGTACTAGGAGTTACACTAGACTTGAACTTAACCTTCAACACACATCACCTCTTTAGTGAAAAAATCTTAAAGAATAATTTGAAATCCTGTCCCTAGTTGTCTCATCTTAGAGGCAACCATAAAGGCTATTGGGGTGGTAGGCAGATGCGTATTAGTGGGTTTTGGAGAGCTCATTCTAAATTATAAGGGGGTTATGATGAGTTGTACATGTGGAACTGTTTATGTGAAGTTCACAGTAGAGCCCTCTAACATGTCCCACTGCTCTGTTGGAATGTCTGGATGGCCAGTCCATTACAAGGTTGGCCCCCCCCATGTCCCAATGCAGTCCATTTGGACGTTTCCAACTTGGACCTTTTTGTGATAACAAATGGGGTATAACTTTGGAAGTTTTGGCGGGCTGGACATCCAAGTGGGCAATTTTCAAAAAAATATATTTGGATGTCTAGTGGTTTGCCGTTCGAAAATGGGTGTTTCTGTGCTTCCTACTTTGGATGTTTTGTGGGAAACATTTAAAGTGGGACTTAGATGTCCTTTTGAAAATGGCCCTCTATGTTACCTTTCTGAGTTTGGTCTCAGTCAACTCTGTTTGGCTTAACCTCAGTGCAAATAAAGCCGAAATGGGATGATTCACTGTGGTCATTTCAACACTGTTGCGCTGAAGCAGTGGTGCTGAATTGTCTCATGGGCTGCTTGAACTTACCCGAGTTAAACTGTAAGACAAACCGGCCCCGGGCAGAAAATTCCGGGAACCCCTCCCTTAGCGCGAGCACACTAAACCCCCCCCCCCCCCCCCCCCCGCAGTGAAAATGCTGAATCTGCCGCGGCATGTTTCAATGAATTGATTGTTAACTCTTTCAGAAAGTAGAAAAACTAGGGGACACTCCTTGAAGTTACATAATACATTTAAGACAACTAGGAGAACATATTTTTTCACTCATGTATACTTAAGTTTTGGAACTCATTGCCAGAGCAGTAAATGGTCATAATGTAGAGTAGGTTAGTATTAGGTGATGGAAGCTTCACGGGAAATAAAACAAAGCTTTACTATTAATTGAAGAGTTGACGAGAGATTAGAGTCCTCCGCGGATCTTGCTTTATCCGATTTTAACGTGAGATTTACTAAAACTAGTAAATCGGAGATTAAAAATTGTGTTGATGTCCACTTTTAACAAGGCGTGAGTATATAGGTCTCCTAATTTGTTAGCAAAGAGCAGCAGCTCTTTCTTCTTTGTAAATGAATTATTATTCTTGGCTATGTAATAAGGGATTCAAGATAAAGTTAGACAAGTTCCTGCTGAACCAGAATGTACCAGAGGGCCGCCGTGTGAGCGGACTGCTGGACACGATGGGCCACTGGTCTGACCCAGCAATGGCAATTCTTATGTTCTGTCTTAAAAAACTACAGTCATGGACTGGCCTGATCAGTTAAATGGCAGATGTTGTGTTCCACCATGCAGGATGTCCCAAATTTGATCTCTGCATTCAACCTCAATGTCTCTATTTCATAGTGGAGACAATTCACAGCCCTCAGAGAGAAAGGGAATGGCGACCTTTGCTTAAGAGTGACATCTGGGAATTGGAAGGAGCTCTAATATATGGATCCCAGCTCAAGATGGTCACTGCAATATGTTAGGTGAGGATACTAAGAGAAATCACAGTAAGGCTCATGGTGTCAAATCCCAGCCACAGTCTCAGAGAAGCAGGAGAGAAAAACCCTCAGTTATGGACTGAAACTTTTCAGCCTTCATTCTTTGTATGTATTGCTGTTTTATCTGTGCAATTGAAATTTCTGCACACTTAGCAGAAAGTGCCTACTTGCCATGAAATGTTTCTATTTGAATGGAGCCTTGAAACTGCATGCAGGGTTGGTTTACTGACCCTTAAATGTGGAAACTTTGTGCAAACATTGCTCTTGGCCACTTCAAATTCATTAGCATACTCCACCAACCATAAAAATTCCTTGAGAAATGTTTTGCCTTTACAGGCGAACTTTGAATTGGCTACAGTTGAAGAATTTGTCACCATCCCTATCCCCATGGATAACTGCGGGAAACCATGGCATTCTTTAAGGAGAGAGGGAAGAATCAGAGTATGAATGGACACAACCACTGATCCTCAAGCCTTGCATTGAAGAATTCTGGTGTAGAAGGACTGAAGATGAGATAGACATAAGAACATAAGAATAACCTTATTGGGTCAGACCAACGGTCCATCAAGCCCAGTAGCCCGTTCTCACGGTGGTCAATCCAGGTCACTGGCCAAAACCCAAGGAGTAGCAATATTCCATGCTACCGATCCAGGGCACACAATGGCTTCCCCCATGTCTTTCTCAATAACAGACTATGGACTTTTCCTCCAGGAAATTGTCCAAATCCTTCTTAAAACCAGAATGACACGGGATGGTTTTCCCCAGTTATCTGCGGGGATAGGGATGGTGACAAATTCTGTCAACGTGTCATTCTCTACAAGGATACTACATGAAAACTTATTTCATCTTCTTTACTCTGCTTCCCTTTCTTCTTTGCTTCTAGATTGAAAATATGACACCAGTGAATTGTGTGTAGATCCTTTTCACTCATATGGTGACAGACTAAATGAGAACAGCAAGCAAAGAGCAAACCAACAAGTAAAAGTACAATTCAAACAAAACTTTAATAAAAGCAACACATATGCCTGAGGTGATCACTTTTCACCAGAAGACTGCATTAGGTTTTGAAAACCTTATCTGGCAAAGGACATAAAACAATAAAAAAAAAAATATATATAAATCACCATTCAAAAACATCACAAATACATTATTTTATTTTATTTAGTATTTATAGACCACTTATATCCTAAGTGAAACTGCGGTTTCTATTGCAGACCACTGTTGAAGCATTTACCTTGCCAGCCAGTGTACTACTACTACTACTGGAATGCGCTACCGGAGGACGTGATTGGGCAGAGTACGGTACAAGGATTCAAACAGAGACTGGACGGATTCCTGAGGGATAAAGGGATCGTGGGATACTGAGAAAGCTAACCAGAAAATAAGTATAGAAACCCGACCAGGTCGTGCATGTGCAAGACCGGAGGGCTAGGACTTTGATGGGAAGATAGCACTCAATGGGAAACCAGGGTGGCATGGGGGCCCCTTCTGGTGATTTGGACAGGTCGTGACCTGTTTGGGCCACCGCGGGAGCGGACTGCTGGGCAGGATGGACCTATGGTCTGACCCGGCGGAGGCACTGCTTATGTTCTTATGTTCTTATGTACTACTACTACTAGCCAAAGAGGCAAATAGGATGCTAGGAATTATTTAAAAAGAGATGGTTAACAAGGCTAAGATTGTTATAATGCCCCTGTATCACTCCATGGTGCAACCTCATCTGGAGTATTGTATTCAATTATGGTCTCCTTATCTCAAGAAAGATATAGTGGTACTAGAAAAGGTTCAAAGAAGAACAACTAAGATGGTAAAGGAGATGGAACTCCTCTCATATGAGGAAAGACTAAAACAGTTAGGGCTCTTCAGCTTGGAAAAGAGATGGCTGAGGGGAGATATGATTGAAGTCTACAAAATCCTGAGTGGAGTAGAGCGGGTACCAGTGGATCGATTTTTCGGTCTGTCAAAAATTACAAAGACTAGGAGACACTCGATGAAGTTACAGGGAAATACTTTTAAAACCAATAGGAGGAAATTTTTTTCCACTCCGAGAATAGTTAAGCTCTGGAATGCGTTGCCAGAGACTGTGGTAAGAGTGGATAGCGTAGCTGGTTTTAAGAAAGGTTTAGTCTGTTATTGAGAAAAACATGGGGCAAGCCACTGCTTGCCCTGTATTGGTAGCATGGAATATTGCTACACCTTAGATTTTGGCCAGGTACTAGTGACCTAGATTGGCCACTGTGAGAACTGGCTACTAGGCTTGATGGACCATTGGTCTGACCCAGTAAGGCTATTCTTATGTTCTTATGTCTGTGTCCGGTATATGGACCTTCAGTTGAGGACAGGTTGGGGAGGGCTTCAATGGCTGGGATGGTTAAGATGGCTGGAGTGAGCTTTGATGGAGACTCCAGAAGATGGAACCTAAGCACACTACCGGGCAGGGCTCTGGGTTTTTGGCCCAGAAATATCTAAGAAAAGGACCATTTAAATTAAATGATTAATTTACAGAGCATGTATGGTTGGGCAGACAGGATGGACCATTTGGGACTTTATCTGCTGTCATTTACTAAGTTACTATATGTTACTATGTGTCAGCAACAAGATCTTGAATTTCACCCTGCTTTCAATTGGGAGCCAGTGTAACTCTTTCAGTAGCAGGATGGCACTTGTCTGTCTCAATTTTCCCAGCAGAAATCTTGCTGCTGCATTTTTACTATTTGGATCTGCCTGATCATGTACTTTGGAATGCCCAGCAAAATTGCATTGCAGTAGTCAAAGATTTAGAGTGCCAGGAATATTACATTGGACATTGCTTTATGAGTGAGGTGCTAGCCAACTCAACCCTTCCCCCCTCCAAACCCCCCCTAAAAACTCCCAAAACAGATATTTAATGCCAAAGCCCAGACAGGGCCCAGCATTGAATATCCAGGAATAACACCCACTGCTGCCAACTGAATATTGACCCTTGTGTGTCTAATTTTAAGAGTTACGCTCCTAAATTGACCTCCTAAATTGAGATCCTAAATTCATTGTCAGAGTTTCACTAAACTCTTTCCGACCATATTGAAAGCTATTTAAGTGGACTGGAAAGGCTCCTGTCCACTTAAATTGCTTATCACCATCTAACTCCTAAAGTTATTGGCACTAAAGGGGACAGTTCCACTGAATATCACCTTTGATTGGTCCAGAAAAGTAGGCAGGTCATGGTTAAAGAGTAACACAGTAACCCAGGAAAGAGTGTTCTTTCCTGCTTTAGAAGAGGCCACTAGACCACCAGGGCTTATTAAGGTAGGCCCAGGGAAGGCCCACAAAGGCTTGGGGGGGAAGGAGTCGGTCCTTTATTCCCATTACCATGGGTTTATCATGATACCAGTCCCCGTTCCCCCAACACTACAGCAGAAAGATTTACCATTGCTGTGATATGGGTAATTTAAAAAAAAATTTCCCCTCATTGCGGGAGACTGGAGGTGGAAAACCGACTGACCCAGTCTGCAGCTATGGGGAGAGCAAGGTGAGGACATTGTGGTATTAAATCTCAATTCTTGGAATGAGCCATCCTTGGCATCTCTTAACTACTTGTAGGATGATATGCCTTAGGCGAGGATAAAGAAGTGGGGTTGCCTTATTAGTCCACATTAAAGGACTAAGTTAGAAATAAAAGAAAGGAAAAGAAAGTGATATATTATGCAAGTCACTTTTTGTCATCCTCCTCCTTTAGTTCTTTATCATCATGGATAAAGAAACATGTTTAATCCATCATAAATCCTTTTCCCACTCCACATATGTGTGTCAAATAAGGATAAAACTTGTACTGAAAACCTTGCACTGTAAGGAGAACTATGGCAAATTGTATATTATGTCTATTAATATTAGACCCCCCCCTAGTACTGAAATTCTGCATGTTAACGGGGTCAACGGGATAGAAAACGAATTAAATAGATAAACAAACATATCTTGAAATAAGGATTTGTTATCATACCCAAACATCTAGGCCTTGAGGCCTTCATTGACTGTATGCGGTTGCTCCCAACTTGCCAGCACTGACCTATCCCAGTGGTCTTTGATGATTTGTAGTAGAGAATGACACGGGAAAAAAATCTGTCCCTGTCACCGCCCCATCCCCGGCCCACCATCTTCTGCACCGCCCCGTCATAGAAACATAGAAAGATGACGGCAGATAAGGGCCATATAGCCCATCAAGTCTGCCCACACTATTTACCCACCCTCTTAAGTCTTCTGACCCCTTAAGTATAATTGTAATTATACTGTCACTCTACTGACCCGCTCATTCAAGTCCTAGTGACCCTATCCCTTGGCATGACCCCGTAGGGATCCCACATGGGTATCCCATTTGTTCTTGAAGTCTGGGATGCTGCGTGCCTCGACCACCTGCACTGGAAGCTTGTTCCAATGCTCGATCACTCTCTCCGTGAAGAAGTACTTCCTTGCGTCTCCACGAAACTTCCCTCCCCTGAGTTTGAGCGGATGTCCTCTTGTGGTCGAGGGTCCCCTGAAAAGAAAGATATCCTCTTCCACCTCGACCCGTCCCGTGATGTACTTAAATGTCTCAATCATGTCTCCCCTCTCCCTACGCTCTTCAAGAGTGTAGAGCTGCAATTTGCTCAGTCTTTCCTCGTACGGGAGACCCTTTAGCCCCGAGACCATCCTGGTGGCCATCCTCTGAACCGACTCAATTCTGAGCACATCCTTACGGTAATGTGGCCTCCAGAATTGCACACAGTACTCCAGATGAGGTCTCACCATGGCTCTGTACAATGGCATCATGACTTCAGGTTTCCTGTTGACGAAGCTTCTCTTGATACAACCTATCATCTGCCGTGCTTTAGATGAAGCCTTCTCCACTTGAGTGGCTGCTTTCATGTCAGCACTGATGATTACTCCTAAGTCTCGTTCTGCCGTAGTCCTGGTTAAAGTTTCTCCATTCAGGGTGTAAGTTCTGCAAGGATTTCCGTTACCGAGATGCATGACCTTACATTTCTTGGCGTTAAAGCCCAGCTGCCACATCAAGGACCAACTTTCTAAAGTACGCAGGTCTTGCTCCATAGCATCTTGTAGATTATGGCCGTTTACTATATTGCATAGTTTGGCGTCATCAGCGAATAAGGTTACTTTGCCTTGAAGCCCTTGAGTCAGATCCCCAATGAATATGTTGAAGAGGAGTGGGCCCAGGACCGAACCCTGTGGCACTCCGCTAGTCACCTCCGACATTTTAGAGCGGGTACCGTTAACTACCACCCTCTGAAGTCTGCCATTAAGCCAATCTTTAACCCATGCAGTTAGAGTCTCTCCTAATCCCATCGATTTCATCTTGTTCAGCAGCCTGCGGTGTGGGACGCTGTCGAACGCTTTGCTGAAGTCCAGGTACACGACGTCCAAGGACTCTCCTGAGTCCAGTCTTCTTGTTACCCAGTCAAAGAAGTTGATTAGATTTGACTGGCATGACCTACCCTTGGTGAATCCATGTTGGCTGGGATCCCGGAGATTTCCCTCGTTCAGGATCGTATCTAATTTATACTTAATTAGTGTTTCCATGAGTTTACACACTATTGAGGTGAGGCTTACCGGTCTATAGTTTGCAGCCTCAGCCTTGCAACCCTTTTTATGTAGAGGAATGACGTTGGCTGTTTTCCAATCTAACGGAACTTTCCCCGTACTTAGTGAGAGATTGAAGAGCACTGCTAACGGTTCCGCCAGAACGTCTCTCAATTCTCTGAGCACTCTTGGGTGTAAATTGTCCGGTCCCATGGCCTTGTTTACCTTTAGCCTTGCCAGTTCGTTGTAAACGTCCCCAGGTGTGAACTCAAAATTCTGAAACGGGTCATCTACGTCTTGTTTTATCATCAACTGTGGTCCGTGTCCCGGTGCTTCGCAGGTGAAGACTGAGCAGAAATATTCATTTAGTAGTTCTGCTTTTTCTGAATCCGCCACCGTGTAGTTCCCGCCCGGTTGTCTAAGGCGTACTATACCGTCTGTATTCCTTTTCCTATCACTGATATACCTAAAGAAGGATTTGTCCCCTTTTTTAATGTTCTTTGCCAGAGTTTCTTCCTCCCTAACTGCTGTTTTGACCGTTGCAGATCTGGTCTTATATTCTACTTTAGTTTCTCTTCTCTGCGTACGTTTGTAGGAAAGAAATGCTTTTTTCTTTTCCTTAATGAGGTGCGAGATCTCTTCAGTGAACCATTGGGGTTTGTTGTTTCTTTGTCGTTTATCTACTGATTTTATGTAGCGATTAGTTGCTTCGTGTATGGATGATTTTAGGTACGACCACATAGTTTCCACATTGCTGGTCCCTGCATGGTCCTGCAGCGTCTGATGAACGAAATCCCCCATGCGTGCGAAGTCGGTGCCCCGGAATTGGAGCACCTTTGTTTTTGTAATTGATTTAGGGGATCCTTTCCCAAGGTTGAACCATACCATGTTATGATCGCTGGAGGCTAGCGTATCTCCTACCGAGACCTCTGAGACGCTTTCCCCGTTGGTGAGTACCAGGTCTAGGATCGCCTGGGCTCTAGTGGGTTCCGTTACCATCTGTCTGAGATGTACTCCTTTTATGGAGGTCAAAAGCCTCCTGCTGCTGCTGGTTGTTGCTGAAAATGTGTTCCAGTCTGCATCAGGTATGTTGAAGTCCCCTAGCAGTACAGTGTCGCCCCGTAGAGTTATATTCTCTATGTCTTCAATTAATTCTGCGTCCATGTCTTCCGGTTGTCTTGGAGGTCTGTATACCACTCCAAGATACAGGCATTTTTTGCCACCTCTTGCCAGGTTTACCCAGAGGGATTCCCCGGTATACTTGACATCAGTGATCCTGGTGGTTTTGATGTCCTCTTTAATGTATAGTGCTACCCCTCCACCTAACCTGCCCTCTCTGTCCTGACGAAGTAAATTGTACCCCGGTATAGCCATATCCCACCCATGTGCGTCCATGAACCAAGTCTCGGATATTGCCACCACGTCCAGGTTGGCATCCCTTATTTCAGTTTCCAGTTCTAGAATTTTATTGCCTAAACTGTGTGCATTAACATACATGGCCCTCCACACTTTGTGTTTGCTGAGTCCCTGTAAGGCTATTCCTGACTGAGTCTGTGTGGCTCCTAGAGAACTGTTTGCATATTGGGTCCTTACCTCGGAAATAGAGTGTCGACTCGTCCCATCAGGATAGTTCCTTTCCACACCAGTATATGAGTAGGTCCCCTCCCCCAACTTACCTAGTTTAAAGCCCTGCGAATCAGGCGGGCTAGTCGGTGTCCGAAGACGTTCTTACCTCTGCTGGTCAAATGGAGTCCGTCTGGTCCCTGTAGTCCCTGCAGCGCCTCTCTATGATCCAGGAATCCGAAGTTCATATCTCGACACCATCCTTGTAGCCATTCGTTCGTTCTCCGGATGCATTCATCTCTGGCTCTTCCCTTGCCTCTAACTGGGAGGATTGATGAGAAGACTACCTGCGCACTTGTCTGCTTCAGCCTCTCACCCAAGGCTCCGAAGTCTCTGGTGATGGTCTCTGGGGTGTTCCTGGCAGTGTCATTCGTACCTATATGGATAAGAAGCACCGCCGTTCCCTTCACCGCCCCGTCACCGCCACTGCCATCCCATTCACCGCCCCGTCACCGTCCCCGCTGCATCCATATAAGCCTTAGTACTGTAATATTTAGCTTATTCCTTTCTTATAAATCAAAGTTCCTGCTGCTGAACTAGAGAAAGAGATGTTCAGCTGGCAGGGCTTTGTTTATAAATTTTTATCAACACAACTTAATATACTACTTTATCCTAAAGCAAAAAATAAATAAATAGAATTTTTTTTTTCTACCTTTGTTGTCTGGTTTCTGCTTTCCACATCTTCTCATTCAATTCCTTCCATCCACTTCTCTCTGCGTCTTCCATTTGCTGTTACTGTGCCTCTCCCTTCACCCCCCCCAATTGGTCTAGCACCCATCTTCTTCCCTCCGCTCCCCCATAGTCTGGCATCTGTCTTCTTCCCACTCTGTCTTCCACATTTCCCTTCAGGGTCTGTTCCTCTCCACCCTCCTTCAATGTCTGTCCTATTTCTTTCCACCACCACCCTTCCCTCCCTCCTGTTCCTTTCTACCACCCTTCAGCTCCTCTCGCGTGGCATATCTATCTACCTTCCTCCCTCTTATTTTCATGGCACGTTACAATGTAATTTGTGCAAGCCACTGGAGCCTGCGAGCTCGGTCCCTGTCCCATCCCCACAAACCATCTTGCTTCTGTGCTCCTATTTTCCCCATTTCTAATATCTCCCCTATGTATCTGCCATTGCCTCCCCCTCCTGTGTCCATATACCATCCCCATGGCATGTCCCCTTTATGTCTCTGTCCCTATGCCCCATGCACATAATTTCCCCTCTTTCTGTTACTTTCCTGTGTCCAGATTTCCCCTATCTTCCTAGGGACTTGAACTGCAAAGGGACTTGAACAAACTAGGGGAATGGGCAACGAGATGGCAGATGAAGTTCAATGTTGAGAAATGTAAAGTATTACATGTGGGAAACAGAAACCCGAGGTACAACTATACGATGGGAGGGATGTTTTTAAATGAGAGTACCCAAGAAAGAGACCTGGGGGTGATGGTGGACTTGACAATGAAGCCGTCGGCACAGTGTGCAGCGGCTGCTAAGAAGGCAAATAGAATGCTAGGCATCATCAAAAAGGGTATTACAACCAGAACGAAAGAAGTTATCTTGCCATTGTATCGAGCAATGGTGCGTCCGCATCTGGAGTACTGCATCCAATATTGGTCGCCGTACCTTAAGAAGGATATGGCGATACTCGAGAGGGTTCAGAGGAGAGCGACACGTCTGATAAAAGGGATGGAAAACCTTTCATACGCTGAGAGATTGGAAAAGCTGGGACTTTTTTCCCTGGAGAAGAGAAGACTTAGAGGAGATATGATAGAGACTTACAAGATCATGAAGGGCATAGAGAGAGTAGAGAGGGACAGATTCTTCACACTTTCAAAAAATAAAAGAACAAGAGGGCATTCGGAAAAGTTGAAAGGGGACAGATTCAGAACGAATGCTAGGAAGTTCTTCTTTACCCAGCGTGTGGTGGACACCTGGAATGCGCTTCCAGAGGGCGTGATAGGGCAGAGTACGGTACTGGGGTTCAAGAGGGAATTGGACAACTTTCTGCTGGAAAAGGGAATAGAGGGGTATAGATAGAGGATTACTGCACAGGTCCTGGACCTGTTGGGCCGCCGCGTGAGCGGACTGCTGGGCACGATGGACCTCATGGTCTGACCCAGTAGAGGCATTTCTTATGTTCTTATGTTCCATACCAGTGTGTCTCTTCTTTTCAACCCCATCTAGCTTTTTTCCCTCTTTCTTCCCCCCCCCCCCCTGCTTCTAGCATCTGGCTCACCTGCCTGTCCTTCCCTTTCTTTCCTGCTGTGGGTTTTTCTTTCCGTCTTCATCCCCTTGGCCCAGAATCCTTTTCCCTTTCACTCCCTCCTTCCTTCCAGTTTGAGCCGGGAACCCGGGCAATCGCTCCGCCTGCCCATTCGATCCTACTGTTTAGCCAGCTCTCTCCCTTCTCCTCACCTTAGTTTGTAGGTTTTCTTTTTCGGCGACCTGCACGCTTTCTCAAAGAGCTGTGCACGCGCAGCTGCTCAGTGTTCAATTTTCTGCTCTGCTGCAACTTCCTGTTTCCGGTTGCGTCAGAGCAGATCGAAACTGAGCAGCAACAGGTGCGCGGTTCTTTGATAGCGTGCGGGTCGCCGAAAAAGAAAACCTACAAACTAAGGTGAGGAGAAGGGAGAGAGCTGGCTAATCACTAGGATCGATTGGGCAGGCGGGTGTGGGCTGCGGGGACCGCGCGATCCTTCATGCCTCACTGCGGGGACAAGACCATTCACCGCTCCACGGGGCGGTGAATGGCCTTGTCCCCGTCCCCGCAGCGACTGCTAGTTTTCGTTCCCCGTTTCGGCGGGTTACCCGCGGCTAAACGCGGTGGCCGCGGGTAAACCGCCGCCACCATGTCATTCTCTAACTTGTAGCCTACTGTATGCCAGTGTTCTTCAGTGCAAGGCCCAGAGGCCAATGGCAGCCTCTCAAGACCTCTAGGGTGGCCTCCATTATCATTCTGCTTTTCCTTCCCAAGCTCATGACAGAAAGCAGGAGGTGAATGGGAGGAAGGGTTGCATGCTTGAAGAACAAGGCATTTTTCAATAGAAGAAGAGAGAGGATACCCCTGATGAAAAGTTGAACAGATAGTAGTAAGCAGTGTCGCATCCCTACATGGGAAGATATTTTGTGGTTCTCCTTCAGCTCGTTTGGATTCAAAGTGCTCTCTGGGCTGCAGTGTGGCTAGCCCATGCTTCTTTTATTTATTTATTTATTTTCTACTTATCTGCTCTCAGAGGAATGTAGGACAGGCAGACATAAATTCCGCAACCTCCCAACTCTGATCCTACTACCGTCATCTGCAGCTGACTAAAGCACGCTTGAATTCTATCACAGTATTAGTTTCACCACTTCTACTGGCTGGTTATTCTAAGCATCTACCACATGAGCTTGTAGTTCTGATCTCTCTCGGAGAACAAGGACCACATCTTGTACATATCAGCAAAATAAGGAAAAATAGAGTGGGTCAGTAATACTATTATCACAGGACTGCCAGTGAGTCCTCAATAACAACGCCTGACTTTTCTCAGCCGTTTTAAAACGTGATCTAAAGAATGCAGACTGTTTTCAGCTGTGATGGTGATCATGTTAATTTAAATGCCAACACCAGGGTTTTAAATGCATATGTTGAGGGGGACATTCTGTAGAGGACGCCGGTCTCAGCAGTTGCCTAAGAAGCGGCAGACTGGCATCCTATACAGAATCCCGTCTCTTGGATTCAATGGTTATACAGCGGTATGACACCTACAGCTGCCTACAGTTTATAGAATTTGTCCCTCATTATCTATGTATAGTCAGTGGTGCTGAATAGATATGTAATGTATAAAGTAGTGGGGTTATTGTCAGTTATTGTGGCCACTAAGATAAGTGGATTTTCTGTGAATTCAGTTTTATGTGACTAAATTATTTTGCACAGAATTGCCATTTTCCACAGATGCTTTAACTATTAATTTCATTATTTTTTCATTTTTTTGGCAATCATATTAACTAATTTATAAAAACTACTAAAAAAGGGTGGGATAATCTAAGTGAAATATAAAACCGTTCAATGACAGTCTTGAGGGGAAAGATAGGGCTGTCATTGATCAGAACGCAATACACTTCTCCCTCTATATTTGTGGTTTCAGCGTTCATGGTTTTGATTATTTGTGTTTTTTAGCTTGCTGGCTCCTCCCCCCAAATTACGTCAGCTTGCATAGAGAAATCGCTGATTCCCAGCACTTTCTTCACCGTGTTTTGCCTTTCCTTCAGGAACAGACCAGGTCTCCCACCATGTTATTCGCGGTTTCACTATATTCACGATGGTTTTTAATAGAAAACAGTGACTAACATCAAAAGTTATTTTTTCTGTATTTGCAGTTCTGTTAATCCCCTGTCACAGCGAATACAGAGGGAGAAGTGTACAGTTTTATGGTTTATAATAAGGCAGAAAACCCAGATCTTTGTTCAGTCCTGTGTTGTTGATGTCTTCAAAAGTCTTACATTTCTGGATTGTTTGAAAATTTCTTCTTAGTAGACTGACCATCCAATGTTTTGGTTCTGAAAAATGCTCACCCACAGAGGTGTCACCTTGATTTGCTTTTCGGTGTCTGAGGTGGTGCTTGTGTGAGTTGATTCTTGTCTTCAGCATCTGTCCCACCTCCCTTCCGGCAGCAGTAGGAGGCTGTTAAACTCTTTGAAGGGAACACGTCTCAGGCAACTGGTGTTAGACCCAACAAGAGATCAGGCAATACTGGACCTGTTACTTACCAATGGAGAAAGTGTCACAGAAGTCTCGGTGGGAGACACACTGGCCTCCAGCGACCACAACATGATATGGTTCAATCTTAGGAAAGGCTTCACTAAATCTACTACACTGACCAAGGTCCTCAAATTCAAGGACACAAACTTTCAAGACATGAGTGACTTTATTAACCAGGTGCTACAAAGCCAAGCAGAAACTGATAGTGTAGAAGAAATGTGGTTGACTTTGAAAGCCACCATACAGGAAGCGACAAACCGCTATGTTAAATTAGTAAGTAAACGGCATAGGAACAATAAGCCGCAGTGGTTCACTGCGGAAATCTCAGACCTCATCAAGGAGAAGAAAAAAGCATTCATCTCTTATAAACAATCAGGGAAAAAGGACTCTAGAGCACAGTACCTGACCAAGTCAAAAGCCGTCAAAACAGCAGTCAGGGAGGCTAAATTCCGCATGGAGGAGTCTCTAGCAAAGAACATCCAGAAGGGAGATAAATCATTCTTCAGGTACATCAGTGACAGAAGTAAAAACTCAGGCGGGATAGTATGTCTTAGGAAACCAGACGGAGAATATGTGGAAAAGGCACAACTATGAAATGAATATTTCAGCTCAGTCTTCACCAGAGAAGCGCCGGGACACGGCCCTCAGCTACAGACAAGGGTTGACTCAGCTGACCCATTTAGTAATTTCAAGTTTACACCCAGCAGTGTCTATGGTGAACTGTCAAGGCTCAAGGTTAACAAGGCTATGGAGCCTGACAACCTGCACCCCAGAGTGCTCAGGGAGTTGAGTGAAGTCTTGGCAGAACCGCTGTCCGCGCTCTTCAACCTCTCCCTTAGTACAGGCAACGTCCCGTTGGACTGGAAGACGGCTAACGTCATTCCAATCCACAAGAAGGGCTCAAAGATAGAGGCGGCAAACTATAGACCGGTGAGTCTCACTTCAATAGTGAGCAAACTAATGGAAACTCTAATCAAATGCCAATTGGATACGATCCTGAATGAGGAGAATCTACGGGATCCCCGTCAACATGGATTTACTAAGGGGAGATCCTGCCAATCTAATCTGATCAGCTTCTTTGACTGGGTGACGAGGAAGCTGGATGTTGGGGAGTCCCTGGACATCGTATATCTGGACTTTAGCAAAGCATTCGATAGCGTACCACACCGCAGGTTGCTAAGTAAGATGAGTTCTATGGGAATGGATGAGACATTGACAAAATGGGTTGGGAACTGGCTTGGAGGTAGGCTTCAGAGGGTAATGGTGAACGGCACCCCCTCTGAAATGACAGAGGTGATCAGTGGAGTGCCCCAAGGCTCGGTCTTGGGTCCGATCCTATTCAATATCTTTATAGGAGATTTGGCAGAAGGGCTCCGAGGTAAAATAACATTATTCTCCGATGACGCCAAACTAAGCAATGTAGTGGACAAAAGCACAATGGACAAAAACTCAATGCCCAACAACATGATGCATGATCTACTCCTACTGGAGCGCTGGTCTAGGACCTGGCAACTCAGCTTCAATGCCAAAAAATGCAAAGTTATGCACCTGGGTAGCCAAAATCCATGCAGGACTTATACCCTTATTATGAAACTTTTTTTATTGGTAAATAGAATAACAACTCACAACCACAGAATACAGAGAAGGATTGTAACAGTTACCAGAAAAGTCAAAGGAGGGCACCTCCCCCCCAAAGAGGACTGGACTCTGATGTCCTCTCAGGGAACGAAGAAACCCAAACACCCCCCAACAGACCCATACCCCCCCTTCCCCCCAAACCCCTCCACCCCCCACAACCCCAACAGAAGGAATCCCAGGTCAGACAAGTGGAGCAGAATACAGTTGCAACCCATTCACAATTCGACTACGACTCCGCGGCGGCAAACTGTCCAAGTAGGGAAGCCAAGTATGAATAAAGTCACTACTCTTTCGGCGAGAAGAACAAGCCAGCCGGGCCTCCCAACACATCAGCTCATGTAGTTTGTTCCTCCAATACCAGAAGGAGGGAGGAACATCGGCCAGCCAATGGTTCAAGATACACTTCTTCCCTAAAATATAATATTTACTCAAGAACAACTTTTCAGCGGAAGAAAAAACAGAAAATGCAGGGAAGGAAGCAAACAACATGTGGAAAATAGAAAGAGGAACAGGAACCCGAAGGAGATCCTGCAGGAAGGAGGCCAGAGCCCCCCAGAAACCCTGTATACTCTCACAACTCCAAAAGCCATGAAAATAAGAGTTCACTTCAGTGTTACAGGTGAGACAAATCTGGGTATCCACACAGCCCATATAGAAGGCCCGGCTCTGGGAGGTATAGGCCCGCAGCAAGGTCCTGTAATGACACTCTCGCAGCTCCGCATTTGAGACTAAGGCCGGAATCCGGCGTATGGCATGGAGCAACCAATCCGCCTTAAGCTCCCTCCCCACATCCCTCCGCCAAGCCTCCAAAACCAAGGAAAAGTCATGGGGAGGCTCCAGGGCTGCAAGCCGCCTTTGAAAAAAAGAAACCGAAATCTGAGGTTCCGGATCCTCCCCCCCTCCAAAAAAGCTCTAAACTGTATCCCAAAGGACAATGAGAGAGAATCTCTAGGAAGCGAGTGCACATAGTGACGCAGCTGACAATGCGCGTAATCAAGCCCTTCAGAAGGAAGACCCCCCTGTTGCAAATCAGCGCAGGATTGCAGCTCCCCGTCATCCCGCAGAACCTGAAAGAGAAATTCACAGCCCTTAGCCCGCCATCTTCCAAAAACTGAAGGCACTAATCCCGGAGGGAAGGAAAGATTACCGGCCAGGGGCAACAACACACTAACCCGAGAGTCCTGATGCCACATGGGAAGAATCCGCCGCCACACCTCCCAAAGAGGGCGAAACAAGACACTACGTCTACCAGGAGCAGGCACCTCCACCAACCGTGCGTGCAAAAGAGACACAAGGTGGGTAGGATAAAAATAATCACGTTTGAAGGAGATGTCCGTATATAGAGCGGTACCCAAAGTCCAATCTCGAATATGCCGCAATAGACAAGCCCAGTTATAGAACCTGAGATTCGGCACCCCAAAGCCTCCCTGGTCCCACGAACCCACCATAAAGCGCCACCGTAGCTTAGGCTTGCGGCCTCCCCAACAGAACCGCGAAAGCAAAAAGTAAAAAGTCCGTATGTCCCTCTGCAAAAGACACAAGGGAAGCGTCTGCAGGACGTACAACCATCGAGGAAAGAGCACCATCCGAAAGAGATGCACTCTACCCATCAAGGAGAGCGGCAACTCCCGCCAAGCAGCCAGAACCGATCCCATAGAAGACAAGAGACGCGTAACGTTCAACCTATAAAGTTCCCGCACATCCATAGAAAGCTGGATTCCCAAATAGCGAAAGGAAGAATCAGCCCATTTCAAAGGAAAAGTCCCTCCCCAAGACGCCCGGAGCCCCGCCGAAGAGGCCAATGCCTCAGATTTAGTCAGATTCAATGCAAACCCAGAAAAGTCCCCAAATTCCCGAACACTCTCCAAGAGAGTAGACAAGGAGCGGTGTGGATCAGACAAAAAGATCATCAGCAAAAGCTGCCACCTTAAAATGAGTGGCACCCAATTGAAGGCCACAGATGTCCACATTAGCTTGCAGCTCCCGAATCAACGGATCCAAATAAAGAGCAAAAAGCAAGGGCGATAAAGGGCAGCCCTGGCGGGTACCCCTCCGAATCGGAAAGGAGGCCGAAAGGCCCCCGTTCACCGAGATCTGCGCCGCTGGATCACTATACAGCGCTTGGAGAGCATTGAAAAAGAAAGGGCCAAACCCGTACGCACGAAGCACAGCAAAGAGGAACCCCCACCCCACTCGATCAAAGGCCTTTTCAGCATCAAAACTAATAAGTAGGGCGGGGGTGCCCTCCACGCCAGCCTTCTCCAAAGCCAACAGAATACGACGAATGTTTTTAGACACCGGACGAGCACGTACAAAGCCCACCTGCTGGTCAGACACCAATGAAGGCAGTACCCGGGCTAAACGATTGGCCAGCACTTTAGCCATCAATTTCGTCTCAAAATTCAGCAAGGAAATGGGTCTATAAGATTCCGGCAAAACCGGATCCCGATCCGGCTTGGGAAGAACGATAATCTGCGCAAGATTCAAATAACGGGGCAAAAAACCTTTAGCAACGCTCAAATTAAAAATCTCCGACAAAACCGGGGCAATCTCGGAAGCGAGCAACTTATAAAACTCCCCTCGAAAACCATCAGGCCCCGGCGCCTTGCCCAACGGGCACGCATGAATCACACTCTCCACCTCCTCAGCAGTAAGAGGACAGTCCAACATATCCGAGTCAAGAATCGATAGGCGGGGCAAATCCAAACTATCCAAATAGACCTTACCATCAAGGAGGTCCAAGTCAGGCGAATCATACAAAGCGGCAAAAAAATCACGTAAAATACGACTAACATCTCCAGGCTTATGATGTAGAACCCCCCCCCTGAGTCTCTCAACGCCGCCACACCGGACGCCCCCCGATGAGAGCGGGCCAACCGAGCCAACAGCCGGCTACTCTTATTGGCAAACCGAAATAGTTGGAATTTATAGTGATCCCGTGATCTCATCGCTCCCCGATGTAAGAGCTCATTCAAATCCTGCTGAGCCTCTAAAAGCTGCGTCCGGAGCCCCAAGGAGCCACCACCAGCATACCGTCTCCGCAAAAGCAAAACCCGACGCTCCAGCGCCAATACTGCCCGGTGCCGCAGTTTAGTTTCGTGGGCCACAAACGCCAAGATCTCCCCGCGTAATACGGCTTTCGCCGTTTCCCAATACAGGATGGGATCGTCTCTATGCTCCAAATTTGTATGTTGGAAATCCCCCCACTTACGCAACAGAAAATCATGAAATCGAGTATTCCGATACAAATGACAAGGGAACACCCACCAGGTGCCACCCCCTCTAGAGGGCCCCCACTGCCAGTCCAGACTCACCCACGTGTGATTGGATATCTCAATGGGGCCAATCACTGCGTCCTGAACCACCGGAAGCAACTCCCTGGACAAGAGAACCAGATCGATCCTAGAAAGTGTACCATGGGCCCTAGAAAGGTGGGAATAATCCCGTTCCACCGGGTGCAAAACCCGCCAAACATCCAACAAATCAAGTGAAGAAGCCAGAAGCTGAGCCCCCGTACAAGTTTTGTGGGCTTCCCTTCCCGCCGAGGAAGAGCGGTCCAGCCTCGGGTCCGGAACCTCATTAAAATCCCCAAGCAACAAAGGGATCTCACCAAATTGCAACAAAAGAGAACGCAGCTTTCTAAAAAATTTGGCAGAGGGATTATTAGGAGCGTACAGGTTACACAAAAGCAGAGGTTTATTGTTAAGAGTAACCGAAGCGATCAAATATCGGCCCCCAGGATCCTTGAGAACCCTGTGAGTCTGTAGCGAAAGACCCTTACGAAAGAGAATCACACCACCTCCCTTCCCCCCGAGAGCCGGAGCCTCCAGATGATCACCCACCCACCATGTACAGAGCTTAGCATGTTCCACAGAGGTTAACCGAGTTTCCTGTAGAAACGCCAAGGAAGCTCGTTTCCGATTAAGCTGATGTAATATTTTAAAGCGTTTAATTGGGGAATGAATACCCCCCACATTCCAGGAAATCAGTTTATGTTCCAGAAAAAACAAGATAGAGATAACATAGCAAGTACAATAAAACCCTTTGAGCAGAACCAGAGGAGTGTCCCAGCCACCACCCCCCCAGCCATATCAACCACCAAGAAGCCCTCCTGACCCCCACCCGTCTGAACCTAGGAATACCCCAACCCTCCAAAAACCTACCCCTCCCCCTCCCAGAAAATCCCCAACTTCCCCAACCCCCCCGCTTCCCCCCTACCCACCAGCCACACCACAACCCAACGGTTGCCACTTCCTGAAAGCAAGATACGCCCACCACAGGATCAGCATGATATCCAGACACCAAACCCCCCCCCCCCCCCGACTCTCAACCCCCGGTCTAGCCACACACACCCACCAGCCCACCGAAAACAAAGGAGCCCCCAGACAACAAACAACCAAACCCACTCTCACACTCCCATCCTTCCACACCAAGAGATATCAAAAGCACCCCAACAACATGGAGCTCATGCCCCTAACGAGTCCAGAAGCCAGAGCGAGTCCAACAGAAGACCAAAGGGAGGCAGAGGAGTTGGTCCATGGAGGCGTCCCCGAAAACCCCAGCCCCAAAAGGCCAGAGCTCGAAAGGATCTCCAACAGTGCAACAGCAAAGTCTTCAAAAACTAGGAGGAGGCAGCAGGAAAGTGTTCATCCACAAATTTCTGAGCGGCCTCAGGAGAGTCAAAGTGATGAGCTGAGCCAGAGAACATCACCCGCAGACGTGCCGGGTATTGCAGAGAAAAAGGAACATGGCGGCGAACCAGCGCAGAGCAAAGAGAAGAAAACTTGCGACGAGCCTGGGAAACCTCCGCAGAATAGTCTTGAAAGCAGAGGATGGAGATGTTGTTATATTGCAGTTTCTTCCCCTGCCGCAAAGCTCTAAGGACCTCCATCTTATGCCGGTAATTCAAAATCCTGCAGATCACCATCCGCGGACGATCCGCGCCGTCTCTGCGCCGTCCCAAACGATGGGCCCGTTCGATATGCAGGGGACCCAATTTTTGCGGTAAAGCCAGGGACTCCGTCAGCCAATGCTCCAAGACGTCCCCCAGGTCGCTCTCCGCAATAGTCTCTGGCAGGCCGACAAACCGCAAGTTGTTCCGGCGGGACCGGTTTTCAAGGTCCTCCACCTTGGCCTTCAGCGCCGCCAGAGAAGAAGCCTGCACCCCCTGTTCCTGAGTCAGCCGGAGAACCGAATCCTCCGCATTGCTGACCCTCTGTTGGGTATCCCGGACCTCGGAGGTGAGAGCAGCAAAACGCTGGTCCATCGAGTCCAGCTTTTCCAAGATCCGCTGCAGTTTGGCACCGAGCGTGCCCTCCAGCGCGGCCTGCACCTCCGCCGAAACCTCCGCCACCCAAAGCGAGCTAGGGGACTCCGGCGAGGCAGGAGCCGCGTGCGCCGCAATCTTGTTGTCATGCGGCTTCCCACGCTCGCGGCTCTTTGCAGGCGTCTTAGCGGCCATCCCTCCTTCACCCGCAGCGAAAATGGCTCGAGGACCAAGCGCGGCGATCCCACAGCCCGGGGGAGCAGTGTCCGGTTAAAAGCGCCGATTAACAAAAAAAGGCTGTGGCGGGCGTATCGGAGCCGCGAAGCACTCAACTTCACAGCCCCATGCTTCCGCCGGAAGTCTTTCACTTATACCCACGGTAGCAGAACGAGACTTGGGGGTGATCGTCAACGAGGACATGAAGGCTGCCAATCAAGTGGAGCAAGCTTCATCCAAGGCAAGACAAATCATGGGTTGCATACGCAGGGGTTTCGTCAGCCGTAAGCCGGAGGTCATTGTGCCATTGTATAGATCCATGGTGAGGCCCCACCTGGAATACTGTGTGCAATTCTGGAGGCCGCATTATCACAAAGATGTGCTGAGACTGGAGTTGGTCCAGAGAATGGCCACCCGGATGGTCTCGGGACTCAAGGATCTCCCGTATGAAGAACGGTTAGATAAATTAAAGCTATACTCGCTTGAGGAGCGCAGAGAGAGGGGAGACATGATTGAGACGTTCAAGTATCTCACGGGCCGCATCGAGGCAAAGGAAGATATCTTCTTTTTCAAGGGTCCCACGGCAACAAGAGGGCATCCGTGGAAAATCAGGGGAGGGAAACTGCGAGGTGACACCAGGAAATTCTTTTTTACTGAAAGGGTGGTTGATCGCTGGAATGGTCTTCCACTTCAGGTGATTGAGGCCAGCAGCGTGCCTGATTTTAAGGCCAAATGGGATCGACACGTGGGATCTATTCACAGGGTAAAGGTAGGGGAGGGTCATTAGGGTGGGCAGACTGGATGGGCCGTGGCCCTTATCTGCCGTCTATTTCTATGTTTCTATATAATACAAATAATATAGGGCCCAATATTTAGAAAATGCTGAACTCCTAAATTTGTGCCCTCTTCTTGACCAAATTCAGGAGCATAATTTTTCAGCTGAAAATTGATTTTAATTGAAGAGCTTAAAAGTTAGGCTCATAAATCTAGACCTGCCATTTGCCTTGTGCTGAAAGTCAATGCTAAACTCTTATTTTCTTTTTCCCCTCCCTAAATCTGCCAGTGTTGCCACTCACTTTTAATGCTCCTAAATTTAACTGCCCCAATTTTTAAAACCATTTAACCAGCCAGGAATAGCTCCTGGCCGGTTTAAAGGCACTTAACTGAACACAAGAATTGCCGCTGTTGGGTCAGACCAGTGGTCCACCGTGCCTAGCAGTCCGCTCACGCGGTGGGTCTTAGATCAAAGTCCCTGAGACTAGCCTTACCTGCGTACGTTCCGGTTCAGCAGGAAGTTGTCTAACTTTGTCTTGAATCTCTGGAGGGTGTTTTCCCCTATAACAGCCTCCAGAAGAGCGTTCCAGTTTTCTACCACTCTCTGGGTGAAGAAGAACTTCCTTAGGTTTGTACGGAATCTATCCCCTTTTAACTTTAGAGAGTGCCCTCTCGTTCTCCCTACCTTGGAGAGGGTGAACAACCCGTCTTTATCTACTAAGTCTATTCCCTTCAGTATCTTGAATGTTTTGATCATGTCCCCTCTCAGTCTCCTTTCAAGTGAGAAGAGACCCAGTTTTTCTAATCTCTCACTGTACGGCAACTCCTCCAGCCCCTTAACCATTTTAGTCGCTCTTCTCCGTGGAGATGATGCGGTATATAAACTTAAGGTTTAGTTTAGTTCTCTGGACCCTTTCGAGTAGCACCGTGTCCTTCTTCATGTACGGCGACCAGTGCTGGATGCAGTACTCCAGGTGATGGCGCACCATGGCCCGGTACAGCGGCATGATAACCTTCTCTGATCTGTTTGTGATCCCCTTCTTAATCACTCCACAACAAACAGCAAAATCTCACCGATCACCATACAACTGCTTGATTGATCGGAATGAACCCTAACCAAGACTTACAAGATAAATGTGGGCTGTTATTGGAAGCAGGTCCAGCATGATTTGCTAAGCATGCAGCAGTATTCATTAGGAGTTTCCCCACCAAATATCACCAGTTAGACGGTTTTATCACACACGGCTATCAGCCAGTATTTACAGCATCGCTGGCTGTGTTTCGTGGCCAAATTAGGTTGCTAAAATAAGTGAAATATATTTGGCCGTTGTAAAGCTCTGAATATTGGCACATTTAGTTAACCACACTGAAATCTTATATTAGTAGGCTATCACACAAATATAATCATAAAAATAGGTATTACAGAGAGAAACCAGGGGTCTCAAGTGCTCCCAGCCAGAAGCCCGATCTGTATTTCAGAGCTAGTGGCTAATGTGGTGAGCTATCATCGTTCCCGTTTATTTTCTCTGTAAGATTTTTAGCTATTTTTTGCTTTTTAACTTTTTTTGTATTATGTATGCTTTTTACTACATTTAGCACGGCTGTGTTGCTGATTTATTACTCTTCCACTTTATGCATGAGTAACTATTGAGCAAACTTTAGCAACTTCACTTATCTTTCGTATTGATTTGACGACGGATGATCTCCGTTTCGCCCCTACGTTTCAAACAGGAGAAAATCTTACAGAGAAAATAAACGGGAACGATGATAGCTCACCACATTAGCCACTAGCTCTGAAATACAGATCGGGCTTCTGGCTGGGAGCACTTGAGACCCCTGGTTTCTCTCTGTAATACCTATTTTTATGATTATATTTGTGTGATAGCCTACTAATATAAGATTTCAGTGTGGTTCACATTTAGTTAACCAGCCAAAATACACCCGGATATTCATTGCCAGTCACTCGAAATGGCCAAGCAAGGAATATCTGGCTGACTCTGGTCTAAATAATTTGTTTATTCATGCTGTTCTCCTAAGGGAGCTCAGAACAGTTTACAGGAATTTTATTCAGGTACTCTAGCATTTTCCCATCTGTCCTGGTGTGTTCACAATCTATCTACTGTACCTGGGGCAACGGGGGGATTAAGTGACTTGCCCAGGGTCATAAGGAGCAGTATGGATTTGAACCTACAACCTCAGGGTGCTGAGGCTGTAGCTTTAACCACTGCACCATTCTAGAAATCAAAATTTAGTGAAAGTGAGCCAAGTATAGGGCAATGAAGCCATTGTGACATCACTGATGAGGTTGGCTCTTAGGCATTGGTGGAATGAGGTATTATGATGTCACAATACCAGCTCTGGTTATCAGAGGCTGAAGCTTTTCATTCTATTTGTTTAGTCAATGTTCTATACTGTTCTCACAGGGGAGTTCAAAATGGTTCACATGGATTTACTCAGGTACTCAAGCATTTTCCCTGTTTGTCCTGGTGGGCTCACATTCTATCTACTGTACCTGGGGCAACAGGGGGATTAAGTGACTTGCCCAGGATCATAAGGAGCAGTGTGGATTTGAACCCACAACCTCAGGGTGCTGAGGCTGTAGCTTTTACCACTGCGCCACACTCTCCCCCCTTTTCACAAAACCATGCAAGAGGATTTTAGCATCAGCTGGCACACTGAATCTGCGCTGTAACTATATAGCTTTTTGTTCTCCAGCGGCTATGCTGTTTGATTTGTCTAGCTTACTCCGGCTTATTTAATCTCCTGAGGAAGCCCTTTTTAGGTGAAACTTGGGTCTGAGTAGAGGAGCAGTTAAGTTATGCATATTCAATGAGTATGCACCAACCACTTTGTTGCAGAAAAGAAAATGTTCCTGCCGGGCTGCTATATAGTTACACTGAAGGACCAAGATCAGTTATTTCAAATAGAAGATAAGTACTACTATTTTTCAACTTTACCAATTAAAGTAGCAGAGAGAGAATAGTAGCATTTCTGTACTGGGATGGAGGAGTGTTGTGATGGTCCTAAACTTGCTCACTTAGCAGCACCTTACCTGCAGGAGACAAAGGGCACGGAGCACTTTTCACATTATATGGTTACTATTTTAGGAAATTTTATTAAAAATTTTTTATACTATTTTCTATATTTTACAAGATATATGCTGGTATTTTGATAATTGTAGTTTCTGGAGCATATTAATTAATCTTTTATATTCCTATTGGTCTTCAGTTACTCCATAGCCTGCCAGGAATGCTTGTTCTATTGTTCTTAGGTGAGATTAGTCCATGGGTGTGTAAAATGAGAACTGGATCAGTGAGTCTGGAGAACATGGAGCAGATACAAGGCATTTGGACAAAATATATATATTTTAGTTAATGCTGGGAGAAAAGTCTAATCCAAAGCTCTACTGAACCAGCCCATCACGGTGGGTCAGTCTTTCCTGGATATATCCAGATGTTGTTTTAAAGATGGAGCTTGCACTTTGCTGACCTGCACACATCAGCAACCAGAGACAGCTGCAATTACCGTGACCTGGATGCAATGAAGGATGAATGATGTCGCCTCTTTTTATTGCATCCGGTGGTCGAACCACTTGTATGATAAATCCCTTGACCTCATTTTAAAACGATCACTCCTTTTAGAGAAAGAGGATTCCTTAGTTCAAAGCCAACAAGATAATCTCATCTGATCATCTTCCCTGTCTGATTTTTTTTTTTTTTTTTTGGGGGGGGGGGGGCGAGGAATAGAGTATTTAATGTTAGAACCTTCTCAACGGACCAGAAATAATAATAATCTAATAATAGATCCCTAGTATGTGTGGAGTTAGGATAAAAACTTGTACTGTGACTATGGTTAATTGTAACCTGTTAACTGTAACATAGTAACATAGTAGATGACGGCAGATAAAGACCCGAATGGTCCATCCAGTCTGCCTAACCTGATTCAATTTAAATTTTTTTATTTATTTATTTTTCTTCTTAGCTATTTCTGGGCAAGAATCCAAAGCTTTACCCGGTACTGTGCTTGGGTTCCAACTGCCAAAATCTCTGTTAAGACTTACTCCAGCCCATCTACACCCTCCCAGCCATTGAAGCCCTCCCCTGCCCATCCTCCACCAAACGGCCATACACAGACACAGACCGTACAAGTCTGCCCAGTAACTGGCCTAGTTCAATCTTTAATATTATTTTCTGATTCTAAATCTTCTGTGTTCATCCCACGCTTCTTTGAACTCAGTCACAGTTTTACTCTCCACCACCTCTCTCGGGAGCACATTCCAGGCATCCACTTCCCTCTCCGTAAAGTAGAATTTCCTAACATTGCCCCTGAATCTACCACCCCTCAACCTCAAATTATGTCTCTGGTTTTACCATTTTCCTTTTTCTGGAAAAGATTTTGTTCTACGTTAATACCCTTCAAGTATTTGAACGTCTGAATCATATCTCCCCTGTCTCTCCTTTCCTCTAGGGTATACATATTCAGGGCTTCCAGTCTCTCCTCATACGGCTTCTGGCGCAAGCCTCCTATCATTTTCGTCGCCCTCCTCTGGACCGCCTCAAGTCTTCTTACGTCTTTCGCCAGATACGGTCTACTGTATATTGTGTATGTTGATCTGTAACCTGTCCCGAGCTTTTTGGGGAGGACTGGATAGAAAATGAAATAAATAAATAAATAAAAGATGTAATGGAGCAATATGACAAACTAAAGAGTAGCAAATCATCTGGACTGAATGATATACAGTACATTCCAAATAAACTTGCAGAGCTATTAGTAATATGTAAGAACATAACACTAGCCTTACTGGGTCAGCCCAATGATCCATCAAGCCCAGTAGCCCATTCTTACGGTGGCCAATCCAGATCACCAGTACCTGGCAAAAACCCAAAGAGCAGAGTAGAATGGGTACAAGTTGATCGATTTTTCTGCCCAATGTGTAGCGACAGTCAAAAATGCAAACAGGATGCTAAAAATTATTTTTTTAAAAGATGGTTAACAAAACTAAGAATATCATAATGCTCCTGTATTGCTCCATGGTGCGACCTCATCTGGAGTATTGCATTCAATTCTGGTCTCCTTATCTCAAGATATAGTGGCACTAGAAAAGGTTCAAAGAAGAACGGCCAAGATGATAAAGGGGATGGAAAGACTAAAACGGTTAGGGCTCTTCAGCTTGAAAAAGAGACGGATGAGGGGCGATATGATTGAAGTCTACAAAATCCTGAGTGGAGTAGAACGGGTACAAGTGGATCAATTTTTCACTCAGTCAAAAATTACACAGACTTGGGGGGACTCGGTGAAGTTACAGGGAAATACTTTAAAAACCAATAAGAGAAAAAAAAATTTCACTCAAGAGAATAGTTAAGCTCTGGAATGCATTGCCAGAGGATGTGGTAAGAGCAGATAGCGTAGCTGGTTTTAAGAAAGGTCTGTTATTTAGACAGACAGGGGAAGCCCCTCCTTTCCCTGGATTGGTAGCATGAAATGTTGCTACTCCTTGGGTTTTGGCCAGGTACTAGGGGACCTGGATGGGCAACTGGGCTTGATGGACCATTGGTCTGACCCAGAAAGGCTATTCTTATGTTCTAATAATAATAATGATAATAATAATAACAGCTTATATACCGCAATACCGTGAAGTTCTATGCGGTTTACAAAGATTAAGGAAAGGTACAAATTGATTGACTTTAAGAGGGGAGGAAGAAAGAGGGTTAATAGGACAGGAAATCCATTTTTGAGGAGAGAGTGATCAATAGAACAAGTTAATCGCTATAGAGGGGAGAGAGAAGAGAGGATCAGTTGTCTAGATACTTTAGGAATAGGTGTGTTTTCAGACATTTCCTAAATTCCTCATAAATAGTGGGCGAAAGCAATTGTTCTAGGTCTTTACCCCATGATGCTGCTTGGTGCGAGAGAAGATGTTCATAGTGTTTTTTCAGTTTACAACCTCTCACTGGGGGGGGAAACGAAGTTGGAATGTGAGCTTCTTGTGTCTGTTGGCTGAGAAGACGAAAAGGTCAGTTATATATTTAGGGGCAAGTCCGTGTAGTACTTTGAAGCAGGCAAATTTAAACTTTACGCGCGCCTCCATTGGCAGCCAATGCAACTGCCGGTAATAGGGTGTCACGTGGTCAAACTTCCTCAGCCCAAAGATCAGTTTGACCGCTGCATTTTGCATCAATTGTAAACGCTGCATGTTCTTTTGGGAAATTGCTAAATAGTCAAGTAGACTCAGTACGAGGGATTGGACTAGGGTTCTGAATGCCGCTGCATCGAAATAAGCTTTAATGGATCTGAGTTTCCAGAGAGTGAAAAATCCCTTTCTGATCAAGGAGTCCACCTGGTCTCTCATGGTTAGGCACTGATCCAAAGTTACACCTTGTATCTTTACGGTAGGTTGGATAGGGTAATTAAGATTATTGATAAATAGTGGTGATTTGGTGTCAAGCGGATGTGGCGAAGCAACGAAGAAAGTTTGTCTTTTCTGAATTAAGTTTGAGCCTAAAGGTTGTCATCCAGTGCTCCATCACGTTTATGGTTTCTGAAGCTTTAGGAATAGTTTCAGAGATAGAATTAACGAATGGGATGATCTAATCTAATCTAATCTAATCCTTAGGTTTGTATACCGCATCATCTCCACGTTCGTAGAGCTCGACGCGGTTTACAGTAGGAGAAATAGGAAGGAACTACAACAGAGGGTTAGAGGTAGAAGTGTGAAGAAAATTTAGAGGACTTGGGATGCCAAGATATAAGAGTTTCCTTGATTCCTAAGTTGAAGGGAGACTTACATTTTTTGAGAAAAGCCAGGTTTTCAGATGTTTGCGGAAAACTTGGAGAGAGCTCAAGTTCCGAAGAAGGGAGGAAAGGTTGTTCCAGAGCTCAGTGATTTTGAAGTGGAGGGAGGTCCCTAGCTTTCCTGTGTGGGAAATGTCTTTTAGCGATCATAGATCGTAGATCGTATCATCTGCATAACTAAATAGTTTTATCCCTAACTGGGTTAGCTGCTTGCCTAGTGAGGACATGTAGACGTTGAAGAGCAATGGAGATAGCGGAGACCCTTGTGGCACACCGGATGGATTGCTCCAGGTATCTGAAAGTTCATAATTAAAACATACTTGATAAGTGCGGGACATAAGGAAGCCACGGAACCAATTCAGCACCTCGTCCCTGATACCAATGGCGTCTAGGCATTGCAGCAGTTTCCCGTGGTCTACTAGATCAAAGGCAGAACTCATATCGAATTGCATAACCAGGGCATTAAGGCCCTTACTAAACAGTAGGCGCAGATTGTCTAAAATAGCCGCAATTACTGTCACAGTACTGAATAACAGTCTAAAACCAGATTGAGTTTCATGTAGAAACATAGAAAGATGACGGCAGAAAAGGGCTATAGCCCATCAAGTCTGCCCACTCTACTGACCCACCCCATTAAGTCTGAGTACTAATGACCTAGTTCCTTAACTCGACCCTCGTAAGGATCCTACTAGGGAGGAGAGAGAACTGATCCAGATAATCCATCAGTTGGGTGTGTACCAATCCCTCCATAATTTTTACAATAAATGGAATGGATGCTACTGGTCTGTAGTTGGATATTATAGCTGAAGATTCTTTTCGATTTTTTAGAATTGGGGTTATTATTATGTGATCATTATTAGAGAGGAACTTCCCAGTTTTTAGGTTATGAGCCAAATATTGCATCAACGATAGTTTAAATACTAAAGGTGCCGCTTTCATGATTTCTGGGGGGTATGAGTCCAGAACGCAATAGGATTTAGAGTATTTGTTATATAGTCTGTTGTAATTGTTCCACTCTAAATCTTGAAAGGAGCTCCAGATCATGTCTGCCGGTGTATCATTTCCTTGGGTGATAGGTATCGGATGATCACTAGGGTCGTTTGTTGAACAATGAATTCTAAGGTTTTTAATTTTCGAATCGAAGTGTAGTGCTAAGTCATTTGCAGAGGGTAACTTAGAGTTGTGTGTGGGTGTGGTGTAGCGAGCGGTGTCAAATAAATTTGTGATCAGGTTGAATAGCTCTTTTGTATTGATTCCTTGTGAACCATTACAAGATGAGTTGATTTTTTTTTTTTTTTTAATTCTTTATTTGGTTATTTGTTACAATACATTAATAACAAATATTCATGAATGACCACAACAAACTCAATATAGAGAACATAAAAACTTAGGCAATTATCAACCGTGTCTTAGTCCACATTATCATGGTCGCCAGTACCTTTTTTTAAAAAGATGAGTTGATTTTAATTGAGTAGAAAGCTTTACGTTTGTCTTTTATCATTTGTTTGTAGATTTTTATGTTAGCTCTCCATTTGTTACGGTCTGTTAGTTCTCCTGTTTTTTTCCAAGTTCTTTCTAGTCGTCTAGCTAGTTGTTTCAGTTTTAGAAGTTCGGTGTCAAGCCATTTGTTATATTTATTTGCATTGCTTTTGCTATTGCGTATAGGGGCGATTTTATCTAAAATGGGCTGGTTGTCATCCAGTGATCCCAGAAATCGATTCCTTCTTCTATCTCTGATTGCAATTCATATTGTGACCAGAAATCTATTGGATTAATATAGCCTCTGGTGTGATGTTCTCTTTTTATTATTGGGCGTGTTTTAGATTTAGAATAAGACCAGATTAGCTTGAAATAATAAGTAAAATGATCAGACCAGATATCATGACACCAGGTGCCTTTATGTATAGAGATGGCAGGGTTTGGTATGTCCTTTGTGGACATGGCTACCATATCTAACTGATGGCCTTTTTCATGTGTTTGTGTGGGTAGAGGGAGGTTGTAATTGAGTAGGGATAGAAAGTTTTTAAACTCTTTCGCGTTTGTATTGTCCTCTTCATCTTGGCCAGGTACTAGGGGACCTGGATGGGCTAATGGGCTTGATGGACCATTGGTCTGACCCAGAAAGGCTATTCTTATGTTCTAACATTCCATGCTACCGATCCAAGGCAAGCAGTGACTTCTTCCATGTCTGTTTCAATAACAGTTTATGGACTTTTCCTCCTGAGTTTTAGAAGAGTTCCAGAGGTGACCCAGAAAATTATAGACTGGTGAGCCTGATGTTGATGCTAGACAAAATGGTAGAGATTATAAAGAACAAAATTACTGAGCATATTATATTACTTCACATAAATATTTATGAATCGCTAATATACCCTAAAGGCCTAGAAGGAGTTCAATATGATTTACAGGTTAAGAAGAGACTGGCTATATCCAGGAATTACTGTCTTACATTAGGGATCAAGACATAGTTATAAGGGAGCATAAAGAGTCTGATGGTCTGTTGAGTGAGATATTTATCAGGGATATATATTTTCAGAACATTTGTGAAAGTCAAATATTTTGCAAACAGAGGTTTTCAAAGTTTTATGAAGCTTTTATAAGATGGGGTGGTTCTTAGTTGTATTGAAAGAGAGTTCTACCATTTTGGTGCCAGATGTACATAGGCATGGATTAATGGGACGAAACCAACATGTATTTAGCCAAGGGAAATTTTGCTACATTTCTTTGAAGAAGTGAATAAATATGTGAATAAAGGTGAGCCGAATGATATGGTGTATCTGGATTTTTAGAAGATAGTATCTCATAAATGACTCTTAAGGAAATTATAAATGATCTAGAGCAGTGTATCGCAATCTGTGTGCCTCCTGAGATTCCAAGTGTGCTGCAGCTCACAGAGGAAGAAGAGAAGTGCCAGCTAGCTGACTTGCCTCTCGCTGCAAGAGGCACCTCCTGTAGGGCCAGAGGTTCACATGCTGGCGCTGCATCTTCCTGCTGCCATCACTTTTCTCTCTGCACATCCCCCCCTTACAGGCAGCATCTTCCTGCTGCTGTCACGTTTCTCTCTGCACCCCCACCCACTCCTGACCAGGAGCGGCTGCTCTGTGTGTTTTTTAACTTGGTCACACAGTTGCAACTAGGATTAATTTAGACGCGGTTTCATTTGGGAGTCTTTGCTAGGCCAGCCAGCATCATCAAAACGGGTCGGCCTAGCAAAGGTCCCGAGGCTCCCGGATGAAACCGCGTCTAAATCCTAGCGGCAGTTGTGTGACCAAGTTAAAAAGCACAGTGAGCTGCCACTAGAGATAGGAGAAGTACTGCTGGACAAGGGAGGAGGAAAAGAGAAGGGAGAAGGAATATTGCTGGACAGGGAAAGGGGGAAGATAGAAGGGGTACTGCTGGACATGGGGAGAGGAAGAGGTGTTGCTGGACAGGGGGCAGGGAAAGGGAAGGGAGAAGAAGTACTGCTGAACCTGGTAGAAGGGGAGGGAAAGGAAAGATTTTACACACTGGAGGGGAGGGTGAGATTGTGGATGGGGAGAGAGCATATTAGCTGTGAGTGGGGTTGGGGGAGGGAAGGAAGGAAAATTGTTACAGGAAGAGGAAGAGAGGGAGAAATGGACATGGGGTGGAGGAGAGGGAGAAATAATGCATGGGGAAAGAACATGGGTTGGGGAGTGGGAAGGAAAGATGTCACTCGAGGGAAGAGTCAGAAAGAGAGAGAAAAATTGTGCAGGAGGCAGAAAGGGTTGGACTCATGGAGAGGGTGAGATGGATTGGGAGGACAGAAAGGAGGGAAGGAGGAGAGGGCAGAGAGTGAAAATTTGGACTCATGGAGGGAGAGAGAGAGAGATGTTGGTTAGAGGAGGGAAGGAGGACCAGAGGAGAAGAAGCATGCAGGAGGAAGAGAAAGAAATAAGGACTGGTTGAAAGGAGGGAGAAATGTTGGACTGGGAATGGGGCCAGAAGGGAGATGGACTGCAAGGGGAAGAAAGGAGAAAGGGAGAGAAAAATGTTACACTAGGGGGAAGAAGGAAAGATGACTAAAGGAAGGGAGAGATACCAGACCAGGGAAGGAGGGGAGTCTGGTAGCGCAATAGAAATAATAATAGGAGTAGTAGTAGTAGTAGTACAAAGAGATGCCAGACTGGGAAGGGGGAAAGGAAGGAGAGAGATGTCGGACTACTGGGGGGAAAGGAAGGAGATGTCAGCCCATGGAAACGGTGAGGAAAGGTAAGACATGGAAAAGTAGATTTTGAGAAGAAAGCAGAAAAATGGACATATTGAATGTTAAGTTAATGCCAAAGATGGATTCAGGGCAGAAAGTGAAGACGGAAAGAAAAGCAGTCAATGGATAAGAAGTTTTAAAGCACAGAAAAATAAAGTCACCAGACAACAAAGGTAGGGAAAATTATTTATTTTCAATATAGTGCTAGAAATGTCAGTTTTGAGAATTTATATCTGCTGCATATATTGTGTATATATGAAAAATGAATGGAAAAAAATTGCATTACAATTAGTAAAGGGGGCGGGATCTGGGGAAGAGCTTGGGTAGGTGTAGGGTGGAGTTTGGGAGGTCTATGGTTGGGGTACTCAGTTGATATTTGTTAGACTTCCTGCTGGCACACCCTACTGGCATTTTGGGGCCTGCCTAGAGGGCCTCTGCGCATGCTTGGATGTCGACATGATGATGACACGCATGCGCATGATGTCATCATGGTGACATCCGCGCACTTCTGGGTGCCTTGAGCCACGACCACTACCTTTAGTGTGTCCCTGTTCGAGAAAGTTTGAGAGAGACTGATCTAGAGACTGGAATAACAAGTGAGGTGGTTAAGTAGCTGCATATGTCTAGTAGTGCTATAGAAATGATAGTATTCCCCTGACTCTTCCTCACAATCTTTCCATCGGAGGTAGATGAATTTTCATTAGCGTCGGACTCTCATAACAGATCAGTGGATGCTTCAAGTTGTGGCCCAGGGCTACTCCCTTGGCTTGCTCAGAAAACCTCCAAACCACCTACCAAAAGAGACTTTTTTCAACTCCCTCCAGAAGTCCCGCCTTCATCAAGAACCCTTGCCCCCTCTCTAATTAAACGTAATAGAAGCTGTATCTCTGCAGGAGAGAGCTTGGGAGTTCTGCTCCAAATATTTCCTGATACTGAAAAAGGCCATAAGAAAATAAGAATTGCCATACTGGGACAGATTGAAAGCCCAGCATCCTGTTTCCAACAGTAGCCAACCCAGGTCCCAAATAATATGTACAGTCGACTCCACCTAAGTGCACATCAGTTAAGCGCACGCTTCGGTTGTCCGCAACCTACTACCATGATCCTGTTTTGTTTTTTTACATTAAAGTCAATGCACGTAAACTCTGGATAATTGCAAATCGGATAAGCATACAATCCGCTTATGCGCACTGATGTTATAGGTCCCATCTTTATTCGTTCAAGTTACGTTCACTCTAGTTAAAAGCAATCACGTTCTCATGTTGATGATCCATGTGTTTCGTATCAGTAGTCTAGGCCTGGCCAAGTGTTCGAACTTTTGAAACCGCACCATGGCATCTTGTGGAGAAAAACCTTTGTCTTTGTCCACCATGCTAGACAAAAATCATTGTCTTTGGCTGTACTTGTCGATGTCTTAAAAAGACTTGACCAAAGGGAGAGTCAGGTCGCCATTGCAAAACATTATAGTATTTATCCTAGCCAGATTTCTTGGATTCACAAAAAAAGAAAGCCATATTGAAAGACTGGCAAAACAACAGCAATCCTACCAGAAAACAGAAGAGAATTAGGAAGACTGGAGGCGTTGAACAGGCGCTGTGATGGTTTGCTGAGGCTAGATGTTGTCAACTGCCAATCAGTGGGCCTCTTCGGATGGAGAAAGCAGCACAGCTATCCGAAGAACTGGGCGTAGAAGACTTTAAAGCAACAAACGGATGGCTAGAGAGGTGGAAGGTTCATAACGGCATAAAATTTAAGAAGCAGCATGGCGAAAAACAAGATGCGGAAGAGTTTGGTGCAGAAAGATGGGTCATGGAAGTGTTGCCATCAGTCATTGGTGGATATGAACCATGCGTTGTTTTCAATGCCGATGAGAACGGCCTGTACTGGCGTGCCGCCCTGATGGAACATTGGCTTTCAAACGCAGTGAAACTGTTGGCTTCAAGGTGCCAAAGGAACAATTGATATTGAAACATAGAAACATAGAAAAGTGACGGCAGAAAAGGGCCAAGGCCAATCAAGTCTGCCCACTCTATTGACCCTCCCTCCTAGCTACCCTTTGAGATATCGTGCTCTGATGACCCATCCCCTTAACTCTACCCTCCTAGAGATCCAACCTGGGCATCCCATCTGTTTTTAAAATCTGACACGCTGCTGGCCTCGATCACCTGCACTGGAAGCTCATTCCAATTGTCAACCACTCTCTCGGTGAAGAAATACTTCCTGGTGTCGCCATGAAACTTCCCGCCCCTGATTTTCAACGGATGCCCTCTTGTGGTCGAGGGTCCCCTAAGAGAGAACGTATCATCTTCCACCTCGATACGACCAGTGATATACTTAAATGTCTCAATCATGTCTCCCCTCTCCCTATATTCTTCGAGAGAGTATAGTCGCAATTTGTTCAGCCTTTCTCCGTACTGGAGATCCTTGAGCCCGGAAACCATCCTGGTGGCCATTTGCTGAACCAACTCAACTCTCAGTACATCTTTACGGTAATGTGGTCTCCAGAATTGCACACAGTACTCCAGGTGAGGCCTCACCATGGTTCTGTAGTGGCATTAGGATGTCTGGCTTCCGACTTACAAAGCTTCTACGAATACAACTCAGCATTTGCCTAGCCTTGGATGAAGCCTTCTCCACTTGATTGGCAGTTTTCATGTCTTCACTAATGATCACCCCTCAATCTCACTCCGCTGCAGTCCTAGCCAGGGTTTCTCCATTTAATGTGTACGTTCTGCATGGATTATTGTTGCCAAGGTGCATGACCTTGCATTTTTTAGCATTGAAGCTTAGCTGCCAGATCGAGGACCAATGTTCCAATAAAAGCAGGTCCTGCGTCATACAATCGGACAATTTGCTGTTAATGTTACATCGGCGAATAACGTTATTTTTCCTTGAAACCCTTGAGTCAGGTCTCCTATTAATATGTTGAAAAGGATTGGGCCCAAGACTGAGCCCTGCGGCACACCGCTGGTCACCTCCGACGTTTTAGAGAGGGTACCATTAACCACCATTGCTGCTCAGTTGCAATATGGATGGTAGTGAAAAGCTCGAGCCATTGGTAATTGAGAAGAATCTAAATCCTCAGTGCTTCAAAAACATTAAACGCCTGTCTGTTGACTATGAAAGCAACAAAAACGCATGGATGACGGTGACACTGTGGATTTAATGGTTGTAGAAGCTTGACAATCTGATGAGAAGGCGTAGGAAGGAGACACATTGTAATGCTGTGTGATAACTGTGCAGCACACAGCAACGATGTATGACTAACTAACATTAGACTCGTATTTCTGCCACCAAACACGACATCTTTGATCCAACCGATGAACCCAGGGGATAATCGCCAGCTTCAAACGTCATAAACAGGTCGCTTGTCCTAAGATATGTGATGGCAGTGATTGATGCAAGCACAAAATCCAGCCCCCGAACTGCTGAGCTCGCAACAAAAAATGACGGTGCTCGACTCGCTTTACATGATATGGGAGGCGTAGAGTCGAGTCTCATCATCCACGATTTCAAATTGGTATCAACGGGCGAGCTTCATTCACGCATCTGATGAGACAACTGAAGCTGACACTTCATCCATTGAACTCCAAGTTAGACTCTCGCCACAAAGAGTTTGAGCTGTATGTCGCCGTTGACAACGATGTGCTCATGTCATATGACAGCACTAAGTCCGATATCTGTACAGTCATAAAGGACACTGCAGACAACCAAGAGTCTGATGAGGATGGAGATACTGCTGCTGTCATCACGACTGATGAACCACCTGCAGAGATGGTTTCCTTCTCGGATGCGCTGAAGTCCCTACACACACTGCATTGTTATCTGGAGGTAAATGGATGTCATGACTATGGACAGTTTTACAGCATCAGTAGTCAGATACACAGCCTGAATCGTGCAATCTGCGTGCAGAAAACAATGACTGATTATTTCAGTAGAATGTTGGTTTAAAAAAAGATTTACAGAGTATTGCATTAGACGGAACAGTGCTGTTTCTAAAACTGAACCGTGTAGAATTGTTTTACCTATGTTTTATACTAAATAAAAGTTTTATTGCATTTGACTACAGCATACTGTGATTTTTCATGACTTAAAAGTGGTACTCCGATTAAGCGCATACTCCATTTATGCATGTGGCGGTCCAGTCTGGAGGCCTTGCACTTAAGCGGAGTCAACTGTACACCAATCGCTAGTGAATTTATAACTGAAAATTAGCCCAACTAAATTAAGCTTCTTTGGTAATATACTATTATTACTACTAATCATTTCCATATGCAGCGCTGTACATCAATTCAACAGATGAATGTAATTTTAGTGCATCCATTACATTCCTCATTATAATAATTTTTTTTCACCAGACTCTCAGCGACACCACTTTAGGCTCGATAAGCTCTCACTGCCTAAAGCTTAATGTGTCTCTCTTTTCTGTACCCTTCTCCTCTACAGCCGACTCCAGACTCTGTCCCTTCTGCCTTGCTGCACCATATGCCTGGAACAAACTACCTGACTTGATACATCTCTGGCAATTATTCAAATCCATGCTCAAAGCCAAAATCCACCCCAGCTTCTAAGCACCAATATCTGTCTTATCACTCCCTCTGTAATTCCCCCACTTGAGCACTGTGTATTGATGCACCTTCTTGCTCAGTTTGTCTGCCTTGGCTAGATTGTAAGCTCTTTTGAGCAGGGACTGTCTCTTCTGTGTTTTGATGTACAGCACTGCATATGTCTAGTAGCGCTATAGAAATGAGTAATAGTAGTAGTAGAGGAAAGCCAATGAGTTTGTGAAAGGCAGCAAACACTGGTAGCAAAGCTTGTGACTGTAGCCATTACTCACTTCTGCTGGCTTGATGTGCAGGTAGCTGTCCTTTTTGATATAGTCTTCAATCCATAACCCTACTCCCCATTGCCCACCAACCCAGCCAGCAGATTAACCGTTCCCCTTAACTGAATCCATGACATCCTGTTTGTCTTGTCTGTTTAGATGGTAAGCTCTTTGGAGAAGGGACTGTCTTCTTTATGACTCTGTATAGCACTGTGTACATCTGGGAGCGCTATAGAAATAATTCATAGTAGTAGTAGTAGTAGTGTGAAGAGTTTAGTCTTTGGGCAGCAAAGCTGAGATTGTGATGTCATAATGCTTCATTCCACCAATAAGAGGCAACCTCATCAGTGATGTTACAATGGCTTGATTGTCCTGTACTCCCCTCTGTCCTCCAACCCAGCCAGCAGATTAACCCTTCCCCTTAACTGTATCCATGGCATCCTGTTTGTCTGTCTTGGCTGTTTAGATTGTAAGCTCTTTAGAGCAGGGACTGTTTTCTTTATGACTCTGATAAGTGCTGCGTACATCTGGTAGCACTATAGAAACAATTCATAGTAGTAGTAGCAGCATTCAACTCTACTGTGTACAGTTTGATTCACTGGGAAGAATCTAAGGCAGCAGCATGGGAGAGCTTTCCTCAGCTTGAGTCTTCCAGTGTTTTTCTATGAAAGCCATTAATAATACCCCTGACAGGGATCCTAATTCCAGAGTTCTTGAGTAAGTGCCTGTTGCCTGGCCACAGAAGTGAAGTCCTTGGGACATGGATGTGTAATTTCCTGTGGTATGAATGAGCACCTTAAGTCACCTTACAGAGAGGGAGATGAGTTAAGGCGACCTCTCCTTTGTCAGGTGGCTGTTTCTTTTGTCCAGAAGAGTCAAACTCTTATTAAAAGTCAAGAAATAACTGGAAGAACCGGTGATGCTATTCATGAGAGTACGGTGAAGCTTACATATAGAGAATGAATGCTGAGATAACATGTTGGCAGCTGCTGGGATGTTTAAATCTGTTCTTACCTGTAAAATTGTTCTTCGAGTTCCGGAAGGAAAGCGTACTATAATGTATTTATTAGGCCACTAGAGCCATTCTTCAGTCTAAGGCTTGGATTTCAGAGGCACCGAATCCAGGTCCAACAGTGCTGGATCTTATGATCTGAGGACTTCAAGCCCTGGTACCACAGCTTGCATTTGGGAAGCTCATATAAGCCATAGTCTGTGTTTTAGATGAGGTCAGTGAGCATTTTTGCGAGCTGCATTTCATTAGTGAAGTAATACCTAGAGCTTATCTTATTTAAAAGCATCGTTGTCATTGGCTAGCTGACAAAGGATCATAAAACGGGACTTACTGAAACGTATTAAACCGTCCAACTAGTGAAAAGAAGCCCAGATCCATGACTGAGTTCAGTGTGACTCTCGTTGGTAGAGCTGCAGCTTCTTGTGACCCTGGACAAGTCACATAATCCTCAAGTGCCCACTGCTTTGAAATGCCAAAGCTGCAAAAAGGCAGTGTATAAGTCCCCTTTATCTTGGAACTTAATGTATTCCAGAAGGAAACTCTGGCCAGGTTAGGTTATGGCAGTGTACAGTATAAATCCTCTTAATGTCCAGACAGAAGGAAATCTTTTCCTTCAGATTTTTAATTCATTTATTTATTTATACAATTTCCAGACCATTCTCCCAGGGGAGCTCAGAACGGTTTACATGAATTTTTTCAGGCACTCAAGTATTTTTTCCCTGTTTGTCCCAGTGGGCTCAACAACAACAGTGGGGCAATTTTTGTTTTCCCTTTTTCGCGCTCTCATGTTGATTTCTACGATCGCTAGATAAAACATTTTCAGAACGCCATGAGAACATGACGCCAACAGTTTTCAGTTGCGATACTTCCCATCTTTAGACTCAAGTAGGTTTATATCATTGCTTACAAAATGCTTACCTATATTAATGGCCTTTATAAGTCTGTCTCTTCCTGATATACTTTGCCTACTGGTTGCTAATTGGCTTATACAGGTCTGCACAGATGAGTCTCTCCCAGTCAAACTTGCCCGTTCAGTCCTTTACCTCTTCAGTCGTTGGCATAATTGCGTTTGCTAAATATCTGGGTTGTGTCAGAAACCTGCGTCAAACACAATTGCCCATTAAGTGCTTGTAATTAATCCACCTTGTGAATAAAATACAATTATTATAATTATAGAGCAAAAGGTCAAAGTCAGAAGTTAGTGAGTTTATTAACCTAAAACTTATTCTCGTCCATAATTCCACATGGCTAGTATCATAATGTTGGGGTGATGGTTTTGGGAGATGTCAAATAAGATATACTGGTTTGGACTGACCTAGTATTGTTAGGTGACATGCTTCTTTCTTTTCCAGTACCAGTGACCCAGCAATTTAGAGAATAACACAAGGGCAAAATTTGTCCCTGTCCCCGTGGTTAACCACAGGAAACCATCCCTGTGGGAAGAATCAGAGTATGAATGGGCCCAGCCACTGGCCCTCAAGCCTGTCCTCAGCATGAAGCCTAGTGACTGAAAGCTGCTGAATAACCCTTAATAAAGCCACCAATTCTGGTGAACAGGTCCCGTCGAGCTGTGGCTGCCTGCAACATTTGAGAAAAGTAAATTTTGAAGATACATTGAACAGTAATTCAAACGAATATAGTTTTAAGAACATAAGAATTGCCGCTGCTGGATCAGACCAGTGGTCCATCGTGCCCAGCAGTCCGCTCAAGCGGCAGCCCCCAAAGACCAGTGATCTAAATGAGTCCAGCCTCACCTGCATACGTTCCAGTTTAGCAAGAACTTGAATCCCTGGAGGGTGTTTTCCCCTATAACAGCCTCTGGAAGAGCGTTCCAGTTTTCTACCACTCTCTGGGTAAAGAAGAACTTCCTTACGTTTGTACGGAATCTATCCCCTTTTAACTTTAGAGAGTGCCCTTCCCAAAGACCTGATTATAGACGGCTGGTTTAATCCCAGCAATTCCTCTCGGGTAAACTTGTGTGTTTCCAGAAAAAAAGGTGCTCTTTGCTAAGGATCACCCTAATTAAATGCTGGGAAGGGAAAAGAGTTATAACAGTTATTTTATTTTATGCAAGCACTAAGTTCATTATAATAATAACAGTTTATATACTGCAGGGACCATTAAGTTCTATGCGGTTTACAAAGATTAAAAGATGCTACAAATTGAGTAGAATTAATAGGGAGTGGAAAATATGAACAAGGATCTGCAAAAGTTAGAGGAATGGTCTAATGCCTGGCAACTAAAATTCAATGCAAAGAAATGCAGAGTAATGCATTTGGGTATTAATAATAGGAAGGAACCGTATATGCTGGGAGGAGAGAAGCTGATATGCACGGACGGGGAGAGGGACCTTGGGATGATAGTGTCCGAAGATCTAAAGGCGAAAAAACAGTGTGACAAGGCAGTGGCTGCTGCCAGAAGGATTCTGGGCTGTATAAAGAGAGGCGTAGTCAGTAGAAGGAAGAAGGTGTTGATGCCCCTGTACAGGTCATTGGTGAGGCCCCACTTGGAGTATTGTGTTCAGTTTTGGAGACCGTATCTGGCGAAAGACGTAAGAAGACTTGAGGCGGTCCAGAGGAGGGCGACGAAAATGATAGGAGGCTTGCGCCAGAAGACGTATGAGGAGAGACTGGAAGCCCTGAATATGTATACCCTAGAGCAGGGGTGCCCAACACGTCGATCGCGATCGACCAGTAGCTCAGGAAGGCAACGCGAGTCGATCGCAGAGCCCATCCCGGGCTCCGTGATAGACTCGTGTTGCCGTCCTGATCTACCGGGCCGATCAGCCTTCCTCTCCAGTGTTCTCTCTAGGGCCTTTTAGCTGGGCGGTCCGCCCAGCTGTCATCTGCTGCTGCCACCGCTGCTGAACATTAAAAAAAACCGGCTTCGAGATTTCAGCCCGTAGCGAACGTAGCTCTAATGTGTGCGTGCCGGCTTCCCTTCTCTTCCCTCCGAAACCGGAAGTTATGTCCGGGGGGGGGGGGGGGAGAAGGGAAGCACATGTTGAGATCCCTGAAGCAAGCGTTCACTATGGGCTAAGGCGGGAGACAGGTTAGTGAAGCATTTGCTCTTCTTGCTGCCGGGTCCTGCCTACTTTCTGTTTCCGCGAAGGAAGGACCCGGCAGCATTTCCCCCAATAGGTCGATCGCGATCTTGGGCCAATCAGCCTTCCTCTCCCCGACGGCAGAATTGACGTCGGGGAGAGGAATGCTGGTCGGCCGAAGCAGGGACAGCTTGGGGCGTCGTCGGCTTTCGGGCCTGTTATTGGTGGTGGTTTGGGTCCTGGTCCCCGATGGCAGTGGCTTGGGGGAGGGCAGGGAGAAAGAAAGAAAAAGTGCAGGCAGGGAGACAGAAGGAAAGAAGAGAAACAGAAAAAAAAAGAAAGGGAGGCAGAGAGAAAGAAAGGGCAGGGAAAGAGGAAGGAAAAGTTGGGGGAGGGAACAAGGTCTGGAGGAGAGGAAGCATACAGGCTAAAAGAAGGGAAGAAAGATTGGATGCACAGTCAGAAGAAGAAAGTGCAACCAGAGACTCATGAAATCACCAGACAAGGTAGGAAAAATGATTTTATTTTAAATTTAGTGATCAAAATGTGTCTGAATTTATATCTGCTGTCTATATTTTACACTAAGGTCCCCTTTTACTAAACCGCAATAGAGTTTTTTAGCGCAGGGAGCCTATGAGCGTCGAGAGCAGCGCTGGGCATTCAGCGCAGCTCCCTGCACTCTAAATACTGCTATCGTGGTTTAGTAAAAAGGGAGGGGGGTATATTTGTCTATTTTTGTATGGTTGTTACTGAGGTGATAGTGCATAGAGTCATCTGCTTTGAACTCTTTGAAAAACCCTGGAATAGGAATGATAATTAACATTTTCTATGCGTACAGTGTGCGTTGTGTTTTTTTTTAAATTTTATTGTTGGTAGATCATTTTGACTTGGTCATTTTAAAAGTAGCTCGCAAGTCCAAAAAAGTGTGGGCACCCCTGCCCTAGAGGAAAGGAGAGACAGGGGAGATATGATTCAGACATTCAAATACTTGAAGGGTATTAACTTAGAACAAAATCTTTTCCAGAGAAAGGAAAATGGTAAAACCCCAGAGGACATAATTTGAGGTTGAGGGGTGGTAGATTCAGGGGCAATGTTAGGAAACTCTACTTTACGGAGAGGGTAGTGGATGCCTGGAAAGCGCTCCCGAGAGAGGTGGTGGAGAGTAAAACTGTGACTGAGTTCAAAGAAGCGTGGGATGAACACAGGATTTAGAATCAGAAAATAATATTAAATATTGAACTAAGGCCAGTACTGGGCAGACTTGCATGGTCTGTGTCTGTATATGGCCGTTTGGTGGAGGATGGGCTGGGGAGGGCTTCATTGGCTGGGAGGGTGTAAATGGGCTGGAGTAAGTCTTAACAGAGATTTCGGCAGTTGGAACCCAAGCACAGTACCGGGTAAAGCTTTGGATTCTTGCCCAGAAATAGCTAAGAAGAAAAAATTAAAAAATTAAAATTGAATCAGGTTGGGCAGACTGGATGGACCATTCGGGTCTTTATCTGCTGTCATCTACTGTTACTATAACAAAGTTAAAAGCTAGTGATTAACAGCTCAAGAGATCAGTTATTGTGGAGTAAGATTGTCCAGGTCAGATACCGCCTAGAACCGCAAGGCACAGGCGGAATAGAAATCACTAATGTAATGTAATACCTAAATATTTCAGAAACAGATATGTCTTTAAGTGCTTCCTAAATTCCCAGTAAGTAGTAGTCATAAGCAATTGTTCCAGATCTTTACCCAATAGTGGTGCCTGATAAGAGAAAAGATGTTATGTCTTTTAAATTTACATCCTTTAACCGGTGGAGAAACAAAATTCAAGTGTGAGCTTCTCTTATGTTTGTTGGTTGAGAGAGAGAAAAGTTCCGTTATATATTTAGGGGCTAAACCGAATAGTACCTTAAAGCAAAAACATCCAAACTTAAACTTCACCTGTGCCTCCATCAGCAGCCAATGCAGAAGTTGGTAGGAAGGTGTTACATGATCAAACTTCTTCAATCCAAAAATTAGCTTGACCGCTGCATTTTGCATCAGTTGTAATCACCGCATATTCTTCTGGGAAATTGCCAAATAGGCGATATTACAGTAATCAAGTTGACTCAGTATAAGGGATTGTACCAGAATTCTAAATGATGAAACATCAAAATATTCTCTAATGAACCAAAGCTCCCAGAGAGTAAAAAAGCCCTTTCTAACCAAGGAGTCCACCTGGTCTTTCATGGTTAGGCATGCATTGAAGCTTTCTTTGAAATTAAACACAAGACTCCTGAGGCAGGCCCTTTTGGGCTGAAACACGATCATGTTGAGTCTGTTTACCAATAAAAAGACTGAACACCAATTGGTCACCTTTGTTGTGATTGCTCTCACAACTCAGTGGAGAAGATTTTATAAAAATTAATATTCAAAGGAAGAAAGAATCATAATAAATATAAAAGAAATACAGTGGAATCTTGGTTTGCGAGCATAATTCATTCCAGAAGCATGCTCGTAAACCAAAGTGCTCGTATATCAAAGCGAGTTTCCCCAAAGGAAGTAAGGGAAACCCAGATGATTCGTTCCACATGCCAAAAACAGACCCCCCCCTACCCCCACCCCCGAGGCCACTGGCGCTGCTCTCTTCCATACCACACCACCCTGGGAACTGGCTTCTCTCACCCCGCAGCCTACCCCCAAACCCTTATCACCAGCAACACCCAGCAAGCTATGAAGAGGCAGTGCAGAGGAAGCAAGGGTGTGTGTGCAGCACATTGTGATTCTCCCCATCTCATACAGACTAACAGCCGCACCCGAGCTCGGGCACACAGTGTTCTCTCCTCGATGCCCCAGCAGCAGGACAAGCCAGATGGAGGGGCGGCTGCCGTTGTTTGTGCTGAACGTCTTCGGGTAGGACTCACCGCTGATGCTCTATGCTGGGCTGCTGCAGGGCCTTGAGCATCTACTCAATCTACTCAATCGGAGAATCTCAGAGAGGGTGGGAGCCAGAAGGCCTTGAGCATGTGCAGATGCTCAAGGCCCCGCAGCAGCCCAGCATAGATCAGCCTTAGGCTCTTTCTGCACCGGCACGCTTATGTTCTTTGGATTGGTGCATGCCAGTGTCCGATGGAGGTAAGGGTTTGGGCTGCGTGGGGGGAGAGAAACCGGTTCCCGGGGTGGGGTAACACGCTAGTTAAAGTTTACTCGAGTGTTTTGCTCGTCTTGCAAAACATTCGGTTTGACTGTAGAATAAAAAAGGAAGGGGGAAGTTTTTCCAAGATCAATGAATGAAACATAGAACCTTGTCAGATTTGGCTAAGGGTTATTCCCTGTCACCAAGCGGGTTTCTGAGATCCTTTATCTTCCCTTTTTTCACACCTTATGCTTTGAACAGTGGGATCTTTTTGTTACTTTGGAGTTGTTCCAGTGGGTCTCACTTACATCTTTGTGTATATCAGTGATCTTTGACTCCTCTCTTTCCTTCTTTGCTCAGATCCAACAAACCGCCAAAACCTGTCACTTCTTCCTCTATAATATTACCAAAATCCATCCTCTCCTTTCTGAACGCACTACCAAAACCCTTATCCATGCTCTCATCACCTCATAGAAACATAGAAGATGACGGCAGAAAGGGGCAATGGCCCATCAAGTCTGCCCACTCTAATGACCCACCCCCCATGACATACCCCCCTAGAGTTCCCACATGTATGTCCCATTTCCTTTTAAAGTTTGGCACGATGCTGGCCTTAATCACCTGAAGTGGAAGTTCATTCCAATGATCAACCACCCTTTCAGTGAAGAAATACTTCCTGGTGTCGCCATGAAATTTCCCACCCCTGATTCTCAGCAGATGCCCTCTTGTGGCTGAGGGACCTTTAAGAAAGAAGATATCCTCTTCTACCTCGATACGGCCCGTGATATATTTAAACGTTCAATCATGTCTCCTCTCTCTCTCTACGTTCCTCGAGTGAGTATAGCTGTAATCTTTCAGCCGTTCCTCATACGGGAGATCTTTGAGCCCCGAGACCATCCTGGTGGCCAACCGTTGAACCAACTCAACTCTCAGTACATCTTTTTGGTAATGTGGTCTCCAGAATTGTGCACAATATTCCAGATGAGGTCTCACCATGGATCTGTACAATGGCATTATGACTTCGGGCTTCCGGCTGACGAAACTTCTACGGATACAACCCATCATTTGTCTTGCCTTCAATGAAGCCTTCTCCACTTGATTGGATGTTTTCATGTCTTCGCTAATGATCACCCCCAAATCACGTTCTGCCCTAGTTCTAAGTTATCAGCTTTATAGAAAATGTTAATTGTCCCCAGCTGAATATTGATCCATAACAATTCAACAATTAACCCTTTCTTTGGCATTGTTGCTCTCGTTCAACATCAAGTTATGTTAAAAAAAACCTTTTCCCCATCTGTCAATTAAATGGTTAATACAAGGAGTAAAATTAATCATTTAAGAAAAGCTTTATCAAAGATTTTATATCGTATGTAAGAATGCACAAAATAGTCCAAATGAGAGAGAAACATGGCTTTACAAAAGGTAAATCGTGCCAAACGAACGTGATTGAATTTTTTGATTGGGTGACCAGAGAGCTGGATCGAGGACATATGCTAGATGTAATTTACTTGGATTTCAGCAAAGCCTTTGATACAGTTCCTCATAGGAGGCTGTTGAACAAACTTGAAGGGCTAAAGTTAGGACCCAAAGTGGTAAACTGGGTCAGAAACTGGCTGTCGGACAGACGCCAGAGGGTGGTGGTTAATGGAAGTCGCTCGAAGGAAGAAAAGGTGAGTAGTGGAGTCCCTCAGGGTTCGGTGCTGGGGCCAATCCTGTTCAATATGTTTGTGAGTGACATTGCTGAAGAGTTAGAAGGAAAAGTGTGCCTCTTTGCAGATGATACCAAGATTTGTAACGCTTAGACTACTGCAATGTACTTCTCTCAGGCCTCCCACTCGCCCACCTCTCACCTCTTCAATCTGTTCAAAATTCTGCTACACGACTCATATTTCATGAGAGCTGCTATTCTCACATTACCCCTCTCCTCAAGTCACTTCATTGACGCCCCATTCGTTTCCGAATACAGTTCAAACTCCTCTTACTGACTTACAAGTGCATTCACTCTGAAGCCCCCCATTACCTTTTTTCACTTATTTCCGTCTATGCTCCTCTCCGTGAACTCCTTTCATTGGGCAAGCCCTGCTTATCTGTACCCTTCTCCTCCACTGCCAACTCCAGACTCCGCCCCTTCTTTCTTGTCACACCGTATGCCTGGAACAGGCTGCCTGAATCAATGTCATACTCCTTCCCTAGCAGTATTCAAATCCAAGCTAAAAGCCCACTTTTTTTTTAACTGCTTTTAACTTTTAACTCCTAATCACTGTTATCAGATACCTATACCCACTGTATCATTTCCTCCACCCTGAGATGTCCTGTCAGTCAAAATTAGATTGTAAGCTCTTCTGAGCAGGGACTGTCTATTATATGTTAAATGTACAGCGTTGCATATGCCTTTCAGCGCTATAGAAATGAGAAATAGTAGTAGTAGTAGTTCACCTCATGCTTTTTTGAACTCTGTCACCGTTTTCCTCTCCACCACTTCCCTCAGGTTCGCATTCCTGGCATCAACTACCCTCTCCATAAAGAAGAATTTCCTAACATTACTCTTGATTCTACCACCCCTCAACCTCTGAATTTTAGTTACCAGATATTAGGCCATTCCTCTAACTTTTGCAGATCCTTTCTCATGTTTTCCACTCCCCCCTCGGTGTCTACTCTGTTACAAATCTTGATATCATCCGCAAAAAGGCAAACTTTTCCTTCTAACCCTTCGGCAATGTCGCTCACAAACATATTGAACAGGATCGGCTCCAGCACAGATCCACGAGGGACTCCACTAGTGCTGCCCGATTCAGGAAAAAAAATTTTGAGTCGATTCAGCCTGTTGAATCGATTTTCCTGCCCAATTGGGTGGTTTTTTCCAAACATCCTGGTGGGTTTATTTTATAGCCTCTTCACCCTCTCCTACCCACACTGGTCCTGTGGTGAAAACAAAACAAACAAAAAATACTTTTCCTCTCTCCCCAACTGGCTGGGTGTTCCCCAGGACCACTGCCCTAGTGATTTCTTTCCCCTTCATTTTCCTGAATGTGAAACCAGCAAGGGATATAGGGCTGTTTGACAGCTTCAGGAACTATGGATGTTCATAGTGCTAAAATCTTTTTTAAATTCATAAGACGTCTATGCACAGTTAAGGAATAGCCTAATGGTTAGTGTAGTGGGCTGACAGTCAAGGGATCCAGTTTAAAATCCTATTCCAGCTTTGTGTTTTGTTTTTCAAATTGTGAGCCTCCAAGAACAGAAAAATAGCTACTGTGCCTGAATGTATGAGAACCCTGCAAGGCTAAAAGCAGGTTTTAGTAGGAATATTTCTGCCCCTGGTTCATAGCCCACTTCTCTAACTGCATGGTCATCTCTGGCTTGGGTGGTCTCTGGGTGTCTCTCCCAGTTAGTTAAATGTAGAATACCATAAACTACACATGTCACTTGATGTACTTATGCCCGCCATTGACATTGTGTAAGAGGGCAGGCCTACATATGGGTGTGCCAGTGCTGACCTTACAGGTGAGGAGTGGCCTAGTGGTAGAGCTGCTGCCTCTGCACCCAGAGGTTGTTAGATCAAATCCCAGGGCTGCTCTTTGTGACCCTGGGCAAGTCACTTGATCCTCCAGTAACCCAAGTACAAAATAAATACCTGTATAAATGTAAACCACTAACTACAGAAAGATGGTATACAAGTCCCTTTCCCCAGTCCCCTATTCTATAACAGAATCTTGGTGCCAAGATGTCATTCTATAATTGGCACTAAGCACACAGTACCTAGATTGAGACATCAATTGCCCTTTAAGTGACTACTCCACTGTAGTGTAAAATTCAAAATAGAGATTCAAAACCTCTATGTTTTTCCCCGCTTGTGCTCGGTGCAAAATTTGCAAAGAAGCTTTTGTGCAGCCATTTACCCACAGAAATCCCTATGAAACTGTAGATTCTAGAATTGCAGCTGCTGTTGGGCCAAGAGAAATCGAGACATCTCTCAGCAGCATTGGTAGGACTCTGTGTCCCACTAGCGTGAGACTGAGCTGGGATTTTTCACATGGTACATAGGCTCTGAGAAGCGTGAAGGGGCTGCTGTGCAGGGCTTGTGCTTCTCATCCAGCTGTTTCCATTCATGAGAGGGGAGATTTTGGGCTCCAGCTCACGCTGCAGAAAGACAAGTCGCAGTCACGTGCACAAAGTGGAGGAAACCAGCCCAGAACTGCTGAAAGGAAAACACGCTGCCTTGTGTTGCTTGGCTTAGTGGAAAAGCCCAAGCTTACCCTTCTCTTCTTGACCTTACTGCCTTCCCATTTTTTTTTCGCAAAGGGGGAGTTTCTGAGAGTTAAGTTACACTGCTCCTTGGGAGTAGGTTCCCGGTTGCTGTTGTTAGGAATGATAAATTGATGCCATATGCATGCTACGTCCAGACAAAAAGTCTCTGTAGTGCTGGGGAAGTTCTTGCAGCTGGTGTCTGAGTTAATAGGCAGCCTCCTGCAAGGTAAACAGGTCTGGAAGGGTCCACTCAAAGGACGGGGCACAGAAATATTTTTCTCCCCCTACCAGTGAATGCTTTAGTTAACTTATAGCCTCATTTGCACTACCAAATTTAGACTTTTCTGTTTGAGCAGTGAGAGTCTGAGGCCTGGGCACAGTGGGCTAATTCTCTGCAGGCCAAAAGTTACCCACTAAGCAGCACAAATTCTGTACTAGCAATTACATAAGTCCTCAGTTACGTGGCAACATTTAGGTGTGAGCGCTTACATTTTATCAATTGCTTGTGTAAATGCACATAACGAAATGTTACAGTTGTGTGCATATCTCTTGGTATTCTATAACCTTAGCATGTTAAATTCTAGACATGCCCCTCCTATGTTTACACCTTTTCAGTTACGTGCTATACAATACTCGCACTAAGGGTCTGATTCTATAAAGGGCGCCTGAAGTTTGGCGCCTAACTTAATTGGCAAAATACCCTTAATAGCCTCAATAATTGATTTTTAAAAATCTGATTCTATAAATAATAGGCACCTATCGCGTGGCGCCTAACACCTAAATGGGCGTTTCTGTGGACGGAGCATGACTTAGGTGCCGCTAAGCGTGATTCTCCAAAAACTTAGGCACCTGAAGTGTAGGCCTTTAAAACTTTCGTCTACATTTCAAGCGCCTAAAGTTTTTACATAGGTGCAGCTAGCCATTATTCTGTAAAGGGTGCTGGTGACACTTTTCTAGGCCCCGTTTATAGAAAAAGCCCCTAAGTGTACAGAATACCGACAAAGTGCAGTATATGTGTAACAGTAGATTATCGCCAATTAATACCAATTGGTTATTAGTGCAGTTAGCAGCTAATTTGTCAAGGTTATGTGCATAACTGTAGGTATTGTACAACTGTGTAAAATCGGGCCTTCAAGATTCTCGAATGAGGGGTATTGGCTTTCAAATGCCACTTCTGTAAATAGTTTCTCTGTCAACAGATTTTCTTAGTCCATGTCCCAAAACTAGACATTGTAGATTTTGACTGTCAATTAAGTCTCTGCTATTCAGGCACAAATTCATGTAACCTCTTCCTGCCCAGACCAGTCTTGAGCAAGCTGAAGAAGGACATACGCTGATAGGGCTAGTCTTAGACCAGAGGGCTGCCGAGTGAGTGGACTGCTGGGCATGATGGACCACTGGTCTGACCCAGCAGCAGCAATTCTTATGTTCTTGTGTATACTAAACAGTGCTAGCATTGGAGCATGTACCTCGCTGGCCTGAGCTAACAACCTCTATGTTCCAGTGCAATATGTCTAGTGGTCCTGAACTGTAGGGGTTTGTATCTGAACCCGCAAATTTCTTGCAGAAAACTGTCTGAATCAAAAGTTTACTTTAAAACATTGAGCCTTCGTCTCTGGCTGTAGAAGTAGGGGAACGATCACCTCTCTTTGTATGTCATCAAGTTAATTCTCTTAATTTACCCCCTTCCCTTTTACAGAACCAAAGCAGTTTTTAGCTCTCAGCTCTGATGCTCATAGAATTCCCTCTCCTTAAGTCACTTCACTGGCTCCCTATCTGCCATCGTATACAGTTCAAGATCTTATTGCTGACCTACAAGTGGGTTCATTCTGCTGCCCCTCAATATCTCTCCTCGCTTCTCTCTCCTTATACACCTCCCAGAGAACTCCGTTCCTCAGATAAGTCACTCTTAGCGTTACCCTTCTCCTCCACGACCAATTCCAGACTTCGTTCCTTTCATCTAGCTGCCCCCTAGGCCTGGAATAAATGACCCGGATTTGTCCGTCAAGCCTCATCCCTTGTTTAAAAGCAGACTGAAAACCCACCTTTTTGATATAGCTTTCAATCCGTAACCCTACTCCTCTGCCCTCTAACCCAGCCAACTGATTAACCATTCCCCTTAACTGTATCCATGACATCCTGTTTGTCTGTCTTGCCTGTTTAGATTGTAAGCTCTTTCGAGCAGGGACTGATTTTTTTACTCTTTGTGACTGTAGAGTGCTGCGTGCATCTGGTAGCGCTATAGAAATAATTAATAGCAGTAGTAGCATGACTGTGTGTGCTAATTCACATGTTAACTGCATATTGTGTTAGGGAGCAAGAACTAGGTGGTCATAGGTGGAGAATGGGTGTGGTACTGCAGTTAGCCCAGCTTCATTTACCATCTCCTCGCTAATTGCAACCAGGCACATTCCCTTGCCTCTAATCCAAACAACTTGCTGAGCACACCCTCCCCCCCCTTAGAATTAATACACTGCCTGTGCACTTAACGCATACTTATTTCTTCTGTTATGTCATATTAAATGCAAAAGCTTAACGTTTTAGTAAATATACTTTTCATCAACATCTTTTCAAGCAGACTTCTGCTTCATTGAGTATCTTAATGCCATGGTATTCAACTCTAGCCTTCAGAATCCTCAACAAGCCTGGATTTTACCAGTTAATCTACTTTTGAGACCGAGGCCATCAGTGGATATGTTGAATACCAGGCCTGTTGTAGGGGGAGAGAAAGAGCTAGTTTGAGGGACCAGATTTGAAAACCACTGCTTCAGTTCATCCAGTGCATGGCAGAGGGCAGATGTTGGGTCCACAGCTATTGGTTTCAGTTGTGTGTGTCGTATATTTTCCAAAGGCTATTCTAATTGTGTGGTTTGAAAAAAACAAAAAACCAACAACCCAAAAAATCCCTTCAGGAGAAAGCCAGTTTGTTTTGAAGGCATGCTGGTTGGAACACATGTATTTACGAGTATACCCACTACAGAAATAGTTGATCATTTGCCAGTTTTTGCAAACTTACACATCCTTCAGCATGTGTCAAATAAGAAACAACAGTCTGGCCATTTTGCCAAGCCGGCACAGCTCCAGCACTCTTTGAGAGACACTTCAGAAAAGGATCAAAAGGAGATGAGCCTCAGAGTTACTATGGGCAGCCTGATCAGTGGCTACTTTAAAAACATGGCTGTAACTCCGGGACAAGTGAGTTGCACACTGCAGACTTCTGAAGTCTTTTCCTCTACTGTTAAGTATATAAAATTAAAAGTTTGGAGGTGTGATGAAGTGAATCTTTACTAACCCACAGAGTTAGAGCTTGGGGTTGTCCAGAAAAACCTAAAGTTGGAAAAACTGTACAAATTGAAGTTTTTCCCATGAGTTTGATTCTGCTTGATCAGAAAATAATTTTAGGTCCAACAATTTTTATTGACGATTGCACAATTGTACAACAATAAAGAAAATATAAAAATACAAAACTTCCCCCCCTCTTTGAGAAACCTCAATCCCACCCCACCCCACCCACCCAAAATAAAATTCTAAGGCTGTCAATGGAAAGGAAAGAAGATAAACGAAAAGAGCTTCAGGTTAATAGCAGGGTTGGTCAAAGTCTGGCTGCACTTACAAGGTGATAGAGAATTAAGGTAGGGATCCCAAATGCTCAAAACAAGTTTCTTCCCGTCTGCAAGTACCTTTAGCATCCCTAGCTTCCCATCCCAGCAACTCTTGGATGCTGAGTCTCCACTCCCAAAAAGAGGGAGAATCGTCCGAGGTCCATGCTCTCAGAATAGCCTTTTGTCCTAATATACACATCTTCCAAACCCATAGACTCAGCTCCTTCCCTGAATCCTGCTGGATCCCGGCAAACCCAATGAAAGTGCCTCTGGCAAAATAGTTAGTCACTGTCCTAATATCTGTCTGATGTAAGCCCTGGCCCATTCCAAAATGCTTGAAGAGCCGGACAGAGCCAAAGTGCATGAAAAAAAAGTGGCCTCGTCTAAATTGCATTTCAAACAATAGGGTGTCTGAACATATCCCATTTTATGGAACTGTGAAGGCATGATATAGGCCCTATGAAATACTCAGAAAGCACAATCCCTGAACAGAGCACTGTGAACCTGAGTTGGAATGCACTTGAATATCCCAAGTGGACACCAATCCTCCCAAATCATCTTCCCATCACTGACGCAGTGGGGCAAAATCTCTAGAAGGACCCAAATTTACTAAAGCTTTATGGGTACCCAAAAGTTTCAAGTTTATTAGGTTTCTTGATTAATCGCTTAATCAGACTTCTAAGCGTCTTTCTTTGGCCTCCCTGTCCAAAGAAAGAAACTAATGTTTTAAGTTGACAGAAAGCAAAGGATTCACCCCACGAGAAAATTCTGCATAGGTAATCAAATTCCCTGTGGTTAAGCAGATGTTCTAAAAAGACAAAACCAGCCACCTCCCAGTGTTGAAATGCCTTATTCACTCATCCTGGTTAAAAAAAAAAAAAGCTATATTCCCCCTTATGGGTAACAGAGTTGATACATGCAGATTACCCCCCAGACGAGACACCAAAAATCTCCATGCTTCTCACAATGGTGTAATTACCCAGCTGTGCTTGAAATCCTGGAGCAGGAGCTTCTGAGGAACATGCAGAATCGAATTAAAATAAGGAGCTACAAAAGCCCATTCCAGCTCCAGAGGACTATAATGATCACTGACTCTGAGCCAATCAGAAGTGTGTCGAAGAAGACAAGCAATATTATCCATTTGAGGGTCCCACACCAAATTGAAATCGCCCCTACAATTAGATTAGACGTGTTGTCAAAGCGGAGAAGGCTCACAGTTAAATGTCGCAAAAAGTGCTTATCATATTTGTTGGGCGCATTGTCATTTATTTGTGATGGATTGTAACTTTGCATATGACTATGCGCCCTTCCAAATCTGCCCAGAACTGATCTACTTGGGGGATAATCCCCTTACGAAAGAGAAAAATTACTCTGCCCTTTTTGCCCTGTGCTGAGGAAGCTACATAATTACCCACCCATCACCTTTGTAGTTTAGCATGTTCACTAGCTTCCAAGTTGGTTTCTTGAAGCAGGGCAATATTGACTTTTTGACGTTGCAGAGCTTGTAAAATTTTAGATTGTTTAATAGGAGACGAGATAACCCCTACATTCCAAGTGAGAAGTTTAACTATTGGGGAATCTCTGTAGAGATGAGAAAAGACAAAGAACTGTACTCAGGAAAAAAGGGAAAGGGGCAATCCCAGCCGTAGCCTGCCCCCCACCTCCCAGTTCACCTGCCAGAAGAAGGAAAAAAATACACCTCTCCACCAGCCACATCCTACAGACCAACTATGCATCCACACTTCTCAAGCAAACCCCCACTACTATCCCTCCCAATCTACCCCTCCTACAGACCCAGTGCAGCGTGAGGCCTTGTTGCAGAGTTGAACAGCATCACAGGCTTTATCCTGACTATTTCAAGAAGAAATTGAATGCTTGGAATGCCATTGGTAGATGGCTACGCCAAAGTGTATGTGTTTAGCTATTAGCAAAGTATGTTAAATTTCTGTTATTTTCCACAATAAAGTGCAGATATTGAAGGTTCAAGTAATAAAATACTCCAAGATTTTTTGCATAAAATGTCTTTATGACATAGTAGATGACGGCAGATAAAGACCCGAATGGTCCATCCAGTCTGCCCAACCTGATTCAATTTACTTTTTTTTTAAATTTTTTCTTCTTAGCTATTTCTGGGCAAGAATCCAAAGCTCTACCCGGTACTGTGCTTGGGTTCCAACTGCCAAAGTCTCCATCAAAACTCACTCCAGCCCATCTACACCCTCCCAGCCATTAAAGCCCTCTCCAGCCCATCCTCAACCAAAAGGCCATATACTGTACAGACACATACCGTGCAAGTCTGCCCAGTACTGGCCTTAGTTCAATATTTACTATTTTCTGATTCTAGATCCTCCTAGTTCATCCCACGCTTCTTTGAACTCACCGTTTTCCTCTCCACCACCTCTCTCGGGAGCGCATTCCAGGTATCTACCAACCTCTCCACAAAGTAGAATTTCCTAACGTTGCTCTTGAATCTACCACCCCTCAACCTCAAATTATGTCCTCTGGTTTTACCATTTTCTTTTCTCTATAAAAGATTTTGTTCTACATTAATACCCTTCAAGTATTTGAACGTCTGAATCATATCTCCCCTGTCTCTCCTTTCCTCTAGGGTATACATATTCAGGGCTTCCAGTCTTTCCTCATACGTCTTCTGGCACAAACCTCCTATCATTTTCCTCACCCTCTTCTGGACTGCTTCAAGTCTTCTTACGTCCTTCGCCAGATACAGTCTCCAAAACTGAACACAATACTCCAAGAGGGGCCTCACCAACAACCTGTATAGGGGCATCAACACCTTCTTCCTTCTACTGGCTACGCCTCTCGTTATACAGTCTTTATCAATGTATCATTACTAAGTGTGAAAACATAAAAGTAATAGCTATAATACCAAGAAATTTATTCCATTAAGCAAAAATGATAGCAAATTTTAAGAAAAAGCGGAGCTTTATGTATTCAGTGACTCTACATCAGTGTTCTTCAACCTTTTTACACCCGTGGACCGGCAGAAAAAAAATAATTATTTTGTGGACCGGCAAACTACTAGGACTAAAATTTAAAAATCCCGTTTCCGCCCCATCTCCGCGAGCTCGGTCCCCACAAATCATCTGATCCCATCCACACAAGCCTCAGTTATGATTTTATATTGAATGTATTTTATTAAAGTATAAAAAGAAACAATATTCTGTAGAATTGTCATTTTATAAATACAAATAATTCAGAGCAAGGATCAACAAAACCCCTGTCTCCCCTCCCCTTCACATATATCCCTCTTCTATCAAGAAAACTGAACAAGCCAAATTATTACAGAATGCTACACAGAAATATCATGCTAACAGAATATTGAAGTAACACATGACAGGAATAGTTTTAGGGGAGTGCAACTAGGGCAACTGCCCCCTGGTCAGAGAGCGCCCTAAGCCAGCTGAAAGCTAAAGAAGCACTGCCTGGGTTTTGCAGTCTCCAGTTATGTCTAACACCAGCTCTAGCAGGATATATATTTCAAATCTGATATATTCTAATCACAAAATAGAAATAAAATTATTTTTTTCTACCTTTTGTCGTCTCTGGTTTCTGCTTTCAATCTTTTTTTTCACTCTCTTCCTTCCAGCGTATGCCCTCTCTGTCTCTTCAATCCAGCATCTGCCCCTTCCATCCACTATCTGTCCTCTCCCCCTTCCATATGGTATCTGTCTTCTTTCTATGTCCCTCTCCCCTTTCCATCCAGCTTGTGCCCCTCTCTCCTATTTACATGATTCATTCCAGCTTCACTGCTCTCTTCATTTTTATCTCTCCTACACCAGATCTATCATCGTTATCCCTCTGCTTATTTTTCTGCTGACCCCTTCCTATCATCAATCTCTCTACTTTCTCATGCCTGTGTCTCCCCTTCCCCTCCTCTAATCTCTCTGCCAGCTGTTTCCTTCCTTTTTTCATTCTCCCTTCCCTCCTCCTCCTGTCCAGCAGTAACTCTCTTCTCTTCCTCCCCTCCCAGCAGCATCTCTCCGTCTCCCTCTCCAGTAGCAGCTGTCCCTTTTTTTTCCTTGCCCAGCAGCTTCCCAGATTCCTTTCCCTCCTCCCCTCCCAGAAGCATCTCTCCTTCTCCCTCTCCAGTAGCAGCTGTACCTTTTTTTCCTTGCCCAGCAGCTTCCCAGATTCCTTTCCCTCCTCCCCTCCCAGAAGCATCTCTCCGTCTCCTTCTCCCTCTCCAGTAGCAGCTGTCCCTTTTTTTCCTAGCCCAGCAGCTTCCCAGATTCCTTTCCCTCCTCCCCTCCCAGAAGCATCTCTCCTTCTTCTCCCTCTCCAGTAGCAGCTGTCCCTTTTTTTCCTTGCCCAGCAGCTTCCCAGATTCCTTTCCCTCCTCCCCTCCCAGAAGCATCTCTCCTTCTTCTTCTCCCTGTCCAGTAGCAGCTGTCCCTTTTTTTATCTTGCCCAGCAGCTTCCCAGATTCCTTTCCCTCCTCCCCTCCCAGAAGCATCTCTCCTTCTTCTCCCTCTCCAGTAGCAGCTGTCCTTTTTTTTCCTGGCCCAGCAGCTTCCCAGATGTCTTTCCCTCCTCCCCTCCCAGAAGCATCTCTCCGTCTCCTTCTCCCTCTCCAGTAGCAGCTGTCCCTTTTTTTCCTAGCCCAGCAGCTTCCCAGATTCCTTTCCCTCCTTCCCTCCCAGAAGCATCTCTCCTTCTTCTCCCTCTCCAGTAGCAGCTGTCCCTTTTTTTCCTTGCCCAGCAGCTTCCCAGATTCCTTTCCCTCCTCCCCTCCCAGAAGCATCTCTCCTTCTTCTTCTCCCTGTCCAGTAGCAGCTGTCCCTTTTTTTATCTTGCCCAGCAGCTTCCCAGATTCCTTTCCCTCCTCCCCTCCCAGAAGCATCTCTCCTTCTTCTCCCTCTCCAGTAGCAGCTGTCCTTTTTTTTCCTGGCCCAGCAGCTTCCCAGATTCCTTTCCCTCCTCCCCTCCCAGAAGCATCTCTCCTTCTTCTTCTCCCTGTCCAGTAGCAGCTGTCCCTTTTTTTATCTTGCCTAGCAGCTTCCCAGATTCCTTTCCCTCCTCCCCTCCCAGAAGCATCTCTCCTTCTTCTCCCTCTCCAGTAGCAGCTGTCCCTTTTTTCCCCTGCCCAGCAGCTTCCCAGACTGATAGTGGTTTTCTCCCCTCCCAGCAGCTCTTCTTACTTCCCAGCGCAGCGATTCACGAAGGCAGCCTCGGGTCCTTTGTTGGGTCGCGCCGCCTCTGAGGAAAGAGGAAGTTGCATCATCAGAGGCAACCGCGACTCAGCAAAATTCCCGAGGCTGCCTTCGTGAATCGCTGCGCTGGGAAGTAAAGGAGAGCTGCAGAGAGGGGAGAAAGCCACTGTCGGAGGCTCCCTAAGATCTCTCCGGCCCAGCGCACGCTTCCGATGCTGATCTTGCCGGTCCTGCGCGGACCGGCAGGAAGTTCAAATGAGTCAATCTTGCCGGTCCTGTGCGGACCGGCAAAAATTTCCTGTGGACCGATACCGGTCCGCGGACCGGCGGTTGAAGAACTGTGCTCTACATGACCCCAAGATGGGCTTTAAAAAATTATTTTCTGATCAAGCACAATCAAATTCAAGGGAAAAACTTCAATTTGCACAGTTTTTCCAACTTTAGATTTTTCTGGACAACCCTACCGGAGCTATACTGGGTGCACGCATTTTCACAGGAGAATACACTAGTTTAGAAGGCTCAGGCTAATCGTACCACTGTAGTGTACATTCAAAAAGATATGGGGAGCAGTGATAGATTCTGAATAGCTGAGTAAGCCAAACAAGGGGGCATTAGAGGTCAAGAGATACCCATTGCCCTAGTAACCTCAAAGGCAAACAGTATGGCTTTGTACTCTTGTCAAACTGAAACATGTTTCTTCCCCTTTTCCCATGGGAAATCACCAGATAAAGCTACTGGGTTAACTGTTTAATGTATCTCACCTGTTTGAACCTGCCAGTAAAATATAAACCTTGCAGACTAGTTACCTGTGGCAAGTATCACTGGAGCTGTGACTAGGTGGGTGGTGCAGTTAGCCCATAGTCCAGAATTGCTGGATGTTGCAAGGAAGTGTATGTCCAGGAATCAACAAGACAATACATCTGGCAATTTCCCATAGAGCAGGTAAGCCTGGAAGGTTGTATGGAGACAATATAGTCTTCTGACTGCAGAGGGTAAGCATCTTTCTCTTAAATCCTGAAAGCCAGAAGTGAGCAACTTGCTCTGGACTTTCCAGCTAAACTACACTTAGGGCTCATTTTACAAAGCCGTGGTAGCAGTTGCTACTGGGGTAATCGCTCCGATGCCCATATGGATTTAATGGGCATCGGAGCGTTTGCCGTGCTTTGTCAAAAGGGGGTTAGGTAGCAAGGCCTGGAATAGAGAGTGTTCCAGTAAGAGAACTCTCTTACTCTATCCACTAACAAATTGCACCTATACGCTTATAACTTTCCCTTAAATTAAACTACTGTATTTCCCCCTTCTCTCTCTCTGCTTACTCTCCCTGTATTTAATTCTCTCCAAAAACTATAAATCCAATCACTAAACCTGTTGTACCACTTAAATGTCTAGTTACTCCCCACTGTGTATGTTCATTTGTAAACCGTTCTGAGCTATTGGGAGGACGGGATAAAAATCTAAATAAATAAATAAATAAATAAAAGAAGAGAAAAAGTGGCTGGCCTGGATGATGTAACTTGGTTCTCACACAGTGTGGAGGTGGCCACATAGAAAAGTTCCTTTTTCTACGCTGGAATAGCCCAAGCCAGTGGAGTCTTTGAACTCACAGGGAGTGGAGGGTTTGCCTGGTGGTCTCCGTATATCTGAACAGAGGAAGGAGAGAGAGAGAGAGCCAAAGATTGACTCAGTTGCTGATTTGTCTTCCACCATCACCACTGGTTTTACTAGAACATTCCTCCCCACCCCCATCCCAGAACAGCAATTATCTTATTGTTTATGTTGCCCTCAGGAAGGTCCCTACAGATAAATAAGAACATAAGAATTGCCGCTGCTGAGTCAGACCAGTGGTCCATCGTGCCCAGCCGTCCGTTCACACGGCAGCCCTTAGGTCAGAGACCAGTGCCCTATTTGAGTCTAGCCTTACTTGCATATGTATTCTTAAAACCACATAGCCATTCTGGGTTATCAGTGTTTTTCATTATTAAAGGGGGAGACTCATGGCAGCATGAAAGGACCTTTTAGTAGGGCACGAAGCACCGGGAAATCTGTCTGCTAAGTTTTAACGTGAATAAATTAGTGTTTAGTTTATTTCCAAACAGTCTGATTGGTTGAAACCTTCCCTACAAATACTTTCCCACAAAAGTGAACTGATTAAAATTTTCTAAGCCTTTTCTTCTATTATTAAAATCTATTCATAAAAAAGTGCTAACATATATAAACTGTCCCTGCCTAGAGCTGTTATTTGCAATAAAAATATATTTAAACATCCAATTACAGTTAATCTAACACTAAAGGATTCATTGATGTTTTCCATTAGTTATGAAGCGTGAGCATGCTAAAGAATCTGGCTCACCTTAAACGTGTTCTTTGTCTTCCCACAGAATTCTATCCGGCATAACCTGTCTCTGCACAGCAGGTTCATCAGGGTACAGAATGAAGGCACCGGAAAAAGTTCTTGGTGGATGATCAATCCTGAAGGCGGAAAAGGTGGAAAGGCCCCACGAAGACGTGCCGTTTCCATGGACAACAGTAACAAGTACACAAAGAGCCGAGGTCGAGCAGCTAAGAAAAAGGCTGCTACTCAAGCAGCCCCAGAAGGAAGTGAGGACAGCCCCTCCCAGTTGGTTAAGTGGCCTGGGAGCCCTACATCCCGTAGCAGTGATGAGTTAGACGCTTGGACAGACTTCCGCTCTCGGACAAATTCCAATGCTAGTACAATAAGTGGTCGTTTGTCACCTATAATGGCCACCACTGAGATAGAGAATGTTCAAGATGATGACTGCCCACTTTCTCCCATGTTGTATGGAAGTCCAGGAAGCTTGTCTCCATCTGTAAATAAACCAAGTACTGTTGAGCTGCCTAGGTTGACTGATATGGCAGGTACCATGAACTTGAATGATGGATTAACAGAAAACCTCATGGATGACCTGTTGGACAATATTACTCTTACTTCTTCCCAGCAGTCATCTCCAGGGGGCCTCATGCAGAGAAGTTCTAGCTTTACATATGGTTCTAAAGGTTCAAACCTTGGTTCTTCTTCGGCAAATTTCAATAATTCTATTTTTGGACCATCAGCTCTGACTTCTTTGCGCCAGTCACCCATGCAGACTATCCAGGAAAATAAGCAAGCTACCTTTTCTTCCATGAACCATTATAGTAACCAGACTCTGCAAGATCTGCTGACACCTAATTCGCTGAGCCACAGTGATGTCTTGATGACACAGTCAGATCCACTCATGTCCCAAGCCAGCACAGCAATGTCTGCCCAGAACTCACGAAGAAGCATCATACTGCGGAATGACCCTATGATGTCATTTGCTGCTTCTCCAAACCAGGGAGGTTTGGGCAACCAGAACTTACTCCAGCACCAAGCCCAGAGTTCTTTGCTAAGTGGCAGCCATCCCTTGTCAAATTCCATAAGCAATGCTGGCTTAAATGACACTAACACTGCCAGTTCAGCCAAACACCAGCAACCATCCTCTACCGGTCATTCTATGCAAACGCTTTCTGACGCCTTTTCAGGCTCTTTATATTCCAGTAGCTTGAACCTTCCAGTCCTAGGCCATGAGAGGTTCCCAACTGATTTGGACCTGGATATATTCAATGGAAGCTTGGAATGTGACATGGATTCCATCATTCGAAATGAACTCATGGATGCAGACGGGTTGGATTTTAACTTTGATCCCCTCATCTCAGCTCAAAATGTGGTGAGCCTGAATGTGGGGAGTTTCAGTGGTGCTAAGCAGACCTCATCACAGAGCTGGGTACCAGGCTGAAGACTCTTTCAGAAGAGGAGAACAGGGCAAAGCAGGTTAGTGCCTTAGACTAGTAGAAAGGATGTCATTTTTGGTTTATTTATCTGACAGTAGGCCTTCAGTTGTTTACAATAATAAAACTTAACATCAGTCTGGTCAATATCCAGCCCACAACAGACTGAATTAGATTTTGATGTTCCGTGCAGATCAGATCTGGCTACCGACTCTGAATATCTGGCTCTAGAGTGACCACAGAGAGTGCAAAGTATTGCAAGTATTCAGAGGTGATAACCTGGAGAGCTATCTGATTAATCGAGATTAGCCTTTTTTATTTTCCTAAGTTAACTAGGTAGCTATCTGATACCTCCACTGAACATCGGCAATGCCCGGATAACTCCCGGCTCCACCCCCCACTCTGCCTCAGCAGTCTGTTTAGATTATCAGCTGCACTGTCCAGTTAAGTACTGCTGAAAATACAAGTATAACATGGACAGCAGAAGTTATATGGGTAGGAGCTTCTCCTACTCAGATAATTTCTTCTGAATATTGATCTCAGTTCATCTCATGTCATAATGCCTCATTCCACCAATGCCTAAGAGCAAACCTCTTCAATGATGTCACAATGGCTTCATTGTCCTATACTTGGCTCACAAGAACATATTAGCCATACTGGACCAGACTGATTGTCCATCTAGCCCAGTTTCCTGCTTCCAACAGTGGCCAATCCAGGTCACAAGTCCTTTGCAGAAACCCAAATAGTAACAACATTCAATGCCACTGATCCCAGGACAAGCAGTAGCTTCCCCCATGTCTGTCTCAATAACAGACTATAGACTTTTCCTCCAGGAACATAAGAATTGCCACTGCTGGGTCAGACCAGTGGTCCATCGTGCCCGTGGCGGCTCTTAGTTCAAAGACCAGTGCCCTGAGACTAGCCTTACCTGAGTACGTTCTGGTTCAGCAGGAACTTGTCTAACTTTGTCTTGAATCTCTGGAGGGTGTTTTCCCCTATAACAGCCTCCGGAAGAGCGTTCCAGTTTTCTACCATTCTGGGTGAAGAAGAACTTCCTTATGTTTGTACGGAATCTATCCCCTTTTAACTTTAGAGAGTGCCCTCTTGTTCTCCCTACCTTGGAGAGGGTGAACAACCTGTCTTTATCTACTAAGTCTATTCCCTTCATTATCTTGAATGTTTCGATCATGTCCCCTCTGTCTCCTCCAGCCCCTTAACCATTTTAGTCGCTCTTCTCTGGACCCTTTCGAGTAATACTGTGTCCTTCTTTATGTATGGCGACCAGTGCTGGACGCAGTATTCCATGGCATACCATGGCCCGGTACAGCGGCATGATAACCTTCTCCAATCTGTTCGTGATCCCCTTCATAATCATTCCTAGCATTGTTTGCCCTTTTCGCCGCTGCCACACATTGCGCAGATGGCTTCATTGACTTGTTGACCAGTATTCCCAAGTCTCTTTCCTGGGAGGTCTCTCCGAGTACTGCACCGGACATTCTGTATTCGTGTATATGATTTTTGTTACTGACATGCATCACCTTACACTTATCCACGTTAAACCTCATTTGCAATGTTGCAGCCCATTTCTCGATCGTGTTTGTCACGTTGCAGGTCTTCGCAATCCTTCTGCATCTTCACTACTCTGAATAACTTCGTATCATCTGCAAATTTAATCACCTCACTCGTCCAAGCACCGAACCCTGCGGCACTCCACTCGTGACGCTTTTCCAGTCCAAGTATTGTCCTTTTACCCCCACCTGTACAAAACTTTTTAAAACCCAGCTACATTAACTGCTGTTACCATATCCTTTGGCAACAAGTTCCAAAGCTTAACTATTCTTTGAGTGAAAAAAACATTTCCTCCTATTGCCCAGTGTGGCACAGTGGTTAAAGCTACAGCCTCAGCAACTTGAGGTTGTGGGTTCAACCTCCTTGTGATCCTGGGCAAGTCGCTTAATCCCCCCCATTGCCCCAGGTACATTAGATAGATTGTGAGCCTGTGTGGACAGAAAGGAAAGAATACCTGAATGAATTCATGTAAACTGTTCTGAGTTCCCCTGGGAGAACGGTATAGAAAATTGAATAAATTGAGTCCCATAGTCTTTGTAACTTCTGAAAGAGTAAAAAATTGATTCACTTTTACCTGTTCTACACCACTCAAGATTTTGTAGATCTCAATGATATCTCCCCTTAAATGTCTCTTTTCCAAGCTGAAGATCCCTAACCTCTTTAGCCTTTCCTCGTATGAAAGGAGTTGATTTAGGTGTCTCTGGGCAGAATTCAAAAACCTCTGACAATACGGTAAAAAAATACCTCCTTGTGATCCTGGGCAAGTCGCTTAATCCCCCCCATTGCCCCAGGTACATTAGATAGATTGTGAGCCTGTGTGGACAGAAAGGAAAGAATACCTGAATGAATTCATGTAAACTGTTCTGAGTTCCCCTGGGAGAACGGTATAGAAAATTGAATAAATTGAGTCCCATAGTCTTTGTAACTTCTGAAAGAGTAAAAAATTGATTCACTTTTACCTGTTCTACACCACTCAAGATTTTGTAGATCTCAATGATATCTCCCCTTAAATGTCTCTTTTCCAAGCTGAAGATCCCTAACCTCTTTAGCCTTTCCTCGTATGAAAGGAGTTGATTTAGGTGTCTCTGGGCAGAATTCAAAAACCTCTGACAATACGGTAAAAAAATACTATGGTAGGAGCAATTTTTGTTTTCTGGATGATGCTCTGCATGAATAGCATGCAAATTATATGCACGGTATTTGTGCAGAGCAGCCTCGGTAAAAGGGGAGTAACTGTGTCTGACACTTGCTCAGAAAAGCAATCGCTAGGCACAGCTCCTCAACTCCATCCCTTCTGCCAAACAAAACAATTTTCTTTTGCTGCTGCTGCTTCTCCCTTCCAGCTCAGCTGATCACAGCATGGGATTTCCCTGCCGTGATCAGCTGACCTAGCAGGGATACCTTATAAAAGTGACCCTGCTGATTCTTCCCTCCCACTAATTCCCCTCCCCCCCGAGCCTTCCAATGATAGTCTGCCTCCCTCCACCACCAAGTTCTCCCATTCCAAAGGTTGGTGGTCTAGTGTGGGCTGCCCCCCCCCCCACCTCTCCCCTATACCTTAAATGGAAGAAGGGCAGGAGGGATGCCCACTTTCTCCTCCTTCTGGGCCCACTTCTTTAAAATGGCAGCCCTGCCTCTTCTGGTGCATCATGGGATGCACTGGGAGGGGCCTAAGGCCCTGATTGGCTCGAGATTTTAAAAAGGTTTGGATAATTTCCTACAACAGAAATTGTATAGTTGTTAGATCCTATATTAAACCAAAACAAAAGCTATCCAAAAATATTACAGAGAAGATTGCTGATCAGATGTTGTATATAGCTATGGAAAGAACCGATTTGTGATCTCAAAAGTTTGAAGTTTCCAAGTTTATTGCCTATTTGTAATCCTGCTTAATGGACATATTTCAATGCATTTTCTGTTGGTGTAATAAAAGTTTACACACCCTGCACAAAATCCACTTTCCTCATTCTGTTTTTTGCACATCCTTCTAATCCAGTACTGCTTGGCAGATTTTGTTAGGATTTGTCGAGTTGGGAGAGCTGCTGCTCTTGCTTGTAGCATATTATCCCCTGGGATGCAAAAAAATCTTAGCTCATCAGTGCATTATTTACAGTTAACACATTCTCCTGAGTCTTATGAAAGAGAATGTGACGTCTTGCGTGCCACCTTTGGAACTGCTGCAAGATGTGTATTAGCTGTGCTCTCCAGGGCTCACAAGTGTCTACCAGACAAACGTTTTAGTTGTAGAGCTCTTCTTTAAGATATACTTACCTGTTCCTTCTCTGATGGCCAACATGCTTCTCCCCCAAGCATCTACTCCATTGCCTTATTGTGAGATGGTTGGCGATTTAGAGAGAGAATATAATAGTCAGTTGAGACCTGTTTTCTCTGACTTTGGGAACTTTTATTGCGGCAGAGGAAGCCATGGCAATTGCCCTGGGAGGGAGTTCCTGCCAGCTGCCTCTCTTAAAAAACCTCAGGTGAAATTTCAGATGAGGTGATAAATCGCATAATATACTTTCTTCTTGTAATCGGTGGACTGGATGGCAGAGTAAATCATAGTTTCAGCAGCAGGCGCTGTGGGAATTCTCTGCCAAGACATCACTGTTCCATTCTGAAGGTGCTTTGTAATTAATGCCACTGAGAGCTAGACAGAGGAAATGTTTAGACCTGATCTATCATGTACAGCCGAGAGCAAAGGTTCCCAGACCTATCTTGTTGATATGATTCAGCCATTATTGTTATGGGAGGTTCTTAAAGCAATTGTATGAAGGAAGATCATTGCCCTGTAAACACATATGGATAGGGAGAAGACAAGGGAGGAACAGTTTGTGTAGGTGGAGTTACAGATATTAGAGCGCAGAGTGAAAGACCACCCATTAGCACCACGGGGTAAAAACTGGCTGGGACAAATGCGGTTGAAGTTGAAAGATATATAGAACTAGCTAATCAGGCAGTGGCTGTGCAACAAAATGTATTTATTTAATTTTCTATGCTGTTCTCCCAGGGGAGCTCAGAACAGTTTACATGAATGTATTCAGCTACACAAGCATTTTTCCCTGACTGTCCTGGTGGGCTCACAATCTATCTAATAGGACGATGGGGGAATAGGTGACTTGTCCAGGGTCACAGGGATTTCAGGGAGCACCATAGGGTGCTGAGGCTGTAACTTTAACCACTACGTCACACTCTTCCCCCCCACACAGGAATATATTGAATATAATAAAGCCAGCTGGCTGTTTGCCAATAAACTAAAAGACAAACAAGCCACCATTGATAGAATTAGAACAAATGAAGGGGCAATCTGTACCTCAGAGGGGATTGGGGAAGCCTTTAGGACCTATTATAGCGGGGTCTATCAAGCTGAAGACACTTTAACAGATTGGCAATGTGTTTACTGCTAGCGAGGCTGCTCAACTTTCTTACCCATAACCGTTAAGGAAGTAATAGCTGCAATAATAATAATAATTTATTTCTTATATACCGCCAAAGCCATAGTAGTTCGAGGTGGTTTACAATGAAGAAGGACTGGAAAATCAGCGAAATGGTACAATCAGAGAAACTAGGTGCCAGAGAAAATGGTACAATCAGAGAAAATTGGAGCAATCGGGGAAAATGGTACAATCAGCGAAAGATAGAGCAATCAGAGAAATAGGTACAATTAGAGCAAAAAAGGTACAGTAAAGAAGGTCAAGACAATCTGCATAAAGGTTAAATCTAAGAATGTAGGTATAACAAAGGGGATACAGACAGTGGAAAGGCATTTAGGTAAAAAACAGAGAGGGTACAATCAACTGATGAAGATGCAGTTTAATGGGAAGCAGGACATGGTGAGATAAAAGGGGCCATGGGTAGGGCATAGGGCCATGGGTAGGGCATAGAGGTCTTACGTTGTAAATCTGGTAAATAGATTCGTTTTTAGTAGTTTCCTGAAGTTTAGATAGGATGAGGCGCGTGAGATGATGTGGGCCAGCCAGTTATTGAGCTGACCTGCTTGAAAGGCGAGAGTTCTATTTAGATATCTTTTGTAACAGCAGGCCTTTAGAGTAGGATAGCTAAACAAGTGGGTTCTGCGTGTGTGTTTGGATGGGCGGTCTAGGATAAAATGGGGTACCAAGTATAGGGGGGCCGAGCCAAGGATGGATTTGAAACAGAAACAGGCGAACTTGAATTGCACTCTTGCTTCCAAGGGTAGCCAGTGAAGTTTTTGGTAGTAGGGAGTTATGTGTTCCCATTTTTTTAGTCCGAAGATCAGTCGGATTGCCGTGTTTTGGATGATTCGCAATCTTTGAGTGTTTTTTTTTGTTTTTTTTTTAAAGATCCCAGATAGATGATATTGCAGTAGTCGAGTAGACTTAAGATGGAGGATTGCACAAGTAAGCGGAATGAGGGGGAGGCGAAGTACTTTCTGATGGATCTTAGCTTCCATAGGGTGGAGAAGCCTTTTCTGACCAGAAGGTCGGTGTGGGTTTCGAAGGTAAGGTTGCGGTTGAGAGTCACTCCTAGTATTTCTAAGGAGTTTGTTATGGGAAAGACTTGGCCATTCAGGGAGATTGAAGGGTCTTTGATTTTGTTGTTTGGACTCATCAGGAAGAATTTGGTTTTATCTGAGTTGAGTTTCAGTTTGAAATCGGCCATCCATAGTTCGATTTGCATTAGGATTGTTGCTAGGAGATTGTTTATCTCAGGGGTTATGTTGGTTAGGGGAAAGATTAAGGTGATGTCATCGGCGTAGATGTAGAATTTGATCTTCAAGCTTTGCAGTAGATTACCTAGAGTGACCAGGTAGATGTTGAACAGCATGGGGGACAGGGGGGAGCCCTGCGGGACTCCGCAAGTGTTGGCCCAGCTGGCGGAATGGGAATTGTCACTGTAAACTTGGTAAGAGCATTTACCTAGGAAACCCTGGAACCATTTTAACACGTTGCCTGAGAGACCGATAGATTCCAAACAGTCCAGGAGAATGGCATGATCGACCAAGTCGAAGGCACTACTGAGATCAAATTGCAGGACTAGTGCGCTTGTGCCTTGACTGAACAGGTTATGAAGGTAGTCTACCAGAGAAGCGATGACAGTTTCAGTGCTGTGACCGGAGTGAAAGCCTGACTGATTATCGTTTAGAATGTTGAATTTGTCCAGATAGGTTGTTAAATCTTGGTTGACCAGACCTTCCATCAGCTTTGTAAAGAAGGGTATGTTTGCAATGGGTCTGTAATTGGATATAAGGGAGATGGGGTCTTTACATCACCAGGATTGGATGGGTTTACCAATAAATTCTATAAGAGTTTTAAGATAATATAGGCACCAATATTAACTAGGATATTTCTCCCTTGAGGAGGACGCTCAGCTGCCCCAGACTTGGAGATTGGCAGCGGTAATGTTAATACCTAAACCTGGTAAAAATCCAGAAGATTGTGGGTCATATAGGCCAATCTCATTATTGAGTACAGACTATAAAATCTTTACTAAAATACTGGCACGGAGGCTACAGCCTGTTATCGCTATATTAGACTATAGAGATCAAGCATTCCAGGCTTTAGATAATATTAAATTGGCACTGCACCTAATTTAGCATGTGCAAGAGAGGTACTTGTCTACCCTGGACCTATCATTAGATGCAGAAAAAGCGTTCAATAGGGTTCTCAATAGATTGGACTTTCAGGGCAGGTTTTTCTGCTGGATTCATCTGCTGTATAATGTGCCATTATCTAGGTTTAAGTTTAACGGTGTTTTGTCAGCCCTAATAGAATTAGAATGGCGTACTCAGCACAGCTGTGCCCTATCCCCTCTCTCTTGTTTACTCTATCTATTGAGCCTTTAGCATATCAGATTCGTGAACATGACTGGATCCAGGGAATTCACTTAGGTGGTAAGTGCTATAAAATTTTACTTTTTGTTGACGATGTGCTCCTTTTTGTTAGGAGCCCAGAGACCTCCCTAGCTACTCCAGCGAAAGTTCTGGAGACTTAATGGGGGGGGGGAACTTGGGGTTTCGGGTGAATATGGCTAAATCTGAAATCCTTAATATCAATTTAGATTCTCCCAGAGTGCAAGCCTTGCAATCTCGATTTCCTGGGCATTTATCTTACTGCAGATCCTACCCAGCTCTTTTAAGGCCAATTATCCCAGACTCCTTCGATATGTTTGCGGAATTGGATGGATGGGAGGGTCTGACCTTGGGCTGGATGGGGCAGATAGCTGCTTTTCCCTAAGTTGCTCAGCCAATTATGATTGCAAAAGGTTTTTTTGTACGTTGGCTCACAAAGTATTTGCGTACATTTGACGTGAAAAGCCATCTCAGGTTAAAAGAGCAATATTATATCAAGCTAAAGTGAGAGGAGGGATGGGAGTATCGTGCTTCAATCTCTATTATAAAGCAACTCTATTACAGGAAATTGCAACCTGGACAACATATGTGGACCAGCCATGGATGCATATGGAGCAAGCATTTTTTAAGGACATTTCCTTTTGCATACTGCCCTAGGCCCCAGTTTCGGAATTGCAGGCCCAGTTGCATCAATCTAACCCATACTTAAAAGTTATCTTTACCACATGGTATACACTTAGAAGACAGATGTTTCCAAAATGGGTAGATTTTGCCCAAACACCAATTAGCTTAACATTTGGCTTTGGTCTAGGGTGGGGGGGAAGAGCCAACTCATTCTCAATGGCCAGGAGCAGGGCCAAGTGTGGGAAGGATTAGGCATAGTCTCCTTTGAGACATTGCAAGAAGAATATGACTTTATATGTAAAGATGCTTTTTTTTCTACACTAAGTTATGTACATTTCTGTACAAGAGAGCATTCTGGAATCTTAGTTTGGAGGAAACAGAATTGGAAAAAGCCCTAAAAAGGGGGGGGGGGGGGGTTTGAAGGGGAGTTTCCTGTCTTTATCAAGCTCTGTTAAAAAGAGAGGCCGCATCTGACCCTTATAGAGTACAGTGGGACAGAGAGTTAGGAGTAATGTATCAGGACAAAGACGGGGGTTGTATTTATAAATACCTCTTAAATTACCGTTGTCCTCACACCTCAGAGAAAATGGATATAAAATGTATTATTGGTGGAATGGTGTAACCTTGACATTACAGGTTCTGATATGAGTGTCACTTTCCTGTTTTGTGGGGTGATGGGTATGTAGACAGTTTGATCATCTGTACGGTTTACATATTATCTAATATAATAAAACCTAGCCGCGCATGCGCACTCTTACTGGCGTGTTCCCTGATCCGTATGTCCATGGCCGGCAAGAGTGCGTATACGACCTTACAACGGCCCCGCATTCACGGTCTCGCTGGCTCCCTTAATAAAGTTTTTCGTGGCGGTGGCTTGCCGACAAAAAAGACTCCAGCCGCTTTGCCAGCTCCCCAGTCACTCCGTAAGTAATTTCTTCGCGGTCTGACCCTCCCATCCCTTCCCGATGTCTGACTGGCTCCCTTAGTCACTTACTGCCCCCCCCCCCTTCCCTTCCCGCGGTCCCAACTCCAAACCTGCTGATTCCAGCAGCGTCTGCAGAACTCTACACACGCTGCTTCGGGGCTTTCTATTGCCCTGATTTGCTCTGCCACATCTCTGATGATGTAATCAGGGACATGCCAGAGTAAATCAGGGCAGTAGAAGGCCCTGAAGCAGCGTGTGTAGAGTGCTGCAGACGCTGCTGGAATCGGCAGGTTTGTCGGGACTGCGGGAAGGGAAGGGGGGATGGTAATGGACTAAGGGAGCTGGCCAGACCGCAGGAAGGGAAAAGCGGGGGTAGGGGAAACGCTGCTGCTGCTGCTACACAGGAAAGTGGTGTGGGGGGATGGAAATGGAGGGGGAGGGAATGCTGCTGCATAGGGAAATGGAGGGAGAGGGAATGCTGCTGTGGCTGCTGCACAGGGAAGTGGGGGTAGAGAAATGATGACAGACAGCGGAAGGAAGGGAGACAGAAAGAAAAGAAGAAAGACACAGGGGCAGGGAGAGACACAGAAAGACAGACAAAGGGGGCCAGGGAGAGAGACAGACAGAAAGAAAGACAGCGGGAGGGAGAGAGAGATAGAAATAAAGACAGACATATATCCTAGCACCCGTTAAGGTAACAGGCTAAAATACTAGTAATAATAGCATAAGAAGAAAGTTGAGAGGGTTGAAAAAGGATAGTAAGAGTAGGTTGGAGGAGGACGTACAATGCATGATAGGATAGTGGGATGAAGGAGGGGGGAGCTGTTTCACTAACATAAGCAGTGCCTCTGCTGGGTCAGACCAGAGGTCCATCGTGCCCAGCAGTCTGCTCACGCAGCGGCCCAACAGGTTCAGGACCTGTGTAGCAATCCTTTATCTATACCCCTCTATCCCCTTTTCCTTCAGAAAATTGGCCAATCCCTTCTTGAACCCCAATACCGTACTCTGTTCTATCACATCCTCTGGAAGCGCATTCCAGGTGTACACCACCCGCTGGGTGAAGAAGAACTTCCTAGCATTGGTTTTGAATCTGTCGCCTTTCAACTTTTCCGAATGCCCTCTCATTCTTGTAATTTTAGATAGTTTGAAGAATCTGTCCCTCTCCACTTTCTCTATGCCCTTCATGATCTTATAGGTCTCAATCATATCCCCTCTAAGTCTCCTCCAGGGAAAAGAGCCCCAATTTCTCCAATCTTTCAGTGTATGAAAGGTTTTCCATACCTTTTATCAAACGTGTTGCTCTCCTCTGAACCCTCTCGAGTATCGCCATATCCTTCTTAAGGTACGGCGACCAATATTGGATGCAGTACTCCAGATACGGACGCACCATCGCCCGATACAACGGCAGGATAACTTCTTTCGTTCTGGTTGTAATACCTTTCTTGATTATACCTAGCATTCTATTCGCCTTCTTAGCGGCCGCTGCACACTGTGCCAACGGCTTCATTGTCTCGTCCACCATTACCCCCAAGTCCCTTTCTTGGGTACTCTCACCCAGTAACAGCCCTCCCATCGTATAGCTGTACTTCGGGTTTCTGTTTCCTACGTGCAAGACTTTACATTTCTCTACATTAAACTTCATCTGCCATCTCGTCGCCCACTCTCCTAGTTTGTTCAGGTCCCTTTGTAAATCTTTGCAGTCCTCTTTAGTCCTAGCCTCACTAAATAGTTTGGTGTCGTCTGCAAATTCTATTATTTCGCTCTTCATCCCTGTTTCTAGATCATTTATAAATACATTGAATAGTAGCGGTCCAAGCACCGACCCCTGTGGAATACCACTCGTGATCCTCCTCCAGTCCAAGTAGTGGCCCTTCACTCCTACTCTCTGTTTCCTACCCGCCAACCAATTCCTGATCCATCTATGTACATCTTCTTCCACCCCATGGTTCTTCAGTTTCCGAAGTAGGCGTTCATGGGGTACCTTGTCAAAGGCTTTTTGGCAATCTAAGTATAGGATGTCTAAGGGGGTCCCCTTTGTCCATCCGCTTGTTTATTCCTTCGAAGAAGTGCAATAAGTTCGTTAGGCACGATCTTCCCTTGCAGAAGCCATGTTGGCTTGCTATTAGAAGCTGATTTCTTTCTAGATGCTCATCGATGCTGCCTTTTATCAGTGCTTCCGCCATTTTCCCCAGAACCGAGGTCAGACTTACCGGTCTGTAGTTCCCCAGGCCACCTCTTGATCCCTTTTTAAAGATGGGCGTAACATTGGCTATCTTCCAATCCTCGGGATCACTCCTGTTTTCAGGGATAGATTACAAACTTGCTGTAGTAGTTCCGCTATTTCCTCCTTTAGTTCTTTCAGAACCCTAGGGTGGATTCCGTCCTGGGCCTGGCGATTTGTCAGTTTTTAATTTTTCTATCTGCCTGTGTACATCTTCGAGGCTTACTTCCATGGATGTTAATTTTTTTGCTTGGTCTCCTTTGAAGATTTGCTCAGGTTCTGGTATGTTGGATGTATCCTCTTTTGTAGTGTAGTGTAACAGGCTGCTCTCTGGTCATCTCAGAACAATACTAATGAGAAGGAAAGCCTAATGAATAAAGAATGGACATTGACTGAATAAGTCATTAAAAAGGAAGATTTTTAGTTCAGCTTTGAATTTGTTGAGAAGGTTTTGAGTCTTAAGATAGGAGGGGAGACTGGATGGTAAGTACATATTTGCCTCTGTACCTTTATACTGTTACTTCAGGGAAAGTGCATACATGCACACTTGATTCTCTGAGAACAAGTAAGCCATTGGTATTCTTACATCTGGGTGACGTCATCTGACAGAGGCCAGTATGAACACTGCCTGGCGTATACAGCTATTAGAACCAAACAAGAGAGTTGACCCTAGTTCCTCCACAAAAGGAAACCAACTAAAGCAAAGAAGACTTGTGGAGAGTTGATGTCCAACATGAGGACTTTATTAAAACAAATCTAGTGTACACCTTTTACCAATTCTCTGGTCACCCAATCAAAGAAATTGATCAGATTTGTCTGTCAAGACCTGCCTCTAGTGATTTCGGTGACATGTCAAAAGCGCAACGACAACCCAGCGCAGACAACTGAGCGCAAGGTGGAAGCATGCCGAAGAAAAACAGTATTTTAAAGGGCTCTGATGGGGGATGTGGGGGGAACCCCCCTCCCACTTTACTTAACAGAGATTGCATCGGCGTTGTGGGGGGGGGGGGGTTGGGGGTTGTAACCCCCCACATTATACTGAAAACTTCACTTTTTCCCTAAAAAAGAAGGAAAAAGTTAAGTTTCCAGTAAATGAGGGGGGTTACAACCCCCCAAACCCCCCACAACGCCGGCGCGATCTCTATTAAGTAAAGTGGGGGAGGGTTCCCCACCAACACCACCCCGTCGGAGCCCCTTAAAATACTGTTTTTCTTTGGCGCGCTTCCGCCTTGCGCTCAGTTGTCTGTACTGGGTTGTTGGCACGCCTTTGTCGTCACGCGCTTTTGACTATGAACCAGTGATTTCATGTTGCCTCAGGTCCTGTAATTCAATAGATTCCAGAAACTTCACTATTCTCTGTTTTAAAAGCATTTCCATCAATTTAAACATAGAAACATAGAAATAGACGGCAGATAAGGGCCACGGCCCATCTAGTCTGCCCACCCTAATGACCCTCCCCTACCTTTGCCTAGTGAATAGAGCCCACGTGTCGATCCCATTTGGCCTTAAAATCAGGCACGCTGCTGGCCTCAATCACCTGCAGTGGAAGACTATTCCAGCGATCAACCACCCTTTCAGTGAAAAAGAATTTCCTGGTGTCACCTCGTAGTTTCCCGCCTCTGATTTTCCACGGATGCCCTCTTGTTGCCGTGGGTCCCTTGAAAAAGAAGATATCTTCTTCCGCTACGATGCGGCCCGTGAGATACTTGAACGTCTCGATCATGTCCCCCCTCTCTCTGCGCTCCTCAAGCGAGTATAGCCGCAGTTTGTCTAACCTCTCTTCGTACGGGAGATCTTTGAGTCCCGAGACCATCCGGGTGGCCAGTCTCTGAACCGACTCCAATCTCAGCACATCTTTGCGATAATGTGGTCTCCAGAATTGCACACAGTATTCCAGGTGGGGCCTCACCATGGATCTATACAATGGCATAATGACTTACGGCTTACGGCTGACGAAACCCCTGCGAATGCAACCTAGGATCTGTCTTGCCTTGGATGAGGCCTGCTCTACCTGGCTGGCAGCCTTCATGTCCTCACTGACGATCACCCCCAAGTCCCGTTCTGCAACCGTTCTTGTTAGGATCTCACCATTAAGAGTATAAGTCTTGTATGGATTGTGGTTGCCTAGGTGCATGACTTTGCATTTTTTGGCATTGAAGCTGAGTTGCCAGGTCCTAGACCAGCGCTCCAGTAGGAGTAGGTCGTGCATCATGTTGTCGGGCATTGAATCTTCGTCTGTTGTGCATTTTCCCACTACATTACTTAGTTTGGCGTCATCGGCGAATAATGCTATTTTACCTCGAAGCCCTTCTGCCAAGTCTCTTATAAAGATGTTGAATAGGGTCGTTCCCAAGACCGAACCCTGTGGCACTCCACTGATCACCTCCGTCATTTCTGAGGGGGTGCCATTCACCACTACCCTTTGAAGCCTACCACCAAGCCAGTTCCTAACCCATTTCGTCAATGTGTCACCTAATCCTATAGAACTCATCTTGTTCAGCAACCTGCGGTGTGGTACGCTATCGAATGCTTTGCTAAAGTCCAGGTACACGATGTCCAGGGACTCCCCAACATCCAGCTTCCCCGTCACCCAGTCAAAGAAGCTGATCAGGTTGGATTGACATGATCTTCCCTTAGTAAATCCATGTTACTTACCACAGAAGTCAGACTTACCAGTCTGTAGTTCCCTACTTCTTCCTTACTTCCACTTTTGGGGGCAGGAATCACATCTACCCTTCTCCATTCCTCTGGTACCACTTCACACTCTAGAGAAGCATTGAAAAGGTCAGCCAGCAGAGCTGCCAGCGCCATAACTTCCCTAAGTTCCTTCAGTACCATAACTTCCCTAAGTTCCTTCAGTACCATAACTTCCCTAAGTTCCTTCAGTACCCTTCAGCTGGCCCCATCGCTTTGTCCACCTTTAGTTTAGCTAGCTCATCACAAACACAATCCTCTGAAAAACGATCAGGGTTTAACACACCTCCTTCTCTATTTATATTTGTCTTCTGCGGTCCCACTCCCGGCACTTCAGCTCTGAACATAGAACAGAAATATTTGTTATGCAATTCAGTCTTACTTTTATCAGCTTCTACAAATTTCTCCCCTTCACCTTTGAGTCTCACAATGCCACTTTTGCACTTCTTCCAATCACTAATATATTTAAAAATGTCCCTCCATTTTACTGTCGGCTGTTTTTTCTTCCATTTGCATCTTTACTTTCCTGACTACTCGACCAGCCTCTCTTAACTTTTCCAGATATTTTTGTCTGTCTTATTCTTTCTGTGATCTTTTTATGAATGTTCCTTACCTTCTCAGCTACAACTTTTGAGAACCAAAGCAGCCTTCTTTTCCTCTTACTTTTACTTACTTGCCTTACAAAATGGTTTGTTGTCCTTTCAGTTTTACCCTCTGCTTTCCTACTTCTTCCAGATGTTCCCATCCAGATTATTCTTGATGTAATTCCCCACCTGAACAAGGTTCGTTTTTTAAAAGTCTAGAAGCTTTATTTTTGAATGAGCCTTCTCTAAACCCGTCTTAATATTAAAGCACACCTTGCGGTGATCACTGAATGCCAGATGATCACCCACTGTTAACATCAGAAACAGTTTCCCCATTTGTAAGCACTAAGTCCAGTATGGCCCCATCTCACATGGGTTCCATTATCAATTGCTGGAACAGAATCTCCCTACTTCTAGAAGACCCCACAGTAGGGATACCCCAATCAATATCTGGCATGTTTAATTCCTATTAGTAATACTTCCCTTTTTACTACTACTATTATTTCTATAGCGCTACCAGAAGCACGCAGTGCTGTACAGAATAATAGAGTAAGAAAACAGTCCCTGCTCCAAAGAGCTTACATTCTAAACAGGCAAGACAGATAAAACAGGATGTCATGGATACAGTTAAGGGGAACAGGTAATAGGCTTCAGAAATCACAGCCAGCATTGAAGAACGATGGCAGCAAAAAGAGGCACGCATTAAATAGATACTGGGTATGCCACTGATGCTATTCGACACCAGTATCGACAGGAATTGGCAGTACAGAAATGTCTAAGTCACTGGAAATCTGACTCCAGGCCTAATATTTCTAAAAGAGAGGAAGAAAACATTCTGGCAGTTGTTATTATTGATTTCTCCTTCTAGTTTTTTTAGTCCTTTATTTGTGTATATAGCTCTAGAGTCAGGGCCAGCCAGAAAGGACGAGAACCTGGTGGAGTAGAAAGAAGGTTGAAAAACCATTGACGCTGATGTCAGGGGCAAAGGTTTGAAAATAGTCTGAGAGCCCCTTGACTCAGAAACATATTACCGTAATTTTCGCTCCATAAAACACACTTTTTTCTTATGGAGTGAATACCACAACTCCTCCCCCCAGGGATACCTGTTTTTAATCACGGCAGGGTCATCTATCTCCCCCTCCCCGTAACTGTTTTTCAACACGGCACTTCCCTCGCTGGATGGCTGCAGCAGCGAGAGGCAAAGCGGCAAACAAGGCAGGTGTGAACTTTTTTGTGAACCTGCCTGGCCCACACTGCTGCCTGAATGGCTACCGTCAGGTCTCATGACTTGCAACACTCCTTCCCTTATTCAAAAGTAGGCTGAAAACCCACCTTTTAGAGACAATCTTCATTTCATATTCTCCTTTGCTCACCACCCTAGCCAGCCGTTTAAGCATCCCCTCTAAGTGTAACCCCTACCCTGGCATCCTGTCTGTCTGTCTTGATTGCTTAGATCAGGGGTGTCCAATGTCGGTCCTCGAGGGCCGCAATCCAGTTGGGTTTTCAGGATTTCCCCAATGAATATGCATGAGATCTATTAGCATACAATGAAAGCAGTGCATGCAAATAGACCTCATGTATATTCATTGGGGAAATCCTGAAAATCCGACTGGACTGCGGCCCTCGAGGACCGACATTGGACACCCCTGGCTTAGATTGTAAGCTTATTCGAGCAGATTTTCTCCTTTGTGACTCTGGTGGTGCTCTAGAATTAATACTAGTGATAGTAGGCGTGTTGATGCCAATTTAAACTATTATGTATGATGTAACCTGAGTGCTAACGCAGGGGTGTCCAATGTCGGTCCTCGAGGGCTGCAGTCCAGTCGGGTTTTCAGGATTTCCCCAGTGAATATGCATGAGATCTATTAGCATACAATGAAAGCAGTGCATGCAAATAGACCTCATGTATATTCATTGGGAAAATCCTGAAAACCCGACTGGACTGCAGCCCTCGAGGACCGACATTGGACACCCCTGTGCTAAGGTGCCGTTATAGAATTAGCACTCTGCTGCATCTAGATCAGGGGTAGGCAACTCCAGTCCTCGAGGGCTGGAATCCATTCGGGTTTTCAGGATTTCCCCAATGAATATGCATTGGAAAGAGTGCATGCAAATAAATCTCATGCATATTCATTGAGGAATCCTGAAAACCTGACTGGATTCTAGCCCTCGAGGACCGGAGTTGCCTACCCCTGATCTAGATGCTAAATATCTGGCACCCACTTCTAGAATTGCCCCTATGTCTATTGTTGTTGGGCATATTGATCACTCTGGATAAATTTGGCTTGTTGGTAGACCGGGACTTCCAAATCTATCATGGTAATCCCCGATAAATATGCAGAAATCAGGTCTATTATGTGGGGTGCATTTGCCTTATGTATTTTTGGTGTGAAACTCGACTGGTTTCTGGGTCACCAGGACAGGTAGATTTAGGAAAGGGTTGCCAGCTGCCTCCATGTCTTCTAGACAGGCCAGTCCATATTTGGTTTTTACCCCATCTGTCGCCTTGTACTTCCTGCTTTTCTTAGAGAAATTTGAGCTGCTAGTCAGTGGGTGAAAACCAGGCCTGGTGCTTCTGGTCCAGGTGGCATAGAAATGTATATTGATACCAGAACCAGTTTGTGTCACATAAGGAAAACTTGTATTGTAAAATCTTACACTGTTAAATATGGCAAATGTAACCTGGTGTCAAATTACGATAAAACTTGTACTGAAAACCTTGCACTGTAAGGATAACTATAGCAAATTGCAACCTGTAAGCTGTATATTATGTCCATTAATATTAGACCCCGAGTATGTGTCAGCTTAGGATAAAAACGTGTATTATAAAGTTGTCCTGAAATTCCGTATGTTTAACCTGTTCTGAGATCTTTGGGGACAACGGGATAGAAAATGAAATAAAGAAATAGATGGAGTCGGTTGTTGATAACAAAGCCTGCAGGGCTTTCATTTAAGATCATTGGCAGTGTGCCCTTGCCATAACAGTACCTACCATATGTGTACGGAAACAACAATAACCTTATTTCCCTTTTTTTCCCCCCAGGCCCACCAACTGACAAGAGACTGATGCGAGAACCCTTATTGCCAAATCTGCTGTCTAGCAAGTGGACAGTGCTCCAGTTTACAGAGTCCAACCTTGTCTGTGCACCATGCATCACTCTCCTACAGAAACACAGGCTGTTAATGGATCCCCCCTTACCTTCTCCTCGTCCTTTTTCACCTTCAGCAGCAGATGCTCCATGCAAACGAATCGAACGTCTTCAAAGTATGCAGAAATTCTCCTTTCGGTTAGGAAAGAAGGCATCTGCTGCGTTATGGGAGCCATTAACCCACCCTTCCCTCACTTAAGAACACTGTGTTACCTTCCAAAGCAGCATTTTGTAGACATCCCCTATTTCCTTTGGTTATCTTATTGTGGTTGCCATTTTCGGCTTTACTTTTCCCCCCTCCCCATCTTAAATTCTAATCTTCAGGGTTTTGTCTTCTTTTCTTTTGTGCTTCTCTTTTCATTATTAATGTTTTGTACACATTTTAAAACAGACACTTCCAGGTGGGGTTAAAGTGTAAAATGTAGGCCAAAGGCATTGGCCAATAGGCCCAGCCTTTGAGAAAATGAGATTTTATGCCCCTAAGAATTAATGTTTGCTGGGGACTTTCATGTTTACCCTTAACTCTAATGGTACATATATTTGAGTGAGTGTGTGTGTGTTTTTTTTTTCCGAAAGCACCGATTCAAGGCTGATGATTGTATAGGCAGGAGATGTTCCATGCTGGGATGACCTTTCTGTAGTACTCACTGCCTCCCTTACCATCTGTCCTGCCACTCGGGTCATTCTGGTGTAGGTAGGCTACTATTTTACACTTGAGCTGAGCTTGGTCTGCCACAGTCGTCAATGGAAACTTTTCTTTCATGTAATGTGTTAATTGTCCATTGATGTATCCTGAGAACTAATAGCTGCTTCTTTTTTCCCCACCTCCCTTGCTTCATCTTTCATTTGAAAAATCTGTTGAGATTCCTAGTAAGATTTTAGTCAAACATGAAAATAAAATAATACTAGTGAGTGAATGAATGGGTGAGGTAAAATCGATATGACATCTGTGAGGCAATGCAGCCTTGAATTGCTGGTAAAATGAGCTTATGATGTAAGCAACGTGCCTGCAGGAATGTTAGGAAAGCAGACTCCAAACCATGTAGCAGGAACTAGAATGTTTCCCCGTTGGGCATCGAAACACATCTTCTGGGCTACTTTTTGGGTTCAGTCTGCCATGCTGATAAGGATGAGTATAGGCTGGATCATTTACATCAAGAAGGTTTAGCGGGGCCCCTCTGTCCCCACCCATTTCGGAGGGTGATTTGGCTGCTGGAACACTCCTTCTTTTCATAGTTTTGGGAAGTCTGAGAAATTTCCATTTAGCCTTTTTATTTTTTCTTTTGCGAGGGTGGGGATGGATGGGGTTGGGAGGAGCAGGCAGACACCAGTGCTAAACTCAAACTCGGTACATAGGACATTAGATGTTCATATATGCCAGTATATATGTACCTCTCCAAAGCGAAATCCCAAGAAGTGTGCTCTTTTCCTTTGCATAAACGCATTATGCATATGACTATATAAATATATTTTATTATGTACAGAGATAGATCATTATGCATGGGTGTTAGGAAAACAGGCTAGCATTTCAACCTGAAAGGTGCATGCGTTCCCCCTGACACACATACCATGCATTTGTAGCGTGATTTCCCCTCCTCCCTTCTCTTCACCATAACCACAACTTTCCCCATCTTAATGTCCTTTTCCCTGGGGTTATACTGATGAAATAACAGTCCTAGTGTGTTGGAAGAAACAAAGAGGGGGGAGGGAGGATATGGTATTTAATTCTTCCTCATGCTTGTGCAATCCCCTTTTCTAGACAACCCCTTCTCTCCAAATATGTGATCAGCGTGCACCTGTGGTTATGACCTGTCGCATATTAAACTATTCCAGACAACCAGCCACCTTATCTGTGTCAGTTTTATTTTTCAATAACCTGTGTCCTCTTAAAAGCTTTAATACATCCTCATTTTTTACTGTTCATACACTCACTCGGCCAATAAAAGGTATACAGACTGCAAAAGAAATCCTGTTTGCAAAACTAAACAGAAAAAATATGAGTTGTGTTTAAAAGAGAATGACAATAAAATAATATCTTAAAATATGAGTTTTGTCAAAAAGAGAACACCAACAAAATAACCCCCCCCCTTTTTATGAAGCCGTGTTAGGGTTTTTTATTGCCAGCCACAGCAGTAAAAGCTCCGACGCTCATAGAATTCCTATGAGCATCTGAGCTTTAACCACCTCAACCAGCAATAAAAAAAAACCCCTAATGTGGCTTCATAAAGGGGAGGGTAATGTAATATTTTAAGCAAGTAATTCATATTATTTTTATGCGCCATTTGAAACACTGGAATTAGCTCTGACATTTTGAAGTCAGCAAAGTTAGAATGTACTATGAAATTAAGCAATGGAACATACCGTAAGCAAAACTTGGAAGAAAAATCATCTTCATAAGGTGTATGTTTTGCTACAAGTCATCTGAGAGAAAGTGTCCCCTCTTAATTTTCTGAATGCTCCTGGCTGTAGATTATGATGACTTGGTATGGTCACCCAACAGCAGTGCGCTGTCATGTAAGAAACCCAAGTATAATCCTAAGACCAGCTCCAACACCTTAGTCCAGCCAAGGCTGAGGGTGCTGCAAAGGCAGAAAGTGTGAAAGGTTTCAGTCTTACCCTCACGATGCCATAAAGGTGTACTTCTGGAAGGGATTGCGATCTATGTTTCTCTGTGTTTGATGAGCCAGATTGAAGAAGGTTAACTCTTAAAAATGAAGGCCCACTGCAAGGTCTAGACGTAACTGAACTGGAATCCCAACGATGTAGCAAGAAGCTGCCAGTGCAAACCAAGGAAAGAGCATCTGCGCATAGAAACAGAAAGCGAGACAGCATATTCTCACATGTGGATGACATCATCCACAGAGACCGGTACAAACAGTATTAAAGTGCACCGTCACTTTAAAAATTTTGTTAAGTCGCAAGATTGCCTATACCACACATGAACCGGTGCCTTCCCGTCCAACGTCAACTCACGGGACCATCAGTTCTTAGTTTTCCACAGAGGAAGCTGTGTTCCTGGAATCTCTCCAAGTACATCACATTTTTCTGCTTTCCCATCCATTTTTTCCTCATTTTGATTTTCTTTCATCCCAGTACATTTTGTTTAATTTTAGCTAAAGTTTTCATTTTGGACCTTCCAGCCCCATTACACCTGTTTTCAGGCTGGGAGCATCGAGCCTTTTTTGTGTTGTCTGTCACTCAACCTCCCCAGGACCATTGAGTCCTTCAATCTTGCTGTGGTGGTGCTTCCCTCCATGTCCAGGGTTTCAAGCGGTGCACTCAGTGTAACTGGACCATATCTGTCACTGATCCACACAACTTGTATATTCAGTGTCTTGGTCCCCAGCACCAACCAGATTCCTGCACACATAGAAACATAGAAATAGACGGCAGATAAGGGCCAAGGCCCATCCAGTCTGCCCACCCTAATGTCCCTCCCCTACCATTGCCCTGTGAATAGATCCCACGTGACGATCCCATCTGGCCTTAAAATCAGGCACACTGCTGGCCTCGATCACATGTAGTGGAAGACTATTCCAGCGATCAACCACCCTTTCTGTGAAAAAGAATTTCCTGGTGTCAGCTCGTAGTTTCCCTCCCCTAATTTTCCACGGATGCCCTCTTGTTGTCGTGGGACCCTTGAAGTGGAAGATATCTTCCTCCGTCTCTATGCGGCCCGAGAGATACTTGAGCCGCATAGAGACGGAGGAAGATATCTTCCTCTTCAAGGGTCCCACGACAACAAGAGGGCATCCGCTTTGCAAAAGCGGTCTCTTAGAGCACACCAATTACAGGGGTCCTTTTACTAAGGCACGCTAGCCATTTTAGCATGTGCTAAACAATAACGCCTCCATAGACTATAATGCTAAAATGGCTAGCATGCCTTAGTAAAAAGACCCCTCAGTTTGATAAATATGCTTTTTGGATCAACATAGGGAACACCAGCTATGTCTGCTGACTCGGACTCCAGTACTTAACTTAAACCTTCGGTGTCACATCCGATACCAGCAACATCTACTCCTCGCCAGACATCCTCACTGACACTACCTCCATCGGGAGAAGTACATAAAAAAGCTAAGAAGCATAAACATCCTTCTTCCTCCAGATGCATATGAAGCAACGATGCCCAGAAACAACCACAAATCTGATCTCCATTCCTCAACATTGAGGTAACCAATGCTCAACACCATGTACAACCTGTGCCATCAGTACCAATCACTACTCTCGCTCTCCTTACAGGACCAGATTCAACAACTCTTCCAAAAGGAACTGGCTCAGATGCTACAACAGTCTATAATACAGGTACCTGTCTCAACACCTTTGGTACCAGCCCAGTCCGAGAAGAGCTCTCAGTTGCCACCTAGAACCAAGTCTCAGACCCTGCATCTTCACCAATCGATGTCTAAATCATCCAGTGAACAAAGTTCATCTTCACGCTCCAGGTCTTGGCACTGACAATCTACATCTTAAAGTTCTTCACGGTACAGTCCTTGATATTCCCCTTCACGACATCCTTCTCATAAGTCCTCAACGTCCATCTTGATCCCCGAGGTATGACATTGATCATTATGACTCTGATTTGCCTCAACACTTCTCAGATCATAGAGATCTATCTGATCAGGACTCTTATGGCATAACTTCATAGAAACATAGAAGATGACGGCAGAAAAGGGCTATAGCCCATCAAGTCTGCCCACTCTGCTTACCCACCCCCTGTCTATGCCCTAATGACCCAATTTCCTTATCTTGACCCTCGTAGGGATCCCACATGGGTATCCCATTTATTCTTAAAGTCTGGCACGCTGTCTGCCTCGATCACCTGCACTGGAAGCTTGTTCCAATGATCAACCACTCTCTCTGTGAAGAAATACTTTCTGGTGTCGCCATGAAATTTTCTGCCCCTGAGTTTGAGCGGGTGCCCTCTTGTGGCCGAGGGTCCCTTGAGAAAGAAAATATCATCTTCCACTTCGACACGTCCTGTAGGTACTTAAATGTTTCGATCATGTCTCCCCTCTCCCTACATTCCTCGAGAGTGTAGAGCTGCAATTTGTTCAGTCTCTCTTCGTATGAGAGACCCTTGAGCCCCGAGATCATCCTGGTGGCCGTCTGCTGAACCGATTCAATTCTGCGCACATCTTTACTGTAATGTGGCCTCCAGAATTGCACACAGTACTCCAGATGAGGTCTCACCATGGCCCTTTACAACGGCATTATGACTTCAGGCTTTCGGCTGATGAAACTTCTATTGATACAACCCAATATCTGCCTTGCCTTAGATGAAACCTTCTCCACTTGATTGGCAGTTTTCATGTCTGCACTGATGATTACTCCTAAATCTCGTTCTGCTGAAGTCCCAGTTAAAGTTTCTCCGTTCAAGAAGTACGTCCTGCATAGATTTCCGCTTCCGAGGTGCATGACCTTACATTTCTTAGCATTGAAGCCTAGCTGCCAGGTTGAGGACCAACTTTCCAATGTAAGCAGGTCCTGCGCCATATAATTCTGTAAACTACATTCACTTACTATATTACATAGTTTGGCGTCATCGGCGAATAGTGTTATTTTACCTTGAAGCCCTTGAGTCAGATCCCCTATGAATATGTTGAAAAGGAGTGGACCCAGGACCAAGCCCTGTGGCACTCCACTGGTCACCTCCGATGTTTTAGAGAGGGTACCTTTAACCACCTCCCTCTGAAGTCTGCCACTCAGCCAATCATTGACCCATGCAGTTAGTGTCTTTCTTAACCCCATCGATTCCATCTTGCTTAGCAGCCTGCAGTGTGGGACACTGTCAAAAGCTTTACTGAAGTCCAGGTACACGACGTCCAAAGACTCTCCCAAGTACAACTTTCTTGTTACCCAGTCAAAGAAGCTGATGAGATTGGATTGGCAGGACCTACCCTTGGTGAATCCATGCTGACTGGGATCCCGAAGATTCCCTTTATTCAAGATTGTGTCCAATTTGCTTTTAATTAGTGTTTCCATGAGTTTGCACACTATTGATGTGAGACTTACTGGTCTATAATTCGCAGCCTCTGCCCTGCAACCCTTTTTATGCAGAGGAACGACATTAGCTAATTTGCAGTCCAGGGGAACTTTTCCCTTACTTAGGGAGAGATTGAATAGCTCAGCCAACGGTTTTGCCAGGACATCGCTCAATTCTCTGAGCACTCTTGGGTGCAAATTGTCTGGTCCCATGGCTTTGTTCACCTTGAGTCTTGCCAGTTCACTGTAAACTTCACCTGGTGTGAACTCAAAATTCTGAAACGGGTCTTCTGTGCTTTGTGTTGCCTTCAACTGCGGACCGTGTCCCGGTGCCTCACAGGTGAAGACTGAGCAGAAGTATTCATTCAGTAGTTCGGCTTTATCAGAATCTGCTTCTAAGTAACTTCCGTCCGGTCTTCTAAGGCGTACTATCCCGCCTGTGTTCCTTTTTCTGGCCCGCCTACTCCGTAGGGCTTTAAACTAGGTAAGTCGGGGGAGGGTACATACTTATATCCCAGAGCAGTAAGTAACCACCCTGAGGAGGCAAGTCGCACCCACACTTCTGAGTCTAAGGTATCCATGCTATCCACGATAATTTAGGGAGAACTATCAATGATAATTTAGGAGCCACACTAACTCAAAAGGGAATCTCTTCACAGATATGGAGGGCTATGTATGTTAATGCACACAGCTTGGGCAATAGAATTCTAGAATTGGAGACTGAAATAATAAACGCCGACCTAGATGTGGTAGCGATATCCGAAACCTGGTTCACGGACTCGCACGGGTGGGATATGGTTATATCAGGCTACAACCTACTTCGTTGCGACAGAGAAGGTAAGTTAGGAGGAGATGTAGCACTGTACACTAAGGAAAACATCAAAACTACCAGAATCAAGATGTTAGATACACCAGGGAATCCCTCTGGGTGAATCTGGCCAGAGGGAATGAAAAATGCCTATACCTTGGTGTGATATACAGACCTCCCAGGCAACAGGAAGACAAAGACATGGAATTAATCGAGGACATAGAGAACATCACATTGCGCGGGGACACAGTAATGTTAGGGGACTTCAACATGCCCGATGCAGATTGGAACACACTCTCCACGACTACATGTGGCAGCAAAAGAATTTTAACCTCCATAAAGGGTGCACGTCTCAAGCAAATGGTATTGGAGCCCACTAGGGACCAGGCGATACTAGACCTGGTACTCACCAATGGAGATAGCGTCTCGGAAGTCTCAGTAGGAGATACACTGGCCTCCAGCGACCATAAAATGGTATGGCTCAACCTCAAAAAAGGTTTCTCTAGATCAAACACAGCAATGAGGGTTCTCAACTTTAGAGGCACAGACTTCGACCGCATGGGAGCTTTTGTCCATCAAGAGCTACATAAACAAGCAAAATCTGACAATGTGGAGGATATGTGGTCGACTCTGAAGTCCACCCTACATGAAGCAACAAACCGCTACATAAGAATAGTAAGTAAACGCAGGAGAAACAAAAGACCCCAGTGGTTCAGTGCAGAAATTTCGGACCTAGTTAAAAAGAAACATTTATCACCTACAAACATTTAGGAAAACAGGAGGTGAAAGAAGACTATTCTGGACAGATCTAAAGCTGTCAAAAAAGTAGTCAGAGAGGCCAAACTCCGAATGGAGGACGATCTAGCACGGAACATTAAGAAAGGGGATAAATCTTTCTTTAGCTATATTAGTGACAGGAAAAGAAACAAAGATGGGATAGAACGCCTGAAGCAATCGGACGGTAACTTTGCAGAATCAGATTCTTCCAAGGCAGAACTACTAAACGAATACTTCTGCTCAGTCTTCACCTGTGAAGCGCCGGGAGCTGGTCCACAGCTTCAGAAGGGAGACAGCCAGAAAGACCCGTTTCAAGATTTTGAGTTTACGCCCAGTAGCGTCTACTACGAACTATCAAGACTCAAAGTAAACAAAGCCATGGGACCAGACAACCTACACCCCAGGGTGCTTAGGGAGTTAAGTGAAGTCCTGGCGGAACCATTATCTGTGCTTTTCAATCTTTCCCTACGCACAGGAAGAGTCCCCTTTGATTGGAAAACCGCCAACGTAATCCCACTCCACAAAAAGGGCTGCAGGACAGAGACAGCAAACTACAGACCAGTGAGTCTCACGTCTATAGTGTGCAAGCTCATGGAAACACTGATCAAACGGAATCTTGACACAATCCTAGATGAGGAAAACCTACGTGATCCCCACCAACATGGATTCACCCAGGGTAGATCCTGCCAATCTAATCTAATTAGCTTTTTTGACTGGGTTACTAGACAACTGGATGCCGGAGTGTCACTGGACGTGGTATATTTGTCCCACACCGAAGGTTATTGAACAAGCTGAGATCGATAGGATTAGGGGACACTCTAACTACATGGGTTGGGGATTGGCTGAGCGGTAGACTTCAGAGGGTGGTGGTAAACGGTACCCCATCCAAAACGTCAGACGTGATCAGTGGAGTGCAGCAGGGCTCGGTCTTGGGCCCGATTCTTTTCAACTTGTTCATAAGAGATATGACGCAAGGACTTAGAGGAAGGGTATCACTGTTCGCCGACGATGCCAAACTTTGCAACATAGTAGGTAAAAGCATTTTACCTGATAATATGACGCAGGACCTACTGCTACTGGAACGATGGTCAGCAACTTGGCAGCTAGACTTCAATGCTAAAAAGTGTAAGGTAATGCACCTGGGTAAGAGAAACCCACGCAGAACTTATGTACTAAATGGTGAGACCTTGGTCAGGACCACGGCGGAACGTGATCTAGGGGTGATCATTATTGATGACATGAAGGCTGCCAATCATGTGGAGAAGGCTTCCTCCAGGGCAAGACAAATGATGGGTCGTATCCTTAGGGGCTTTGTCAGCAGAAGACCTGAAGTCATGATGCCGTTATACAGATCCATGGTGAGGCCTCATTTGGAGTATTGTGTTCAATTCTAGAGACCACACTACCGGAAGGATGTGCTGAGAATCGAGTCGGTCCAGCGAATGGCCACCAGGATGGTCTTGGGGCTCAAGGATCTCACGTATGAAGAAAGACTGAATAAATTGCGGCTGTACTCACTTGAGGAACGAAGAGAGAGAGGAGACATGATTGAAACGTTTAAGTACATCACGGCCGGGCTTGTTTTCATCCTTGAGAGGGCACCAGGCATACTTTTTCTTTTCTCTTCCCTCTCTTCTCGTTTTCTCTTTCTTCTCTTTTTTTTTTTTTTCTTCTCAGTGTTGGAGTTCACTCTTTATCTTTGGCAGTGGGTTATCTGAGTCCAAGCCTACTGCACTAGGGTTCTTCTGTGCTTCAGATTAGGGGGTTTGGGGAGGGGGTGGTGTGGGTGGGGTTTTGAATCCGATATTATGTATCTGATTGTTCTCCTTTGTTACTGTGGTTCTTGCTTGTTGGTTTGTTTTCTGTTATTTGATACTAAAAATTGATTCAACATAAGTACATCACGGGACGTATCGAGTCGGAAGATGATATCTTCTGTCTCATGGGACCCTCAACCACCAGAGGGCATCCACTGAAAATCAGGGGAGGGAAGTTTCATAGCGACTCCAGAAAGTACTTCTTCACCGAAAGAGTGGTGGATCATTGGAACAAACTCCCACTGCAGGTGATTGAGGCCAGCAGCGTGTCAGATTTTAAGAGAAAATGGGATACTCACGTAGGATCTCTAAGGGAGTGAATTCAGGGGGGTGGGTATTTGGAATGGGCAGACTTGGTGGGCTATAGCCCTTTTCTGCCGTCATTTTCTATGTTTCTATGTTTCTTTAATATACCTGAAGAAGGATTTGTCCCCCTTTTTAATGTTTTTTTTCCAGAATTTCTTCCACTCGAAGTTTTGCCTCCCTAACTGCCATTTTGACCGCTGTAGACCTGGTCCTATATTCTACCTTTGCCTCTCTTTTCTCCGTGCGCTTGTAGGAGAGAAACGCTTTTTTCTTCTCCTTAATGAGGTGCGAGATCTCCGCGGTGAACCATTGGGGTTTACTGTTTCTTTGTCGTTTATTTACTGATTTTATGAAGCGGCTAGTTGCTTCATATATGGTTGATTTCAGTGTTAACCACTTAGCTTCTACATCATCGGTCTCCGCTTGGTCTTGCAGTGTCTGATGGACGAAATCTCCCATGCGTGCGAAGTCTGTGCCCCGGAAATTGAGTACCTTAGTTTTCGTGTTTGATCTAGGGAAGCCTTTCCTAAGGTTGAACCATACTATGTTGTGGTCGCTGGAGGCTAGCGTATCTCCTACTGAGACCTCTGAGATGCTTTCCCCGTTGGTGAGTACCAGGTCGAGGATCACCTGGGCCCTAGTGGGCTCCGTTACCATTTGTTTGAGACGTGCTCCCTTTATGGAGGTTAAGAGCCTCCTGCTACCGCTGGTTGTCACTGAAAATGAGTTCCAGTCTGCATCAGGCATATTGAAGTCCCCTAGCAGTACAGCTTCCCCTCGTAGAGTGATATTCTCTATGTCTTCAATTAATTCTGCGTCCATGTCTTCCAGTTGTCTTGGGGGTCTATATACCACACCTAGATACAGTCATTTTTCTCTGCTTCTTGCCAGGTTTACCCAGAGGGACTCCCCGGTGTACTTGACATCTGTGATCCTGGTGGTTTTGATGTCCTCTTTAATGTATAGAGCTACCCCCCCTCCTAACTTGCCCTCTCTGTGCTGATGAAGTAGATTGTAGCCCGGTATAGCCATATCCCACCCATGTGAGTCCGTGAACCAAGTTTCAGATATTGCCACCACATCTAGGTCGGCATTCCTTATTTCAGCCTCTAATTCTAGAATTTTGTTACTTAAACTGTGTGCATTGACATATCGGCCCTCCATATCTTGTGTTTGATAAGTCCCTGTGAGGCGTATCCTACCCGAGTCGGTGTGACTCCTAAAGAATTGTTTGCAATGTGGGTACTTACCTTGGACATGGAAGCGGAGTTTCGACTCACCTCATCAGGATAATTCCTTTCTGCACTAATATGTGAATGGGTACCCTCCCCCGACTTACCTAGTTTAAAGCCCTGTGAAGCAGGCGGGCTAGTCGGTGTCCGAAGACGTTCTTACCCCTACTGGTCAGATGGAGTCCGTCTGGTCCCTGAAGTCCTTGTAGCGCTTCCCCATGGTTTAGGAATCCGAAGTTCATATCCCGGCACCATCCCTGTAGCCACTCGTTCGTCCTCAGGATACGTTCATCTCTGGCTCTTCCCTTGCCTCTAACTGGGAGGATCGATAGAAAACCACCTGCGCTCCTGTCCGCTTTAGCCTCTCACCCAGTGCTCCAAAGTCTCTGGTGATGGTCTTCGGTGTGTTCCTGGCAGTGTCGTTGTTTCCTATGTGGACAAGAAGCATAGGAAAGTGGTCTCGGGGCGTGAGTAGTCTATCCAGACTGGCGGTGACATCTCGTATCCTGGCTCCAGGCAGACAGCAGACCTCCCTAGATTGCATATCCGGTCTGCAAATTGGTCCCTCGGTGCCCCTCAGCATGGAATCCCCGAAGACTATTACTCTGCGCTTCTTTGGGGGGAGCCGGTCAGTTGTCCCTGGAGATGGAGCTGTGTGTTGGGTCTGCTCCTGTTCCTTATCGGCAGTTCCTGCCTGAAGAATCTGGAATCTGTTCCGCAGGGTGAGTTGAGGGGTTGATGTATAGCTGCCCTGTTTGTAAGAAGAAGGAGAAGATGAAGGAGGTCATCACCAGAAAGTCTGTCTTTCACTAGATTTATGAGACAGATGGGTAATTCCTTGCCAATAAACATGGAATCTAAGGCCGAGCCCAGAGTTGAACTTATGCTCTAGAATAGATTATGAAGAATGGCCAAAGGACTGTCTCAAACTAACTTTCCACAACTTGATGAAACTGGGAGAAGGGTAACAAAAATGATAAAAGGGATGGGACGACTTCCCTATGCGGAGAGGCTAAAGTAGCTAGAGTTCTTCAGTTTGGAGAAGAGACAGTTCAGGGGTGATATGATAGAGGTCTATAAAACAATGAGTGGAGTGGAAAGGGTAGATGTGAATCGCTCTTTCACTCTTTCCAAAAATACTAGGACTAGGGGACATGCGATGAAGCTACTAAGTAGTAGATTTAAAACAAACCGTAGAAAATATTTCTTCATACAACGTGTAATTAAACTCTGGAATTTGTTGCCGGAGAATGTGTTGAAATCAGTTAGCTTAGCGGGGTTTAAAAGAGAAGTCCATAGGCTATTATTGAGATGGCTTGGGAAAATCAGCATAGAATATTTTGGATAAGCAGCATAGAATATTTTGCTATTTGGGATCTAGCTAGGTACTTGGGACCTGGATTGGCCACTGTTGGAAACAGGATACTGTGCTTGATGAACCTTCAGTCTGTCCCAGTATGGCAATTCTTATGTTGTTAAGAGATGCCTCTATTAATTCTAGAAGCTCCCAGCAAACTCGAAATGTTCTACCAAATCCAATCCTGTCCAGGGTTAAACAACATCAGTCCCTTCTAGTTGAGTCAACATTAAAGAAATCTAATAGTTCCAGGACTTATGCCAACAATCCCCCAGGCAGAGAAGATTTGGATAGATTTGGCTGCAAAATCTTCCAGAACTCTATGTTACAAGCAGAATTCTAATTTTTATATGACTTTCTATATGAAGTTTCTCTTGCAAAAGTTGCCTTCCTATGAGCAATACATCCCATCAGATCATCTCGACTCTTTTCAACATATTAGACATGACCTCTTTGAAACCAGAAAATATATGGCACAGTCTCTCTTTGATGCCTTCGACGTTACTTCCAGAACTTCGGTAGTCGCTATTGCCATGAGAAGACAGGCATGGCTCTGTGTCTCTGACCTCAATGCTAATATCTAGGAGAGGTTAGCCAATATTCCCCGCATGGGAGATGATCTCTTTGGGAATAAAACTGAGGAGACTGCTCAAAAAATTAAAAGACGTGAAGACTTTATGATCACTCCATCATCCTCAAAAACCTCTAAGTCTCAACCTACTCAACCTCCTATCCTAGGAGATCTTACTATCCTAAACAAAGATATTCAGCACATTCCTCCTCTTCTTGAGCTCTGCAGCAGAAGTGGTTTAAGACAACAGAGATCTCAAAAAGTGCAACTTCAGTTGCAACAGAAATCTCAACCTTCATTTTAATTCTCTTCTAGAAAGTTTCAAGTTTAATTAAAAATTTGATAAAATCGCATTATGAAAATTTCAAAGCGATATACAATTTAAAAAGAGGTAAAGATGGACACCATTCATGGCAAACAAAGATGCAGACAGCAATGAACACAGATAAAAGGGGAGGGAGGGGGAACTACAATAAAATTACAGAAAAGAGTAACATAAAAGGGAATGACATTGGGCTGGGTTTTTGGTTTGTTTGTTTTTTAGGAAAAAGAAAAAGAAAAAAAAAAAGAGGCCTCGAATGAACTTTAGGATTCAAATGCGTCTTTATACAGAAAACCTTTTGGTTTTCCTTTGAATCTGATTAAGGCTTTTTTCCTCCCTCAACTGTGCCGGTAATGAATTCCAGATCTGGGGAGCCGTAACTGAGAAGATAGTGTCCCACTGTGTGTTAATGAATCATAGAGATGGAACAGAAAGTAGATTTTTGTTCTTGTGGAAGTGTAAGGGATAAGAAATCTTTCTAGAAATAGTGGGGCTTTAGCTGTTAGGACTTTGAAAGTTAATAAGGCTATTTTGTATGTGAATCTGTGTGTTATGGGTAGCCAGTGAGAGGGGTTACATGGTCAAATTTTCTATTTTTAGTGATAATTTTTATTGTAATATTTTAAATTATTTGCAGCTGCCTTAATTCTTTTAGCATGATTCCCTTGTATAGTAAGTTGCAATAGTCCAATTTTGCCTAGCCAGCACGCCACAACCTCCATCACAGGCTCTTCCTTTAGGAGGTCATCTCACTCATTTCTACTATCTGTGGACCCTTATAACAATAGACCCTTATAACAATAGACCATTGGGGGTCCTCAAAGTAGTGAGACATGGCTATGCCTTTCGATTTCAAAACCTCCAGACCATCCTCCAAGAGAGTCATCTTTCAATTCCCATCATAAAGCTTTCCTTCAAGAGCTCTCAACTCTTCTCCAGCTCAATGCCATTGAAAAAGTACCTCTTCTAGAGATGGTCCAAGGGTTCTGCTCAAAGTATTCTCTCATACCAAAAAAGAACTGAAGTCTCCGTCCACTCTTAGACCTCTGTGCTCTCAACAAATTCATTGTGAAGGAAAAGTTTTGTATGCTCTCTCTGGGAGCCTTGTTATCACTGTTACAGATAAACACTGGCTTTGCTCTCTAGATCTCAAAGAAGCTTATACATATATTCCCATCATCTCAGCACACAGAAAATACTTGTACTTTCAAGTGGGAATGCACTATTTCCAATACAAAGTGCTTCCATTTGATTTAGCATCGGCATCCAGAGTATTCACAAAATGTTTAGTGGTAGTGGCTAAATGCCTCTGCTCTTGCGGTTTCCATGTTTGCTCTAACTGGATGACTGATTGATTGATCAAGGGCCCAACATTTCTTCAAGCTTGTCAGACCATAACTGCAACAATACAGCTATTAGAACTTTTAGGATTTGCAGTCAACTATCAGAAATCCCATCTACAAATGACCTAAATTCTAGAGTTCATGGGGGCTCTTCTAGACACAGCTCAATCTTGAGCATTTGTGCCACAACAGAGACTCGAAAATCTGATTCACATCCGTCAACATTTCCTCTTTTCAATGCCTCACAACATATCAGATGATGCATCTTCTATGTTAGTGTTTCTCAACCTTTTCAAGCCAAGTACCCCCTAAGCTTAACAAATACCAAGTACCCCCGCCCAAGCTCCACCCCCATAATAATAGTACTAATTGTAAAGCAATTTCTTCCATCCATTTTTCATATACACACAATATAATCTTATTAATACATAATGGTAACCACAAAATTAAAAAAGCCCACTGTATGCAGATAAAATGTTAATTATCATTTATATTCTGGGGGTTTTCAAAGAGGTCAAGGCAGATGACTAAAGTATGCAATGTCACCTCAGTAACAACTATAAAAAAATAGACAAATATAGTGCAAAATATAGACAGCAGATTTAAATTCTCAAAACTGACACATTTTGATCACTAAATTGAAAATAAAATCATATTTTCTACCTTTGTCGTCTGTTGCGGTAGTGTGGGGGATGTGGGGATGGAGCTTGTGGGATGGCAGGGTCAGCTTCAGGAGTGGGGCAGGGTGTAATCGACAGTGGCTTCAGCGGGGGTGGGGGCAGGCAGGGAGAGATTCCAGGAGGTGGTCAGCCCGCGTACCCCCAACAGGTATCCTGTGTACCCCCTGAGGTACCCATACCGCAGGTTGGAAAACACTAAGCCATATGACATCCACAGTCCATGTGATTCTGTTTGCTCAGCTGCATCTCAGGGTACCTCAATGGACCCTCTCAACCCAATAGTCACAAGCCACTTACCCCATCGAATACAGGTAACCTTTCTACTTTGCCAATCCTTTCAGTGATGGGAATCACTAACCAATCTCTCCAAAAGTCATCTCTTCCACACTCTGAAACATCAAATTATATTGACCACAGATGCTTCCAGTTTGGGGAGCCTCCTCGGTCTCCATACTCAAAGCAGATGGAATCACCAAAATAAATCTCTCCATATCAATCTTAACGAACTTCGAGCAATTTGAAATGCCCTCATCACAGTATCACCTTCTCAATCAAGTAGTATTTATTCAGACAGACAACCAAGTAGCCATGTACTATGTAAACAAACAAGGGGGCACAGGGTTTTGCCGCCTCTGTAAGGAAGTAATGATTTGGTCCTGGGCAATCCTGTGCAACATATTCCTCAAAGCTGTTTATCTTGCAGGGAAACTGGGTGGGAATGGAGATAGAGTCTGCGGGGATGGGGTGGGGATAAAATTTGTCCCTGTGTAATTCTCCAGTGCAGGCTCCTAGCAGACAGGTTAAGCAAGCTTCTGCAACTTCATGAATGGTCACTCAACTCAGCTGTGTTGCAACAAATATATGCACACTGGGGGACCCCAGAAGTAGATCTTTTTACTTCCCCCCACAATCACAAGCTCCCAATCTTCTGTTCCAGGATCCACACTCCCAGTTGCCTGGAATCCGATGCCTTCCTCCTCGAATGGACAAATAAGTTTCTGTATGCTTTCCCTCTGCTATCTCTAATTGGGAAAACTCTACTCAAACTTTGCCATGAGCATGCCACCATGATCCTCATAGTGCCTCTGATGGCCACAGCAACCATGGTTTCTTCTCCTACAATTTAGTGTATGACATCCCATCATACTTCAGATCTTTCCAACATTACTGACACAGAACGAGGGATGTTTTCTCCATCCCAATCTATGCTCATTAATTCTTGCAGTGTGGTAACTCTCTCCCAGCAACTAGATGCTTTTGCACTCTCAGCTCCAGTATCAGTCATAATTGAAGCTTCCAGAAAACACTCTACACAATGCTGCTATCACTTTAAGTGGACTTGCTTCACGTTATGGTGTCACTTCAACTCTAGATTCACTATTTGTCCTCTCCCATCGGTTCTCAATTACCTATTGCACCTTTCAGATTCTGATCTCAAAACTTCTTCAGTCATAGTTCATTTTAGTGCTATTATGGCTTTTCATACACTTCTGGATAAAAATTTGTTGTCAATACATCCTCTAGTTTCTAGATTCATGAAAGGCTTTTTACATACTAAGCCACCAATCAAGCCTCCTCCAGTTGCTTGGGATCTTAACATTATAATTTCAACCCTAATTAAGCTTCCCTTTGAATCACTTGTATCCTCATTGCTCAAGCATCTTACTTGGAAAATAATCTTCTTAATCTGCATCACATCTGCACGCCAAGTCAACAAGCTTTAAGCACTTGTTTCAGACCCACCTTATACAACATTCTACCACGATAGAGTAGTTATTTGCACTCATCCCAGGTTCCTTCCAAAGGTCATCTCAGAATTTCATCTGAATCAATCTATAGTTCTCCCTGTCTTTTTTCCAGGACCACATTCTCATCCTGGCGAAGCTGCACTCCACACATTGGACTTTAAATGAGATCTGGCTTATTATTTGGATCACATCATACCTCACAGAAGTTCTACTCAACTGTTTCTCTCATTCAGTCCAAACGGAGTTTCTATCACCAAGAGGATCATCTCCTCATGGATGGTGGACTGTATCTCCTTTTGCTATGCTCAGGCTAGGCTTCGCTCAAAGGTCGGGTCACTGCACATAAAGTCAGAGGAATGGCAACTTCAGTAGCTCACCTACGCTCCACTTCCATTGACATCTGTAAAGCAGCCACTTGGTCCTCGATTCATACATTCACATCCTGCTACTCTTTGGAAACTCATTCCAGATGATATAGTCGATTTGGCCAAGCAGTTCTTCAAAATTTATTTTCTATATGAAAGCCAATTTACCCTCAAACTCTTATAGTTTCAGCTAGGGAGTCCCACATGTGAGAAGATGCTGCCTGCTTGTTCTAGGACAAAACACAATTACTTACCTGTAACAGGTGTTATCCTAGGACAGCAAGCAGATATTCTCACAAACCTCCCACCTCCTGTAGTTGGCTTCTTAGCTTTTTTACTGTACTGATGGCCCCGCAAGCCAACGTCAGGTGGAAAGACACCAGCGCATGTGCAGTATGAGCGGTCTCAAGACTTAACATTTTAAAAATAACAGTATACTTTAACACTGCCGTACCATGCTCCATAGATGATGTCACCCACATTTGAGAATATCTGCCTGCTGTCTTTGGCTAACACCTGTTACAGGTAAGTAACTGTGCTGTTTGGCATGATGATAGCTTAGTACTAGACATGGAGATATATAATTGCACACAGAGCTTGGGAGAGATGAGTCTTCATTAAACTAGCTACTTGTACTACTCAGATGGGGACAGAGATGCAAAGCTAGAGAGTACAGGGGATGGGCAAAGAGACATAGGGCCTGCATTTGAGAAGAACACAGGTACAAATTTTGTCCCCTTCCCCACTGTCTCCATCCCCATAGTTCCCACAAGTTCTGTTCTCGTGGACTTTGTCCTCATTGAATACTCATAGATTTTATATTTAAATCATTTAAAGTATAACAATAGACAATATTATGTACAACTGTTTATAAATCACAAATAGAGCCTTCCATTTAGATCTTGTTTTGGTACAACATTCCCAAAAATTCAGTTGCCTATGTTTTTACATCATCTGGGAATGTAATTGGATTGTCTTTCAGACATGGGTGTAGACGAGAACCTAAACTGTATAGTGGATGAACAGGAAAATAATCTAATCTAATCTTCCATTTGTGAGTCGCACAAACCTATACAAGCTCAAGGCAACAAGTGTCTATTAAATGTTGGAAATGTTCCTTGATGCCAGCAACGATGGATGAATCTGTTGAAGTAACAGTAAGATGCTTGAGCAGCTGTTTGCTATTCAAAATTATTTAAATTAAGCAGACAGGAAAGGATCCTGCCTGCTTACATCACACTCAGCAGGCAGGCTGATATTCAGTGGTACTTAATTAGGCAATGCCCTTGAATATTGACTCTGACCAGCCTATTTTGAAATGGGCAAGAGAAGAAATGCCAGCAATATTCAGTGCAGGTGCCTGCATAGCTAAGCGACCAAATAGGACCAAATAAATAGCAATCCTAACTGGTCATATAGCTCTATGGGTGCCAGCACTGAACAATGGCTGGCACCTGCATAGCTACCAGCTACCAAACTGAAGTGTGCCAATCTCCTGTCCCTCCTTCCCACTGTCCCTGAACATAAAAGCCCCTTATAATGTCTCCTCCTCTCCCCCAAAACATTCATAGCTCCCCCCTTTGGGCCTGCATGCCCAATTCCTTTTGGTCTAGTATAGGAACAGACAGGAGCAATACCCACTCCTGCAAATTGCAGCTGCCTCTTCAAAATGGCTTCCATGATCTATAGCATCAGTTTTGCAGAACTTTGGTAGTATTGCAAGACTGCCACTAGTGGTCGCCATAGGGGTCAACTTTTTAAAATTCCTGGAGGTGCCCAATATTCTCCCTTTCCTGGCCTCCACAAAAAAGAAAAGTCTTACATTTTATTGAACTTTTAAGGTGTGGTGAGCTCACTTCAAACTGGGATGATACCACAAAAATTCAGTACACTGAGAAGCAGCAAACTTGCACTAATGCCCACTGTATCCTGCAAAAACACACTTAAAACCTATAAATCAAGCTTGTCATGCTATTACAGTATTGAAAGAGCTCAAATAGCAACCCTGTCTATGAAGAGGCAGCACTTCAATAATTATCATACTGAGATCTAGAATACCAGTACACTTTCATCTACGGGAAAAACTGTATAAGCTGCACTGCTACTAAAACAGATTCTCAAATACAGAATAAGTAACTAAAAATTAGAAATACAAATATACATGCAAAACCTGAACCACAGAAAGCCAAACCTATGCAGTAAAGCACTGGAAAAATAGAAAACAGATATGCATTTCTGCTGTACTGTGTAAAATATGAGAAGAGATGCACATTCCCACAGATTACAAATTTCAATTACACTCCAGAAAAATCAAAAAGGCTTTGTATCTATTATTCTTGTTTGAACATTATGGGTTTTTTTTTTCAAAATTCAATAAGATTATCAATGGTGTACCTAGTATATATGACACCTGGGGCCAATCATTTTTTAAAATCCCCTTTATATGAAAAAATATTTTTAGCAGTAATCCATGAGTCAAACAACAAGGTTTTAACTAGGAAAAGACAGCTTCTTAAACACTCCAGTGAGTCAATACACCCATTGTAAAACTATACAAGACAGATTAGTACAGATCGATCCTGTACAGAAAACATGTCTTTTTCATTCACGCAGAACACAGATACACCCTCGTCCAAAATGGAATAACTAAAACTAAAATTAGAAATATGTAGACAAAAGTTAAACTGAACCACCAAGAAGCCAAACTCTGTATAAACAACACAGAAACAATGATGCATGCCCCCTAATACTGTCCAAAATATAAAGATAGCAGATACAAATTTGAAAAAAATGACAAATAACAACCACTTTCAAATTAACAAATAGAAATAAAACAAAAGATGTAAAATACTATTTTATTTGGACTAGTACATTTTTCAATTAGGTTTCAGATATTCAAACCAACCTGTTCAGATCAGTACAGTATACTGCAGTGATGGTATCCTGTCCTGACTTGAGGAAGGGGGTTTTGTTCTCTGAAATTTAGTCAAAAATATATTAAAATTAGTCTAATAAAAAGATCATCTCATTTCCATTTTCCATTTATAAATGTTTATCAACAAAGCTACAATACTACTTTATCCTAAAGCAACAAGAAAAAGAAAAATTTATTTTTTCTACCTTTGTCTCTAGTTTCTGCTTTCCTCATTTTATCTTCACTCCCTTCCATCCAGCATCTGTTCATTCACTGCCTCTGCACTACTACTACTATTTATTATTTCTATAGTGCTGAAAGGCGTACATAGCGCTGTACATTCTAACACATAATAGACAGTCCCTGCTCAGAAGAGCTTACAATCTAATTTAGACAGGACATTTCAGGGTTGGGGAGATTATAGTGGGTATAGGTATCTGATAGCAGTGAGTGGGAGTTAAGAGTTGAAAGTTTCAAAAAAGTAGCCTATCTTTTTTTTGTCTCTTCCATAAACTGTCTACCCTCTCCCCTTCCATCCAGCCTGTGCCTCCACTCTCCTTTTTGCATGATTCATTCCAGATTCACCCCTCTGTCCATTTTCTCTCCTTTTTCTGTCTTTCCCATCCTCTGGTATGTCTCTCTTCTCCTTCCTCAATCCACCCTACCCCATGGTCTGGCATCTCTGTTTCCTTTTCTTCCATCTTTCCATCTCTTCTTCCTTGTCCTCCCCCAATGGTTTGGCATCTCTCTCCTCTCCTTTACTCCCCCCACATCTGGTATCTCAGTCTTACCTTCCATCTCTCTTTTCCCACCCCACCCTATGGTCTGACATCTGTCTCTTTCCCTCCCCTTCCTCCCCATAGAGCGATACAAAGGCATTGTAACATTTTTATCTTTGTGGAGAATACGTTGAAACCCTCAGCTCAATATGTTGCAGCAGCTAAGAAAGCAAATAGAATGTTAGGAATTATCAGGAAAAGAATAGAAAACAATAACACTTAGATCCTTTTCCTGGGTGCTGACTCCTAACATAGAGCCCTGCATAGCTAAACTAATCTAATCTAATCCAAGTACTGAGATATTAGAAGTACAATTTACATTGGAGGGGAGGAAATCTGAAAATTAGAACAAACTACTGAACAAGTGTCCATCTTTTGCAGGTTTTTTGTTTTCTTTTGAAATTTGAGATAACAGGGTTCCATTTTTATGGTTGTCAGGAGGCTGTTCCAGGTCTTTGCGCTGATGTAAGTGATAAGCAAAAAAGCAAATAGGATCCTAGGAATTATTAAAAAAGGGATGGTTAACAAGACTAAGAATGTTATAATGCCCCTGTATCGCTCCATTGTGCGACCTCATATGGAATATTGTGTTCAATTCTGGTCTCAAGAAAGATACGCTAGAAAAGGTTTAAAGAAGAGTGACCAAGATGGTAAAGGGGATGGAACTCCTCTTGTATGAGGAAAGACTAAAACAGTTAGGGCTCTACAGCCTGAAAAAGAGACAGCTGAGGGGAGATATGATTGAAGTCTACAAAATCCTGAGTGGAGTAAAACGGATAAGAACATAAGACTTGCCGCTGCTGGGTCAGACCAGTGGTCCATCGTGCCCAGCAGTCCGCTCACGTGGCAGCCCTTAGGTCAAAGACCAGTGCCCTATTAAGAGTCTAGCCTTACCTGCATATGTTCTGTTCAGTAAGAACTTATCCAGCCTTGTCTTGAATCCCTGAAGGGTGTTTTCCCCTATAACAGCCTCCGGAAGAGCATTCCAGGTTTCTACCACTCTCTGGGTGAAGAAAAACTTCCTTACTTTTGTACGAAATCTTTTCCCTTCTAATTTCAGCAAGTGCCCTCTCGTTCTCTTCACCTTGGAGAGGGTGAACAGTCTCTTTCTCTACTAAGTCAATTCCCTTCAAAATCTTGAATGTTTCGATCATGTCCCCTCTCAGCCTTCTCTTCTCAAAGGAGAAGAGGCCCAGTTTCTCTAGCTTCTCGTTTGTACGGCAAGTCCCCCAGTCCCTTAACCATTTTTATCGCTCTTCTGTGGACCCTTTAGAGTAGTACTATGTCCTTTTTCATGTATGGCGAAAAGTGTTGGATGCAGTATTACAGGTGGGGGGCGTACCATGGCCCGGTATAAAGGCATGATAACCTTTTCAGATCTGTTCATGATCCCCTTCTTAATCATTCCTAGCATTCTGTTAGCCCTTTTCACCGCCGCCACCATGTATTGCGAACGATTTTGTTGACTTTTCTACAAGTACTCCCAAATCTTTCATAGGGGCTCTCCGAATATAGCTCCGGACATCCTGTATTCGTGCATACCATTTTTGTTACCAACATGCATCAACTTGCACTTATCCACGTTGAACCTCATTTGCCATTTTGCGGCCCATTCCTTGAGCATATTTATGTTTCTTTGTAGGTCTTCACAATCCTTCTGTGTCTTCACTACTCTGAATAACTTTATATCGTCCGTGAATTTAATCACTTCACTCGTCGTGCCAAGTTCTAGGTCGTTTATAAATATGTTAAAGAGCACTGGCCTGAGCACCAAATTCTGCAGCACTCCACTCGTGACGTTTTTCCAGTCCGAGTATTGTCCATTCACCCCCACTCTCTGCTTCTTATCTACCAACCAGTTTTTAATCCACGTGAGTATATCACCCTCGATTCCGTGGCTCGAAATTTTCAGAAGTAGGCGTTCATGCGGAACCTTGTCAGACGCCTTCTGAAAATCTAGATATATGATGTTGACCCGGTCACCTTTGTCTATCTGCCCATTTACGCCTTCGAAGTTGTGCAGTAAGTTTGTCAAGCAAGATCTTCCTTTGCTGAAGCCTTGCTGGCTGATCCTCATCAGTTTGTGTTCGTCAAGGTGATCGATGATGCGGTCCTTTATCAGCACCTCTACCAGCTTTCCCAGTACTGAAGTCAGACTCACCGGTCTGTTGTTTCCCGAATCTCCCCTCGAACCTTTCTTGAAGATCGGCATAATATTCGCCACTTTCCAGTCTTCCGGAATCTTTCCTGATTTGATCAACAGATTGGCTATTAGTTTGAGCAGTTCAGCTATAACCTTTCAGTTCCTTGATTACCCTCAGGTGGATGCCCTCCGGTCCCGGGGATTTATCGTTTTTAAGCCTATCAGTCTGTCTGCATACCCCTTCTAGACTGACCGTCGTCCCTGTCAGTTTCATTTCCTGTGTATAGCCTGTCGGCTTCAGGTAATATTGGATATATCCTCTTCGGTAAATACAGATGCAAAAAATGTATTCAGTTTGTTGGCAATGGCTTTGTCCTCCTTTAGTACTCCCTTTATTCCTTGGTCATCTAACGACCCCACCGCTTCCCTCGCGGGTCGCTTCTCCTTAATATATCAAAAGAACGGCTTAAAGGTTTTGGCCTCATTGGCTATTTTTTCTTCATAGTCTCTTTTGGCCCTTCTTACCACTTTATGGCACTTGCATTGATGTTGTTTGTGCTTTTTCCAGTTTCCTTCCATTTTTGTCCTCTTCCGTTCCTTAAACGAAGTCTTCTTGTCTCTGATTGCTTCCTTCACCGCTACAGTGAGCCACGCCAGTTCCTTGTTCTTCTTCCTCTTGGAACCCTTGTTAATATGCAGTATATATAAATTTTGTGCCTCTGTGACTGTATCCTTAACAAAGGACTATGTATGTATAGTGCTTATCCTAATCTTCTACCTCACTATGGCTCTTATCCCTTCGTAGTTCCCTTTTCAGAAGTTCAGTGCCGTGGCCGTCATTCTGGATTGATTTTTTTGTTCCTGTGTCTAGGTTGAAGTGAATCATGTTGCGATCACTGTTCCCCAGCGTCCCTTCTACTTCTATACTTTGTACCGGTTCTCGAAGTCCATTTAGAATTAAGTCCAGAATTGCATTTCTTCTTGATTTTCTATAACAAGTTGTTCCAGGAAGCAATCGCCTACAGCATTCAGGAACTTGGTCTCTCTACCGCAGCTGGTGTTGCCTAGGTTCCAATCTATCCCCAGATAATTGAAGTCACCCATGATAATCACGTTGCCTCCCTTGCATTCACGTTTAATTTCATCCGTCATTTCTTCATCAGTCTCTTCGGACTACCCTGGGGGTCGGTAGTAGATGCCGATCTTCATATCCTTTCCATTTGTTCCCGGTATTTTAGCCCATAGAAACTCTACCTTATTGTTCATTTCCGGCGTGTTCTCTCTGGTAGACTCAATTCCCTCTTATGTATAGGGCAATACCCCCACCTTTTTGTCCTACTCTGTCTCTGCGGTATAGCTTGTATCCTGGTAGCACAGTGTCCCAGACGTTGTCCTTGTTCCACCATGTTGCTGTGATGCTGATGATTTTCAGGTTATCTTGTGCCATAGCTTCCAATTCCCCCATTTTATCTGTAGGTTCCTTGCCTTTGTGTACATACATTCAGAATAAGGCCTGTTACTTTCTTGCACAGTGGATCTATTTTTCACTCCATCAAAAATTACAAAGACTAGGGGACACTCGATGAAGTTACAGGGATATAGATTAGCTGTTCAACTAGTCAGATTATACATTGAGCAAAAAGGTTTTTAACTGCTTTCGAAATGCTAAATAAGAATTACATTTTCTTAAATGTAGCCAGAGAGCAGTAAAAAGGAATGGAATAGAATGAGAAACAAGACCCTTTGGCTAAATACCTTAACTGATGGAAAGACTGAGAATAAAGAAAGAGATCTCTGACTTCTTTGTCTTAATGCATAAACCATACATTATCTTATGATCAATGATTTTTATTGAGCCAAAAATTACAACAGGTAGAGAAGATAAATCCAAATAAACAAGGATCAGAGTTAACAATTTTTTAGCATGAGATCAACCCCCCCAAAAAAAACCTTTCCCCATCCCCCCACCCCGTCTGGAGTCCCCCACCTCAAATAAATGTATGAAGTAACAAACTGGAAAAGCAAAGAAAACATAGAATTAAATACAGCAGAGTCAACAATTCAAACTAAGACTCTGGGCCAATGGAGTCATAGTGTTCCAGAAGGGCTCCCAGGTTCCAGGTGAGGGACATTATCTTATAAACTAGGCATGCACATTTAAACTTCACTCTAGAACAGGGGTGTCCAACCTGTGGCCCAGTGAAGTATTTTGTGCGGCCCCGGTCAAGGGTGATGCAGTGTTTTCCTCTGCTGATCCCGGGTGTTTACTGTCTTGCCAGCTCCTTCCTCTGTCTTGCTGCAGCATTTGCGTGTTTGTGCGGCCCCAGAAACATTTTTTTCGGCCAATGCGGCCCAGCGAAGCCAAAAGGTTGGACACCCCTGCTCTAGAATCTACTGGTAACCAATGTAACGTTTTCATCAAATAAGTAATGCTCAAATTTATTTTTATTAAATATCAGGCTACTTGCAGTGTTTTGTAACAGCTGTAATTGTTTTAAATTTGCTTTGCTAACTCCGTATTAGACTGAATTACAATAATGTAATTGGGCCAGTATAATCGAGTGAACAAGAATAGCTAAATTACTTTGATAAACAATGAGCGAACAGATTTTAGTCTGTGTAAACTACAAAAGCCTTTCCTGATCAAATTGCTAATCTGTTGTTTAAAAGATAACCTTGAATCCAATTTGACATCTAGTATTCTAGACAATTTCTCAATGGACAACAATTCACCAGACTGGAGAGGAATTTTAACAGGAAGATTAGGAGAATCAGGTCCAAACCATCATGGACTGGTAGACCAATTTAGTAGTCTAGATATACAAGAAAGGATTTTGGATGTAAAGTTGTTTCCCAAGACATCCAGGATGGCACTTAGATGCTTTTAAAACAGATTTAGCTCCGGATGTCTAAGTGCCAAAAAGGTACTCAAACTGTCCAGATGACCACTGGAGAGGTTAAATAAAACCCCACACACATCCCACAAAGATCTGAATGAAACAGTACATACCTGTCTCTAGAACAGCAGCACCTGGTATGGGAAAGCTTAGTAGAGCAGCACACAGGTGTTTTAAGTAGCCTAGTGAACCATAGAGAGGAGGACCCAGGCCCATAAGCCACTCTAAGCACTACATTTATGGCCAGCTGTAGCATGTATGTTCTTAGTTTCCCCAGAGCATGTATGCTATTGAAATCAGTCTCAATTTTCTGCAGCTCATTATTGATCCTGAAAACTATTGTGTACGTATCCTTGTAACCCGTTTCAGGCTCCTTGGGAGGACAGGCTATAAAAAGAAAGATGTCGTCCACATAGCTGAAAAGAAATTCATCTGAAAACGAATGTTAACCCGAGGCTTGTGGACTTTTTGTTGTGCAGGAGTTAAAATATGGAACTGCCTTGTGGGCCAAATACGAAATTGTCATGAAAAGGGCATGTTTAGAAAATTACTCAAGATGCAATTATTTGTAGATGCCTTTTTCTAGCTAATAATTCTCTTCTCTGGCATAGCTGATGAACTCTTCATGATTTTCATTATATAAACCATGGTATTAGTTTGTAGACATGATTGCTGAGGATTTTTGTGTCTCTCTTTTTTTATGTTTTTTATAATATTATGTATGTAAATCATGTAAACAGTTTAGTTTTAAATGGTATAGAAATTTTTTAAATAAATAAATAAATATAAACAACATCGAGGATAAAGGGCCTGAGATACACTACAACCTGGAAAGTAAGATTCAAATGTTCTTCCTCCAGACTGTACTAGATGAGATCTTAAAGCTAAAAACCCATGAAACCATTTCAAAACATTACCTCCTATACCTAAATGTGAAAGAAGAGATATCAATACCTTATTATCAACAACATCAAATGCAGCTGATAAATCAAATGGCAAAAGAACAGCATATCAATTTTTGCTCAGTATACTTTGAGCCTTAGAAATGAGTGACAAAAGCAGAATTTCTGTACTATAACTAGGCCTAAAATCATGTTGAAAGGGATGAAGGATAGAAAATATATATATATATATATATATATATATATATATATATATATATATATATATATATATAAATAAATCAGACACCTGTTTAGAAACTATTGATTCCAAATGTTTTGTCAATAAAGAAATATTGGCTATTGGTTGATAGCTTGCTGGTACTTGTGGATCCATAGGGGCAGATTTTATCAATGGTGTGTAAGCATTATGTGGCCCATGGATGAAGGTCTAAAAAATTACTCACTAAAGAAATAATACATGAACCAATTTCAGAGGTTAAATTTAGAAAAGTAACTGCTGGATAAGGATCCAGAGAACAAGAAGAACGACTTAATTTATTTAACAACAGTAAAATCTGATTAGTAGAAGCATGAGAAAAAGAAGTCCAAGTTCTATCTACTGGAATCAGATCACTACTGTCTGAATACGGAAAGTTAAGAACAGAAAGCCCGTCGTTAATTAGAAATGATGAATGGTTTTGATTTTATCCCTCCCCCAAAAAATTGGCTAAAGCAACTTTGTGTCATTAGCAAATTTAATTATCTCACTACTTATTCCTATCTCTAGATCATTAATAAATATTTTAAAAAGCAGCTATCCCAGCACAGACCCCTGGCAAACCCCACTATTTATAAAAATGAAACGTACTCTTAGGACATCGTAGTGTCCTAACCAGAACAGCAAAACACAAGCAATTTGCCTCATTAAAGGTTCTCAGGTGTGGATCCTTAAATATATAAGCGTTTTTTTCTGAAATAATAATAATCTTTATTCTTGTATACCGCCCAACCATAAGTTCCAGGTAGTTCACAACAAAGAGATACAACAATAATCAAGTTACAAATTTATCAAATAGATAAGTTTTTAATAACTTTCTAAAAGCATAATATGATTGTGCTTGTGGAATCAGAATACTTAACCAGGAATTCATTTTTCCTAACTGAAATGCAAAAGTCTTATATAAAAATCTCTTATAACGACAAGCTTTTTAAAGATGGCTACATGAACAAACAATTATTTGCAAATGAATGTTTCAAGCAAAAAGATTAAATGGGACACAACCTCATTGGCATAAAAACCTCACTCAACCAAGCACTTTAGTTCAAATTCCATGGCACTTTAAATCAAGTATCCGCAAACAACTGAGGTCCAGCAAAAAATGTTATTAAATCTGTACTTACCTTGACTGAAGAACTTGTTCTCTCTTTCAGACAGAGAACATTCAGAATATTGCTACTTGTAAAGGTGCCACTTCCAGGCTTCACCTGGGTTTTTAGCTTTAAGATCTTACATAGTACAGTCTGGAGGAAGAGCATTCAAATCTTGGTTTCCAAGTTGTGCTGTACCTCAGGGATCCCCTTTATCCTCTATGTTGAAAATCAAGATATTGACCGGCTCATCTTTGTCCACATGTAAAACTGCAACAGAAAAAATCATCTCCATTGTAAAGTTAGCAGGTAGACCTAGTGAAAAGTAAGAAATTCTAGACAGCCTCTGTTAATACTCTCCCCATTCATGTTACTAATCATTTCTATAGCGCTCCTAGACATACGCAGCACTGTACATCAAAACATAGAAGAGACAGTCCCTGCTCAAAAGAGCTTATAATCTAATCAAGACAAACAAAGTGGTGCTCAGGTGGGGGTAACCATATACAGCTGCATTATGATGTCATCAAGAATTCTGGCTATGACCCAGATGCATTGTGATGTCGCTGAGCATTCAAACAGCTGCTTCTACTACTACTAATCATTTCTATAGTGCTACTAGACATACGCAGTGCTTTCCATCAAAACATAGAAGAGCTAATACCTGCTCTAAAGAGCTTACAATCTAGTCAAGACACAAATTGGACAAGAAGGTGCATCAATACACAGTGCTCAGGTGGGGGAATTACAGAGGAAAGGATAAGATAGATATTGGTGCTTAGAAGGTGGTTTCCCCCCCTCCCCACTGCAGGCGAGGCCTAGCGTTTATCCTGGCACATTGTATCCTAAAAGTTACATAACGATTAAAAACCATGCAACAGAAGTTGGAGTTCTTTATAAAAATGCTTTTTAATCGGATTGGATTTAGAAGCAGTGTTTGAACGGAAGTCACGGGGGAAAGAAAGCAAATCATTCAGAAGAACCATGCGGTTTGCCCTCTGTCTATGCATTTTAGTGCTCTATGCTGGAGTCCAAGGCGATCATCACAAAGGCGATTATGATCACAAAAATGTCACATGTCATCAAATAGCCTGTGTCAGTGCCGAATTTACCTTCAAATTATATCAGCATGTTGCTTCAGACAAAGGTTCCAGTAATATTTTCATCTCCCCTGTCAACATAGCCACTGCTTTTGCCATGCTTTCTTTAGGTGCCAAGGCCCACACTAACATCGAAATTGTTGAAACATTAGGCTTTAACCGCACTCTGCTCACAGATGAAGAGATGCACAAGAGCTTTCAACATCTGATCCAAAAGCTCAATGAGCCTAACCGTGACCTACAGCTGGACACGGGTAACGCTGTTTTTGTGGCTAGAGACTTAAAAATCTTACCAAAGTTTATGGAAGACGTGCATAATTATTATGAGTCGGAAGCATTTACTACTGACTTCAGTAATACAGCTAAAGCTATAAAACAGATCAATGATTACGTGGAGAAAAAAACACATGGAAACATTGTTGACGTAATGAAGAAGATTGATCCAAGGAACGTATTAGTTCTTGTTAGTTACATATATTTTCAAGGCACCTGGGAAAAGTTTTTTGATCGTAATCTCACAAGGGATGACGACTTCAATGTGGATGAAAACACAGTTGTACGAGTTCCTATGATGGTCCGGAGTGGTATGTATGAAATATATACCGATGCGGAATTACATTGTACTGTAGTGCGCTTGCCATACAAAGGAAATGCTTTAGCATTCCTGATTTTGCCTGATGAAGGAAAACTGAAGCAGGTGGAAGATGCTTTAGCAGAGGCAACAATAAGGAAGTGGGAGTCCAAATTACGACGAACCTCTGTGGAACTGCATGTTCCAAAATTCTCTCTTTCTACAAAGCTTGATTTAAAAGAAACATTCATGAAAATGGGTATGACTAAAGTCTTTAGTGATGAAGCTGATCTCTCTGGAATCACTGGACTCCCTAACTTGAAAGTGTCTGAAGCTGTTCATAAAGCAGTGATTAACGTTGACGAGGCAGGTACAACGGCTGCTGTGGTTACCATCAATGAAATAATGCCAATGTCTCTTCCATACCTGATAAAGTTTAATAGCCCTTTTCTGATGCTAGTTTGTTATCCTAACACAAAGAGCAACTTGTTCATAGCAAGAATTGCAAACCCTACTGCATAATAAATAAAGTTTAGCCTGCCTGCTGACTGTTGTACCTTTTACTTTTACTGAATAAACAAAAACTGCAACAACAAAAAAAAGAAGGTGGGTTGGAGTTTGGAATTGAAGACTGCCAGAGACTTTGGAAAACCCCCTTCATACTACCACCCCCAAGGACTTACCTCCTCTCAGCCCAGTTGTTGCAAAGCTCTAAGGAATGGAGGGAGGGACATGGAAACCACAACACACAAAGACTTAGGCCTAGATTCACTAACCTGGCCGAGTCAGTCCGCTCCGTGTCCGATCTGACGCAGGCCGACTGATTCACAACGGGCCTGTATTCAAACGGGGGCGATCAGAGAAACACCCCCACCGACCTCACGGATCGCTCTCCAGCGATCCAGACACATGCACAGACCATCTATTTTGCCTGTAGATGGTCTGCGCATGCGTTTGATATCCATGTTTTAAAAAATTTTTTTTTAACTTTTTACTCATGAGTCCCGTGGTTTTAACCCGCGGGTTTAAAGCGGGTTAAAACCACAGGCTTGAGTTGGGGCAGAGCTCATGGCAGACAGCAGGGCTGTAAGATCGGGGCAGAGAGCAACACGGCAATAGTGCAGGAGAGTCAGCAGGGACATGTGCGACTAGACCCCAGCACTCGCTTCTTCTGTTGATCGGCCAGCCCAGTCAGTGTCCCAGATTTGTTTAGTGAATCACATCCCTGCCTGCTTTGCATGCCGTTTCCCATCATTTGTATGCACGGATTGGAATTGGATCGGCATAGAGGTTAGTGAATCGGGTCGGAGGAAAATCGGGTCGCAAAGGGGTTGCAAATCGATCGGTACACGATCGGTTTGCTTAGTGAATCTAGCCCATAGTAACATAGTAAATGATGGTAGATAAAGACCTGAACTGAATATGATCTCATAAGTCTTGAATTGTATTGCTCCAAGGCTACAGATAGGAGAGATGCATTTATCTACTACTAATGCAGAAGAACGAGAGGTTGAACACGTTCTTCTCGTCGGTTTTCACGAGAGAAGACACATCTAATATACCGGACTCAGAGGAGCTCATGAGTGGGGAACAGGCTGAAAAATTGGAACACATAGAGGTAAGTAAGGAGGATGTCCTCAAACAGATAGACAGGTTAAAATGTGGCAAATCACCGGGTCCGGACGGGATCCACCCAAGGGTTCTGAAGGAACTAAGACAAGAAATAGCAGGCACAATCCAGCATGTTTGTAACCTATCCTTGAAAGCTGGAGAGGTACCAGAGGACTGGAAATTGGCGAATGTCACACCTATCTTCAAGAAGGGATCGAGAGGTGACCCCGGGAACTACAGGCCGGTGAGCCTGACTTCAATTATAGGGAAGATGGTGGAAGCTATGATAAAGGACGGCATTTGCGAGCACATTGAGAGAAATGGCCTACTGAGAACAAGCCAGCACGGTTTCTGTAAGGGAAGGTCGTGCCTAACGAACCTTCTGTACTTCTTTGAGGGAATAAGCAGTCGGGTGGACATTGGGGAACCCATCGACATCATTTACCTCGATTTTCAAAAGGCTTTTGACAAGGTACCACATGAAAGGCTGCTTAGGAAACTGTGGAACCACGGGGTGGGAGGGGATGTGCACAGATGGATCGAGCACTGGTTGTCGGGTAGACTGCAGAGGGTTGGAGTAAAGGGCCAATATTCTGACTGGCGGGGAGTCACGAGCGGTGTGCCGCAGGGATCGGTGCTGGGGCCGTTACTCTTCAACATATTTATCAATGACCTGGAAAAGGAGGCAAAGTGCGAGGTTATAAAATTTGCAGACGATACCAAACTGTGCGGTAGAGTTAGCTCCAGGGAGGAGTGTGAGGACCTGCAAAGGGACCTAGACAAGCTGGAAGACTGGGCAAACAAATGGCAAATGCGCTTTAATGTGGAAAAATGCAAGGTTATGCATATAGGGAAAAAGAACCCGTGGTTCAACTACAAATTGGGGGGGGCATTGTTGGGAGAAAGCAATCTTGAGAGAGACTTGGGTGTGCTGGTGGATGCATCACTGAAGCCATCTGCACAGTGCGCAGCGGCCTCAAAAAAAGACAACAGAATGCTGGGCATCATAAAGAGGGGCATAACTACCAGGACGCGGGAAGTCATCATGCCACTGTACCGAGCGATGGTGCGTCCGCATCTGGAATACTGCGTTCAATATTGGTCGCCGTACCTCAAGAAGGACATGGAGGTACTTGAGAGAGTCCAAAGGAGAGCAACGAAACTGGTAAGAGGGCTGGAACACTACCCATATGCTGAGAGGTTGGATAGGCTGGGGCTCTTCTCTCTGGAAAAAAGGAGGCTCAGGGGTGATATGATAGAGACCTTCAAGATCATGAGGGGCATAGAGAGGGTGGATAGGGACAGATTCTTCAGGCTGAAGGGGACAACATGTACGAGGGGGCATTCGGAGAAACTGAAGGGAGATAGGTTCAAAACGAATGCAAGGAAGTTTTTTTTCACCCAGAGGGTCGTGGACACTTGGAATGCGCTACCGGAGGAAGTGATCAGGCAGAGTACGGTACAGGGATTCAAACAGAGACTGGATGGATTCCTGAGGGATAAAGGGATCGTGGGATACTGAGAAAGCTAACCAGAAAATAAATGTAGAAACCCAACCAGGTCGTGCAGGTGCAAGACCGGAGGGCTAGGACTTTGATAGGAAGATAGGACTCAATTAGGAAACCAAGGAGGCATGGGGGCACCTTCTGGTGATTTAGACAGGTCGTGACCTGTTTGGGCCGCCGCGGGAGCGGACTGCTGGGCAGGATGGACCTATGGTCTGACCCAGCGGAGGCACTGCTTATGTTCTTATGTTCTTATGTTCTTAATGCATATTAAAATGAAAAACATGACAAAAAGTACTTTAGCGAAAATAATAACAATAACTTTATTTTTCTATACCGCCACAATCTTGCGACTTCTAGGCGGTTTACATTCAAGAGAGCTGGACATTCAGCGAGTTACAATATGCAGATAGTGAGAGGAAATACAGAGTACATCAACTTTAAGAATGCGAAAGTATAAAGTGTAAAGTACACTAAGACATTTTCGAGAGGACCTGTTAGGAAAAAGGTCGCGAATTATAAAAATACATTGAAAAATTACAATATACAGTTTAGGAAATTTTCAGAGGGGCATATTAGAAGATATGTTTTATTTCATATGGTTTATTTCAAACTGATTCTAATATGGTGAAGAATATCAAACAAAAGGAACAAGAAGTATGATTATTCTGTAAAAGATTAAATCAGAAATGTCATCAGAATTGGAATCAAATGGTATGGCATAACAGAGACTGCGGAAGAATTACTAAGAGATACGGAGGGAATTCAAATTCATCTTTCAAAAGCAATACAAACTGTACAAACATTTTTGATGTGAAGTGGGTGTAAATTGATGCTAGCAGCTTTAAAAAAGCATTTAACACCCCCAGACAAAACAGCTTCATTTCTGCACATCCACATGCTTGAAAACCTGGTGAATGGCATTACATTTAGGAGTCTAGAGAGTTGTATTTTACACATGGAAATAGGCTTCTTGAAAACTGTTCGTCATTTCTGGCAAGTGTGAGGTAAGCACAATTTTCCAAAATGTGTATACTTTTACCCATACTGAGCAGTTCCTGAGGGTAGAGATAGGAGCAAAGATTGTAACAGCTTTCAGCAAAGGCATATGCTACCCAAGCATGCCATCAGGAGTGGGAGATAATACACTATGTAGACCAGTGCTCTTTAGTGCAAAACCTAAGCAGTCCGTCTCCCGAATGTCCAAATACCTGCAACTAAGACGCCCGAAAATGGCTACACAAATGCCCAGCATTGGAGATGATTCCCAGTTTCTCATCCCATCTCTCCACTTAACCCAGAGATTGTAAGCCACTCAGAAGGCCAGCCCTATGGGTGGGATAGAAAGTCCTAATAAACTTGAAAATCCAGTCCCAGCCTCTCAGCCATAAGGTGAACTTCTCTGACCCAGAGATTTGGATGCTGGTGCAGGAGGTTCAGGCATGCCACACATGCCTGTTTGCCCCTAAGGACCAGAGAATCTGTGCATATACCAAGGAGAAAGAGTGGGATGCCATTCGTGAACTCCTCAATCATAACAATAAGGAAATAGAGGACTGCAAGGGCAGATGGAGACAGCTGAAGAGATCTGTCTGCCACAAGGCTGGAGAGAGATCTCCAGGCACTGACATGTCCTCCCCGCAATGGAACAGGTTCAGAGCCTCCTCCCCCAGGCAAGCATCCATGGCATTGGCACCCTAGACACCTTGGCTGCAGCATAGGAGTCAGGTATGTATGAGGGATGGAAGCTGTGCTGTGTGTCTCCTCTGCTGCACCCACTCATCCCGGCAGGGAAAAAAAAGGGGCTTCACTTCAAGGGCACCCATGTGAGGGTCCCATGGTCCCTCCTGACTGGCAGCATTTCAAGGCACATGGATGCAACTGGGAGTGGGAGGCTGTGGGAGCTGATTGGCTTTGTGCTTAGGCAACTGTTGTGTCTCTGTATCTGCGAGTGGCCATCTCCTCTCTCCCTCTCCTACCCCAAACATCGTGCACACTTTCATTCCACACCTCTATATTTCCAGCAACCCTACAACCTTCCTTCTGTCTTTCCTTACCTTGATATATTGCTGTCAGGCAACTTTGCATCTGAGGGACATAGTTCACCTTCACCTTTGGCTCTGGCAGGCATGCACATAGAGGCAGATATCCTTGGGGTGATGACACTGGCATTGCTTCTCAGCTGAGGATTGGAGGGACAAAGACAGGAAGGCTGGTGAGCTGTGGCAAGTTACAGAGATGACCAGGACCCACATCTAATCCCTTTTCCACATGCAGTTAATACTAACTCAGAGCCAGGCTTGGTAACTAGTGGCCAGGCCAGAGGCCCAACCAGCAGCAGGGGATATGATGGGAGAGAGTTCCCTAGCAACTCAAGGTGGGCAAGGCACAGAGGATGGACAGGAGCTCCTGTAGAAGCAGAGGAGGCAGCACGTGTAATGGGAAAGGCGAACCAGCTGCAAGTCTCCTCCTAGTTCTCAGATTTACAACTCAGCCTTACTATCTAGCCTATTTTCCTTACAAATGGGACACATTGCCCTGATCCCACTTCTGAAAAAAGCTGATCTAGACCCATCCTCCCCTTCCAGCTATTGTCCTATAGCAAATATTCCTCTCCTGATAAAAATGCTCGAGGCTATTATATCCACTCAGCTCTCATCTTACTTAGAGAGATTCTCCATTCTATTACCTTGCCAATATGGCTTCAGACCCAATTTCAGCACTGAATCCCTGCTGGCCTCTTTAATCTCAAAGATCCAACAACTTCAATCTCGTAATAAGTTTGCTATCCAATTCGATCTATCTGCGGCTTTTGATATTGTCCACCACGATATCCTAATTTAACAACTTTCTGAGATAGGCATTGATTCCAGTCTTAGATTGGTTCTCAAAATTTTTACGATCCTGCTCTTACACTGTTAACATGAATGGAACCATGTCTTCTCCTTGGAGTCCGCTATGTGGTGTTCCCCAGGGATCACCTCTGTCCCCTATTCTTTTCAACATTTATATGTCTTCTTTGAAATTATTTCATCTATCTCCCTTTGAAACTCTATTTACATATGCAGATGACATCCTTGTCCTTTGAGATAGGTTCGAACCTCACTAACCTCACCGAAAATATAACAGCTTGCATAACAAAACTCCAATCCTGGGCCTTCTTTGTACAAATGAAGCTGAATGGCCCAAAATTAGATCAGTTACCCACGCTCATTCCACTATCTTCTGGTCCCATACTGCAAATCAAATTCTGAAGCAAAGTTTTGGGCATCATTATTGACTCTACACTTTCCTTTAATGATCATCTCAACTCTCTGGTAAAAAAAATGTTTTTTTAGTCTTCACATGTTGAGGAAAGTGAAATCCTGCTTCCACCAACAACATTTTGTTGTCCTTGTACAATCAATCATTCTTTCCAGACTGGACTATTGTAATTCCATCTATCTAAGTCTAACCAATAAAAATCTTCAAAGACTCCAGAAAACTGTGGCTAGGTTGATCTTCACAAAAAGCAAATTTGACCATGTTTCCCCGCTTCTGTCAAAACTTCACTGGCTTCCGGTGATTTCTAGGATTCACTTTATATGTACCAGCCTAATTTTCAAGATCATACATGGTATTCTTCCTCCCCTAATCCCACTATCCTGGAATTCTTCGAGACCGGACACTACAAGATCCGCCCACATGCTCAAACTATCTTTCCCCTCGTTAAAAGGCATCATGTATGCAGGGAAATTAGGGAAATCCTTTTTCTTCAAATTCACTGACCTTTGGAATAACCTCCCTGCCTCGCTGCAGAACCTAGACTCATTCCAATTATTCCGAAAGCATCTGAAAACCTGGCTTTTCTCCAAAACGTAAAACTATCTATTTAAAATGTAAAGCTAGTTATCCTCTTCATAACCTCTAATTTCTTATTATGTCCTTCCCTCATTTATTGAATTTACCTGTAAACCGTGTCGAGCTCTATCTTTATGGAGATGATACAGTATACAAACTTAAGGTTTAGTTGAGTTTCTCTTCCTCTCTTTTTTTTTTTTCTTTCTCTGTCTCTCTCTTCCTCTCTTTCTTTTTTCTCTCTCTTTTTTTCTTTCTCTATCTCTTCTTCTCTTTCTTTTTTCTTTCTTTTTCTCTCTCATTCTCATTAAAAGGTGTCATGTATGCAAGTAAATTAGGGAAATCCTTTTTCTTCAAATTCACTGAGCTTTGGAATAACTTTCCTGCCCCTAGGCTCATTCCAATTATTCCGAAAGCATCTGAAAACCTGGCTTTTCTCCAAAACGTAAAGCTATCTATTTAAAATGTAAAGCTAGCTACCCTCTTCATAACCTCTAATTTCTTATGTCCTTCACTCATTTATTGAATTTACCTGTAAACCGTGCCGAGCTCTATCTTTATGGAGATGAGGTGGTATACAAACTTAAAGTTTAGTTTAGTTTAGATATATTTTTTTATTCAGTTTTCTGAATCTATACCATTCTCCCAGGAGAGCTCAGAATGGTTTACATGAATTTATTCGGTACACCATTGAAAGCGCACAGGACATTGGTGCGCTGACAATCTCACCCTGACATCTGTGCGTAAGACAAATGCGTGCCACCGCTTCCGCAGGTTTAAGGCATTTCCTTTTCTGTTCTGAGCGGGATGAGGGAGGACTCCCCCAGTACACTGAAAACTCCTGTTCTCCTTCCTGTTTTCGTTCCACACACACACCCTCAGAGCTGAAAGCGGCGGTATGCATTTCTCCGTGCAAATGTCAGGGCAGGATTGTCAGCGCCAATGTCCGGCGTGCTTTTGATGGGTCACCATTTATTGAGGTACTCAAGCATTTTTCCCTGTCTGTCCCAGTGGGCTCACAATTTATCTAATGTACCTGGGGCAACAGAGGATAAGTGACTTGCCCAGGGTCAGTAGCATAGGGAGGGTGAGAGGCGTCCCTCCCCGTCCCCTGCTGTACCCACCCCTTCTCATTCTGCATACCATTTTAACTTCTCCAATGCGAGCAGCGTGCCTGCGTTGGTGTCGGCTCACCCTTTGATGTCAAAGAGATCTTAGAAGGAACAAGAAGAAAGGACCAAGACAAGGGCTGGGAGAGGGGAAAGTAGGCAGGGGACCCCAGATGTTGGTCTATGTGTGATAGATGGAAAGATAGTGTGTTATATAGACTGTTCAATTAATCTAAACAATATCCTCATATTCTGACTGAATTCATTACAAATGATTAAAGCATCTTCAATCAATTCATTCTATACTTCTTCTTAAATGATCCCATCCTTTGTGTTCAAACCTTACATGTTTCTTTTTTTTATATATTGTAGTTCTTCCCATTACCCATTTGTACCAGTTTGTACTAATTTGTAATAGAACAAAATGATTTGTATGTAATGTCTTATCTTATTTTGTCCACCCTGCTCTCTTTTTATGTATTGGAAACATGTAATACGCATTGAAATATATGATATTGCGTAAAAAATCAAAATCTATTAAACTTGAAACTTGAAGATGGAGTATGTTTTGTGGGAGAGGCTGTGTGTTTGGAGAGAGGGGTAAGGATAGGTATGATGGGTATTGTGTGTTGGGAGATGGGTGGGTGTGCCCTGATGAGTGGGATTTGTGAGAATTATAATGCACAAAAACTGTTCACACATTTTTACATGAAGTTGGTCTGTATCAGGAGATCTCTGGCATGGTGGGGGGAGGGGGGCTCCTCCTCACCAGGCTCTAGTGGCTCCTGCTGTTAGTGCTGGGGGGGGGGGCGGTCTAGCAGGGGCTGCCTTCAGGAAAGAGCCATATTGTGAAGCATGCAGTATGCTAAGAAAACCTAGGCCACCTTCTGTGGTCTCTAGAGGAGCTCTCCTGGAACAGTCTAGACAGCAGAATCTGTTCTAAAGCTGACCAAAGTGTGCCCAAAGATGGCTCTGGTGCTTCTGTATCAGCAATTATACTACTCCTCTATGCCATTTTCTGGGTCTCTGATGGAGGTCATGAGCCAGGTTAACTGGAGAGAGCCTCTGTCACCTGTGGGGGGGAATGCAGAGAGATGGGGTTTTTTGTTAGTTGTGATTAACTTGAAGAGGGGGGAGGTTGGGCCCAGCTGGCGGGGAAGGAGTATGTTGGGAGGACAGAGGTCTGGGGTTGGTATGTCCCTGTGGTGCTTACCTAGCAGCCAGCCACTGAGGAACTGCCATCGGGTCATTCAGTGGATGCCGGAGTGGATTCTTAGTATCATGCACATATGTCTACTATCTCCCCCTGGGTGTCACACACGACATGTATATTCATTGAATGGTATGCCTTTCTATTTCTCTAGGCGACCTCATCTGCCCAGGGTCTTATTACAATATGTAGAATTCACCCATGATGTTCTGTTGGGCCTAGGGAGTGCTAGGGAAGATGATATAGGAAGGCTTGGAGGAACTGGATGAGGCAGTTGGAGATGGCTGGCTGGGCGAGTCCTGTGTTACTTGCTAGGAATGCAAGGTAAATGATGATCTTGAGGTGAACGGGTATGGGGTTGTTCCTTCGGGTGCAGGCCTCGAGGAGAGGTTTGAGCTGCTCACAGATATCCTGTATGGCTGTCTTGTCAAAGTGGTATCTCTGCACTCCTGGCCACTGAGGTCCAGGAAGCAGGTATGGGTTTTGGAGTCCCTCATGCGGGGATATCTCTTGCAGGGCCCTCCCTGGCTACTCCCTTCTGCCTGCATGATAGCTTCCACTGCTACCAGTGCATTCAGGTCCTCCTTCATCAACCACCACAGGTGCACCCCTGTATCCCTATGAACTACCACCACTGTGTGTGCCTCCACTTAAATCTGGGCATATGATAGCCCTACTCTTGCCCCCACAGGTTCCTCAGCCACACATCATTGATAATTCTCTGTTTTTTTGTTTTTGTGTAATTTTGAAAAATTCAATAAATCATTTAGACAAAAAAAGACCCTATTTCTAAATGTTCATGTTTAGACTTGTATGACATCATTGTAATTTTTATATGCGGCTGTAGAGACAAACAATAAAAATAAATGGCAAGAGAGATGCAATCGTAGACGTGATAGAGCGTGAGGAAAATTCTAAGTAAGCTGCAGAAGGCCTGGGAGTACTTTGGAGAAGTCAAATGGAAAGCTCTGAACCTTCAAGATGGATTTCAAGTTAGGGAATCGTCTCAGAATCCCCCACAGTAAAGAATTTGGTAGGAATCTGGAAAACAGATGTAAAAAATATTGAAATTGTTTGTGTCCCCTTGGGAAGATGGGGGGAAAGGAGAGAAGAAACCTGAGCAGCTCTTTTCATTTGTTTTTCAGGAAAAGTATTCCAGAGAGATATTTTATGGAGCAGAAGTATACATTCATCACTCACCAGTCATCCTAGCAGAAGAGCTTGTGAAATAAAGGCAGATACACACAGCAGTAATAATGTTTAAGTTATAACTCCGAGCTGTATAAGTGGATATTCTGAGACGATATATGATCCCTTTGATTCATTTGAAATGATGCCTACACAACACTTTCACAACCTCCCGATGCCAGTGACATGTTCCAATGATTTGATTGTCAGATTCACCTTTTGTCCTAGATCCAACACAAAGGAGGGGGAGGGAGGGTAATTATTTCAAATATATTAAGCACCTCACCATTTGCTCTGATATGTCCTTTGTTCATATGGATCATAAACTCTTTCAACTTTCAAACTTGGCTTTTTTTGTTAAATCAACTTAACATGCAAAGCAGTTTACATGTCAACAGTTCCACACATGTACTTTATTTCAACTTAACTTCAGGGTTAGCCACATTTAAAGAAAAAAAACAACCAAACACCTTAGGAACACAGGAAGCTGGTTTTTCAGATGTATTCCATGCATTTAAAAAAGCAGAGAAAGACCAAATGACTGCTGGCATGTTTAAAAGACAAGTTGAAAAAAGTTATACAGTCATGACTATCTGACACAAACAGGACTGCCAGGTGGTTGGATAACTGAAAATGTAGAATAATCTGGAAACGTCAGATGAGAGACTTTGGAACTAGCCAAAAGAACATCTTTCAAAAAATTAAATTGGAGTAGCTTTAACCACTGCGCCACACTCTCTAAAGACTGATTTCACGTCAGAAGGTAAACATAGCGTGTTTAAACAACCAATATGTAAAGCATACCATCAATGAGCAAATTATAGCAGACTCATTTCACCTTTTAAATTAATAATGACCCCCTTTTTTAACTTTACTCTTTAGTTATAATTTAATTTTCACTAAACAAGACTGTGGTGAAGGGTTGTTGTTTTTTTATAATACACATTTGGCATGTTTCTTTGTATAAAATGATGAGATAATGAACCTCACTGAATGTTCACCTTAAGCAATTACATATTAATTAGTTTCACTTGTGCACAATTGATTTCATTAATGACACATTTAATACACTAGATATAATGAGTAGGCTCAACATAAATTATTTCTCAATCTCACATCAATTAGGTTCATCTATTTTTTTGTGCGTATATCATCCCAGTACTAGTCAACATATTTTTAAGGTTAGCTACCTTAATTTAAGTGCAATCAGGATGGCGAGACATTGCGCCTAACAGATCTTTCTAAACAAAAAGGGACTTTGTGATTTTAAGGTAACTTGTTTGGATGAACTTACATGTTTTATTACATTATTTTATTTAAGTCATATCACTATTTGAAATGAATTTTACATATATTACAACTTTTATATGCAGTTTTATAGTTATGATGTTAAGAACATAAGAATTTCTTGGTTCGGCATTAGCCTATTTATAGGAAGATATTCGTGAGTATCACTTGTACAAAGAAGGTATTATTAAGAACATAAGAATTGCCATATTGGAACAGATTGAAGGGCCATCAAGCCCAGTATCCTGTTTCCAACAGTGGCCAACACAGGTCCCAAGTACTTAGCTAGATCCCAAGTAGTAAAACAGATTTTATGCTGCTTATCCTAGGAATAAGTAGTGGATTTCCCCAAGTCATCTCAATAATGGCCTATAGACTTCTCTTTTAGGAAATCCAAACCTTTTTAAACCCCACTAAGCTAACTGATTTCATCACATTCTCTGGCAATGAATTTTAGAGTTTAATTACATGTTGTATGAAGAAATATTTTCTCCGGTTTGTTTTACATCCACTACTTAGTAGCTTCATCACATGTCCCATAGCCCTAATATTTTTGGAAAGAGTGAACAAGTGACTCACATCTACCCTTTCCACTCCACTCATTATTTTATAGATCTCTATCATATCACCCCTGAGCCATCTCTTCCCCAAGCCGAAGAGCCCTAACCGCTTTAGCCTCTCCTTATAGGGAAGTCATTCCATTCCTTTTATCATTTCTGTCACCCTTCTCTGTACCTTTTCTAATTTCGCTATATATTTTTTGAGATACGGCGACCAGAACTGCACACAGTATTTTGAGGTGCGGCCGTACCATAGAGCGATACAAGGGCATTGTAACATTTTCGTCTTTGTTTTCCATTCCTTTCCTGATAATTCCTAACATTCTATTTGTTCTCTTAGCCACCACCACACATTGAGCTGAGGGTTTCAACGTATCCTCAACAATGACACCATAGGACTGGTTCCTCTTTCCCACATGCATCACTTTGCACTTGCCCAGTCTTCCAGTCTCTCAAGGTCCTCTTGCAATTTTTCACAATCTTCTTGCAATTTAACAACATTGAACAACTTTGTTAAGGATGAACTGTTATGCCATATGATATCACTTGGGGGTCCTTTTACTAAGGCACACTAGTACGTCTTAGCGCATGCTAAAAATTAGTACAGGCTAAATTCTAGTTACTAATTTTTAGTATGCACTAGTGCGCCTTAGTAAAAGGACCCCCTAGATTTACATTTGAAATTAATTTCATTTGTATTCCAATGTCTTTACATGTAGTCTGTCATTTGTTTCTATTGTTTTAATATTTGTATTTTATATTAGATGTTTAGCTATGTACTTTTATGTTAATTATTTTTATATTGGAAAAGTTTATGTTATTTTACTTGTTCTGTTTATATTTGGTTAATATCCATTTTATATTATTTTTTTCAGACTCCTGACGTAGGCTTTATGCCAAAACATGGGCTATGTAGCGTGTTTTTTGAGTGCTCAGAAAAAAAATTTGTAAGAGACCAGACAGAGCAGTTTTCCTGCTGCTGAAGCTCTGCTCTAAGTCTGGTCTCTTACAAACTTTTTTTCTGAGCACTCAAAAAACATTCTACATTGTATTTAAATTAAGAAACACAGAGGACTTTCTTTGGTTTGTTACATTATATTATATTGTCCTTGGTGACACGTCTGGTTATTAAGTATAAAGCATTGATGATTTGCCATCAATTTTTATATGGAAACATCCCAGAATTGCTTAAAAATAATATATTCAGTTATGCACCAAAAAGATCTTTGCGTTTTGAGAATTTAGCTTTACTGAAGACGTCTGTGAACCCTTGTTGAGACTAGTAAAATGACTTTTTGCTATGCAGGAGTTAAGTTCTGGAACTCTTTGGTGGGTCAGATATGAAATTGCTGTGAAAAAGGCAGGTTTAGAAAACTCCTTAAGACGCAGCTATGTGTAGATGCCTTTTTTTTTTTTTTTAGCTATTTCTGGTAACGTAATAGCAGAGCCACTTCGCCAAATATGTAACCTATCCTTAAAAACTGGAGAGATCCCGGAGGATTGGAAAATTGCAAATGTCACACCCATCTTCAACAAGGGTTCAAGGGGGGACCCAGGGAACTACAGGCCGGTGAGCTTGACCTCGGTCCCGGGAAAAATGATGGAAGCAATGATTAAGGACAGTATCTGTGAACACATAGAAAACAATGGACAGCTAAAGTCGAGCCAGCACGGCTTCTGCAAGGGTAGGTCATGCCTCACAAACTTATTGTACTTCTTTGAGGGGGTAAACAGACAGGTGGATAAAGGGGAATCCATTGACATCATTTACCTTGACTTTCAAAAAGCCTTTGACAAGGTACCGCACGAAAGACTGCTTAAAAAGCTGTGGAGACACGGGGTGCAAGGGGAGGTCCACCGATGGATCAAAAACTGGCTGGCAGACAGGAAACAGAGGGTTGGAGTGAAGGGCCATTACTCAGACTGGCATGGGGTCACGAGCGGAGTTCCGCAGGGGTCGGTGCTGGGACCGCTCCTGTTCAATATATTTATTAATGACCTGGAGGCGGGAACAAATTGCGAAGTTATTAAATTTGCGGATGACACCAAACTCTACCGCAGGGTTGAAACCATGGAAGACTGCGAAGATCTGCAAAGGGACCTAACGACGCTAGAAGAATGGGCCAAAAAATGGCAAATGAACTTTAATGTAGGGAAATGCAAGGTCATGCATGTAGGGAAAAAGAACCCGATGTTCAGCTACAAAATGGGAGGATCACTGCTAGGGGTAAGTAACCTTGAAAGAGACCTGGGAGTGATGGTGGACAAGTCTTTAAAGGCGTCGGCACAGTGCGCCACAGCCTCAAGAAAAGCAAACAAAATGTTGGGTATCATTAAGAAGGGTATCACGACCAGGACAAAGGAGGTCATCCTGCCACTGTATCGTGCAATGGTGCGACCGCATCTGGAGTACTGTGTCCAATATTGGTCGCCGTACCTCAAAAAGGACATGGCGGTACTTGAGGGAGTCCAGAGAAGAGCAACTAAACTGATAAGAGGTATGGAAAACCTCTCATATACTGACAGACTGAAAAAGCTGGGGCTGTTCTCCCTGGAAAAGCGGAGACTTAGAGGAGACATGATAGAAACCTTCAAGATCCTGAAGGGTATAGAAAAAGTAGACAGGGACAGATTTTTCAGATTACGGGGAACCACAAGTACAAGGGGGCACTCGGAAAAATTAAAAGGAGACAGGTTTAAAACAAATGCCAGAAAGTTCTTTTTCACCTAGAGGGTGGTGGACACATGGAACGCGCTTCCGGAGGCTGTGATAGGCCGGAGCACGTTACAAGGCTTCAAAGAAGGTTTGGATAGGTTCCTAGAGGATAAAGGAATTGAAGGGTACAGATAAGAGTAGCGGTAGGTTATAGGGATAGTCTAGGACCATTGCTCAGGCAATGGGCCTAATGGGCCGCCGCGGGAGCGGACCGCTGGGCGAGATGGACCTCTGGTCTGCCTCAGCGGAGGCAACTTCTTATGTTCTTATGTTCTTAAGTCAATGAACTATCTATGCTCTTTATTGTCCACATTATGGTATTTTTCTGAGGATTGTTTGTATGTCCATTTTATTATGTACTTGTTTATTATGGGGCTCATAATCAAAATGGAAATACGTCTTAAAAACTGGCCTAAATCGGCACTTAGACGATCAATGAGACAAGTCCAAATGCCGAAAATCAAACCGGGTTTTAGACGTATTTAAAAATGACTTAGGCCTTCACAGTGCTGCAGTATGTCCAGAGCTAAAAGGGGCATTTTAGGAGGAATGGTGAGAGCGGGATTTGGGCAGGACGTGGGCCGTCCTAGACTTAGTCGTACTGCATGTATAACCAAAAGTTTTACAACACTGCCTAGAAAGAACTTGGACTTTGTGACTTAGGCCATCTAAAATCAGGTCTAAGTCACAAGAAGGTATCCAAAGTGACCAGATAACCACTGTAGGGAACAAGTACAGACCCCCATACACTGCCCACTCCCCATCCCCATAAAAATCATAACAACAACTTTAGATATCTGCCTCCAGAATATCAGCACCTGTCAGCCTGGCATAAGAAAGCCTAGTAGAGCTGCAAAGAGGTGGCTTAAGTGGTCTTGGGGGTGGGTTAGTGAACCATGGAGAGGAGGACCCAGGCCCATAAGCCACTCTAACTACTGCATGCATGGTGAAACATGTGCACCCCCCAAATAAACCCCAACCCTAATGTACTGCCATATAAGTGGCACCTGCAGCCATAAGGGCTATTGGGGTGATAGACAGGTGGGTCTAGTAGGTTCTGCGGGGTGTTTTGGGGTGGCTCACAATGACCTATAAGGTTGTTGTGGTTAGATGTGTATGTGGCACCCTTTTTGTGAAGTTCACAGCAGTGCCCTGTAAGGTACCCCACTACTCTGGTGCAATGTTTGGGTGTCCAGTCCATCATTTTGCTGACCCCGCCCACATCCAAAATGTCTTATTCTAGGCGTTTTTGACTTGGATGAATTTTTAGATGAAAAGGGGGTATAAAGATGGACGACTTAGCAGTCTGGATGATCAGACAGTTGGACGGTACGTTAGACGATTTTTGAAGGAAAAAAAAAATGTTAGATGTATTTTTCGAAAATGGACCTTTTCCCTTGTCCGACTTTGGGCGACTAGCAACATAGGCCCAAAACGGACTTAGACATATCTTTTGATTATGCCCTTCCAAGTGTGCATTTTAAATATTGTGCATGTAAATTATGTAAGCCGTTTCGTGTTAAACGGTAGATAAATTTTTAAAATAAATAAATAAATATCCTCAGTGTGTTGGGAAACATGAACTACTTCTACTACTATTAATTATTTCCATAGCGCTACCAGACGCACGCAGCACTAAATAGAGCTCTGTCAGGTCACATGTATTAAACTTATCCTTGTCCTCATTCTTTAGGCTGTTAGTGCCATTTTGTTTGTCTGTATAACGTTACATTACAATGTCAACACAATGCACAATAAAACATTTTAATAGACGGCTAAGCAAAGAAAGATTATATAGATAGAAGAGAGAGAGAAAATAAGGGACTAATGTGAAGAAACTTGCACATAAGATCAGAATGGTGTTTGAAAATGATCTCATCAAGGGTATGAGTGGATAATATAAGTATGTGCAAACAAGGGTCACTCCTTGTGTGTGACTAGTAAGTTAGTTACTTCTTCCATTTATGTAAGCATTCTTGTTAGGTGCTATTGACTCGTGTTCGATTCCTAGCGACTTGATGAATTCTCTAAAAAGAAATTGGTTTTGTGCTACTCCAGTAAGGTCCTCCAGTGTCATCCCCAAGTTTGTTTTCAAATGTGTCCAGCTATCTGATGCAGACCACCCTCTTTGCCTGGTTCCTTCGATCTTCCCAAACATGATGTTCTTTTCCAGTGGTCTCTCTCTTCTGATGGTGTTACCAAAATAAGACATTTGGGCTTTGAATGACATAACTAGTTTGACATCTTCCAGAATTGATTTGTTAGTTCTTCTTGCAGTCCACGGCATGCATAAAATCCTTTTGCAGTATCACAGCTCAAATGAGTCAATCTTCGGTCTTGTTTCTGTAGTGTCCAGTGTCAGCCTAGAGGCCTCTGGGAGATTATATCAATCTGACCCTGGCATTTTTTATTTATTTATTTTTATTTTTTTATTTATTTATTTAGATTTATATCCCGTTCTCCCAGTAGCTCAGAACGGTCTACAAGTAAACATACACAGTAGAAGTAATTAGGCAAATAAGATGTACAATAGGTTTAGGTGCTTGGACATACAAAATTGTGCAGTATTTATCAGGGTACAAACAATTTTTCAGAGTACAGACAATTTATCAGAGTACAGACTAAGAGAGGACTATACTGAAATTTAGGAGAAGTTAAATAGGGGAGAGAAGAGAGAGGTGGGGTTTAAGGGGGGGTGTAGACTGAGGGAGATCTTTAGTTGAAGAGGAGGGTCTTTACCATTTTACGGAATGTCAATAAAGAGTTCTGTTGCCTGAGTTGGGGGGGGAGTTTATTCCAGAGATGTGGGATGAAGTGGCTGTAGGATCGTTTGCGGGCAGTTTCTGAGAGGAGGGACCTTCCAGGGGGAATGCATAGGCGTATTTCTGATTTTGAGCGGAGGGAGCGAGTGGGGGTGTAGATGGGAAGCTTAGATTTTATGTAGGAGGGGGTGGTGGCATAAATTCTCTTGTGGGCTACTGCTAGGGCCTTGAAAGCACAGCGCTGGCTAATTGGGAGCCAGTGTTCAGCGCGGAGTGCTGGGGAGACGGGATCATGGTAGTTGAGGTTGTGTAGGAGGCGGATAGCTGCATTTTGGACACGTTGGAGGCGTTTGAGATTATTTTTGGTTAGTCCATTAAATAGGGAGTTACAGTAATCCATTCTGGAGAGGACATATGCGTAGAGGAGTTGGGCGAGGTCAGGTGTGGAGATGTAGGGTTTGATCCTTTTCAGTTGGCGGAGGTAGTAGAAGGAGGTGGAGATTACTTGGGATATGTGGGCAGATAGGGATAAGTGTCCATCTAAAGTTACTCCTAGGCTGCGTACCTGATCTGTTGCCGTTAGTAGAGTGGGCATGGGAAGGCAGATAGACCCTTAGTGCAGGGAAACTGTTTTAAGTAGCCCTGATTGATATATTTTAAGTTTCAAGTAGCCCTGATTGAATCATGGCTAGCTAAAAGGTGTTAATGTCTGATTAAGAGGGTGCTTAGGACAATGGTGCACAGATCAAGCCAGAGACTTAATCCCATCAGGTTTCTCACCCTCCTTTGTTAATTAAATTAACCATTGTCTCAAACAGTTTACAAATTCTAAACAGAACGATACTGGGAGATACAATATTTTCTCTATTCAGAATAAGATTCCAAGGTATAAAAGCCTGCTCTCTGCTCTATCAAGTTACCCTCTCTCTTTTCCTATCAAGCTATCAGGAGAGGGGTCTTCAACTCCTCTCTCTCTTTCTATCTAACTACCTCTTGGCTCTTTGCTTGGCACTCTGGTAGGTTCTGTCTTGGCTCTCCCTCTCTCTGTCTATCCTGCCCTTTATCTATGAAACACGAAGCTTCCTAGAACTGCAACCTTCTATGTCCCTCTCTGCCTCTGACCTCTGTAAGGCAGTGAGACTGCTTGTTCTCTGCTTAAGTGTAATGCTCTCTGCTTAATTGTAATGCTTATAAATATTACTTTTCTGTAAGACTATTTCTATAATATATTCTTTATATAATCACCCCTGGCTGTGCTTCTTATTTGATTCTATCCCTAATGAAACTTCTGTGAAGGAACTGAACCTGGGACCTGGCGTTTGTCAGTACGCCTTTCACTTAACCCCTACCACCTAATATTGTGGGGGCCACTTTCAAACTGACATCCAGCTTTCACATCCATAATTGATCACTGAGAAAATGAGTGAATAGACAAATCTGATCTTCATTTGGAATGTTAGTTCCTTGCTTTTTAATACTTTGTTGAGAGCCTTCATTGAAGAGCGAAAAAGTACTATTCTGCTTCTACAAAGTATTTCTTCCCTGCTAGTTGCTTATTATGTCTTCCTTGCTACATTACACCAGGAAAATGGAACACCTCAAAACAAGAACTCGAAAAATTAATCTTCCAGAACTCTCTCTCCTCCACACATAACTTGATCCTTGCAGACTTAAATCTCCACTTAGAAGATCAATCATCCAAACAAGCAGCGGACATACTCTCATACCTCAACTCCCTATCCTACCAAATTCTCAACCCAGAACCCACACACGAAAAAGGTCATCAACTTGATATAGCAGCTTATTCATTTCCAAATCAAAACACACAAAACATTCACATCTCAAACGGGTCCTGGCACCCTACCCTCTGGTCTGACCATTTCAAATATTCATTCACTATCAATTGGGCTCAAAATAACAACAAACCCATCCCAAAGAAATCACACATCAAGATCAGACCGAAAATCGAACCTATCACATTCTGGAACACAGTCGACCCCGAAATCGACCCCAACAACCCCAAAGAATTCATAAACAGTTGGCGGACCCTCAGTGAATCTACACTAAACGAACTAGCTCCAATAAAAAACAAAAACAAAATAGACAGACCATCTAACAAATGGTTTGACGACGAACTTTTACACCTAAAAAGGAAATGCAGACAATTAGAAAGGACTTGGAAAAAACAGAAACATAATCACACCAAAGATGAATGGAAAATCCAAATCAAACAATACAACACCAAACTGAAGGAAAAACGAAAAAACTACTACTCCATACTCATCGGCACCGAAAAAACAGACACAAGAAAACTTTTTGACATCGTAAGAAACCTCACTGATACCAAACCATTTCTCGCCACCCAAGGAAACCAAACTCCCACAGCCACTCAATTAGCGGATTATTTCAAACACAAAATCATCACAACCAGATCCACATTCAACAATTCAAGAACCAACATAGAAGAAATACGAATCAATCCCACAAAAGATGAAGCAATCCCAGCAGACAGGATCTGGACAAACTTCCCAAAGATACAATGGTCAGACTTGGACAGGCTTTACAAAAAATACAGCAAATCCTCATGTGACTTGAACAATTGTCCCTCATACTTACTAGCTTCAGCTTCCACCAAATTTAAAGCTAGCCTCACACTATAGCTTCAAACTACACTAAGTGAAGGTCATTTTCCACCGGAATTAGGAGAAATCATAATTACACCTATCCTGAAAGATCCCAAAGGTCCTATAGACAATCCTGCAAACTATAGACCAATCGCTTCAATCCCACTATACATCAAACTAACAGAAGGTCTTGTCGCACAACACCTCTCCAACTACCTTGAAGACCATCACATACTACATCCATCACAATCTGGATTCAGATCTAACCATAGCACAGAAACTCTACTGGTATCACTATTAGACACTGTCCGACAACACCTCAGCAAAGGAAACAAGCTGCTTCTTATTCAACTCTCATTCAAACCCAAGAAGAGGAGAGCAGAAAGGACTACAGGGTGAAACTGAAAGAAGCCAAGAGAGAGATACGTTTGGCGAAGGCACAGGCGGAAGAACAAATGGCTAAAAATGTAAAAAAGGGAGATAAAAATTTTTTCAGATATATTAGTGAAAGGAGGAAGATAAAAAATGGAATTGCTAGGCTAAAAGATGCTGGGAACAAATATGTGGAGAGTGATGACGAGAAAGCAAATGTGCTAAACAAATACTTCTGTTCTGTGTTCACAGAAGAAAATCCTGGAGAAGGACCGAGATTGTCCGGCAAAGTTACAAGAGAAAATGGAGTAGATTCTGCGCCGTTCACGGAGGAGGGTGTTTATGAGCAACTTGAAAAACTGAAGGTGGACAAAGCAATGGGACCAGACGGGATCCATCCCAGGATACTAAGGGAGCTCAGAGAGGTTCTGGCGAGTCCTATTAAAGACTTGTTCAACAAATCTCTGGAGACGGGAGTGATTCCTGGGGATTGGAGGAGAGCGGATGTGGTCCCTATTCATAAAAGTGGTCACAGGGATGAAGCAGGAAACTACAGGCCGGTGAGCCTCACTTCAGTTGTTGGAAAAATAATGGAAGTGTTGCTGAAAGAAAGGATAGTGTATTTCCTTGAATCTAATGGGTTACAGGATCCGAGGCAACATGGCTTTACAAAAGGTAAATCGTGCCAAACGAACCTGATTGAATTTTTTGATTGGGTTACCAGAGAGCTGGATCGAGGACATATGCTAGATGTAATTTACTTGGATTTCAGCAAAGCCTTTGATACAGTTCCTCATAGGAGGCTGTTGAACAAACTTGAAGGGCTGAAGTTAGGACCCAAAGTGGTGAACTGGGTCAGAAACTGGCTGTCGGACAGACGCCAGAGGGTGGTGGTTAATGGAAGTCGCTCGAAGGAAGGAAAGGTGACTAGTGGAGTCCCTCAGGGTTCGGTGCTGGGGCCAATCCTGTTCAATATGTATGTAAGTGACATTGCTGAAGGGTTAGAAGGAAAAGTGTGCCTTTTTGCAGATGATACCAAGATTTGTAACAGAATAGACACCGAAGAGGGAGTGGAAAATATGAAAAAGGATCTGCAAAAGTTAGAGGAATGGTCTAATGCCTGGCAACTAAAATTCAATGCAAAGAAATGCAGAGTAATGCATTTGGGGATTAATAATAGGAAGGAACCGTATATGCTGGGAGGAGAGAAGCTGATATGCACGGACGGGGAGAGGGACCTTGGGATGATAGTGTCCGAAGATCTAAAGGCGAAAAAACAGTGTGACAAGGCAGTGGCTGCTGCCAGAAGGATTCTGGGCTGTATAAAGAGAGGCGTAGTCAGTAGAAGGAAGAAAGTGTTGATGCCCCTGTACAGGTCATTGATGAGGCCCCACTTGGAGTATTGTGTTCAGTTTTGGAGACCGTATCTGGCGAAAGACGTAAGAAGACTTGAGGCGGTCCAGAGGAGGGCGACGAAAATGATAGGAGGCTTGCGCCAGAAGACGTATGAGGAGAGACTGGAAGCCCTGAATATGTATACCCTAGAGGAAAGGAGAGACAGGGGAGATATGATTCAGACGTTCAAATACTTAAAGGGTATTAACGTAGAACAAAATCTTTTCCAGAGAAAGGAAAATGGTAAAACCAGAGGACATAATTTGAGGTTGAGGGGTGGTAGATTCAGGGGCAATGTTAGGAAATTCTACTTTACGGAGAGGGTGGTGGATGCCTGGAATGCGCTCCCGAGAGAGGTGGTGGAGAGTAAAACTGTGACTGAGTTCAAAGAAGCGTGGGATGAACACAGAAGATTTAGAATCAGAAAATAATATTAAAGATTGAACTAGGCCAGTTACTGGGCAGACTTGTATGGTCTGTGTCTGTGTATGGCCGTTTGGAGGAGGATGGGCAGGGGAGAGCTTCAATGGTTGGGAGGGTGTAGATGGGCTGGAGTAAGTCTTAACAGAGATTTCGGCAGTTGGAACCCAAGCACAGTACTGGGTAAAGCTTTGGATTCTCGCCCAGAAATAGCTAAGAAGAAAAAAAAAAAAAAAATTTAAATTGAATCAGGATGGGCAGACTGGATGGACCATTTGGGTCTTTATCTGCCGTCATCTACTATGTTACTATGTTTAACTCGATCTTTCTGCGGCATTTGACCTAGTTGACCATCACACACTACTCCAGATATTAGACGCAATAGGAATCTCAGGTAATGTTCACAACTGTTTCCAAAGCTTCCTAAAAACTCGAACATACAGAGTCAAGTCAAAAGAGCACATATCCGATCCATGGTCAAACCCATGTGGAGTACCACAAGGATCACCATTATCACCCATATTATTCAACCTCTTCATAGCATCCCTCGGCATAACCCTAGACGCCCTAAACACAGTATCATTCAGCTACGCGGATGATATAACTATCCTCCTCCCCTTTAACATTCAAGACCCCTTATCCACAAACCACTTGAAAATAATAATGGAAATGGTAGAAAAATGGATGTCAGATGAAATTCAATGTAGGGAAATGCAAAGTCATGCATATAGGGAGAAAAAACCCGATGTTCAGCTACCAAATGGGGGGATTAGTATTAGAGGAAAGTAACCTTGAAAGAGATTTGGGTGTACTGGTGGATACAACAATGAAGTCAACGGCGCAATGCGCAGCAGCCGCGAAGAAGGCAAACAGAATGTTGGGTATTATTAAAAATGGTATTACGACCAGAACAAAAGAAGTCATCCTGCCGTTGTATCGGGCAATGGTGCGCCCGCACCTGGAGTACTGTGTTCAGTATTGGTCACCATACCTTAAGAAGGATATGGCAATACTTGAGAGGGTCCAGAGGAGAGCGACACGAATGATTAAGGGCATGGAAAACCTTTCATACACTGAAAGATTGGAGAGGCTGGAGCTCTTCTCCCTGGAAAAGCGGAGACTCAGAGGAGACATGATAGAAACCTACAAGATCATGAAGGGCATAGAGAAAGTAGAGAGAGATAGATTCTTCAAATTTTCAAAACATAAAAGAACAAGAGGGCATTTGGAAAAATTGGAAGGGGATAGATTCAAAACAAATGCTAGGAAGTTTTTCTTTACTCAGCGGGTGGTGGATACCTGGAATGCGCTTCCAGAGGACGTAATAGGGCAGAGTACGGTACTGGGGTTTAAGAAAGGATTGGACAATTTCCTGTTGGAAAAGGGGATAGAGGGGTATAGATAGAGGATTACTGCACAGGTACTGGACCTGTTGGGCCGCCGCGTGAGCGGACTGCTGGGCACGATGGACCTCGGGTCTGACCCGGCAGAGGCATTGCTTATGTTCTTATGTTAAAACTGAACTTGGAAAAAACTAAATTCCTACTACTAGAGAAGGAAAAAAAAACATCTTTCACAGAACTAGAATTAAATACAATCAAGTACTCAATGCAAAGCATACTCAAGATCCTGGGAATACAACTAGACAGAAACTGCACAATGCAGACTCAAATCCACAAAATCATCCAAAAGAGCATTCTTCACAATGCGTAACCTAAGAAAAATAAGAAAATTCTTCAACAAAGATCAATACAAGTTATTAGTACAATCCCTAGTACTAAGTATTGTAGATTACTGCAACAGCCTCTACCTATCATGCCCAAACTACATGATAAAACAACTACAGTCTGTTCAGAACACGGCCCTCAGACTCATCTACTCCCTTGGCAAATATGACCACATCACCAATGCATACCTAGACTCACACTGGTTACCAATAAAAGCAAGATCCCAGTTCAAATTCTACTGTCTACTATACAAAGTAACACACGGAACAGCACCCAGCTACCTAAACAACAGACTACACCGTAACCTCTCACACAGATTAAAGAGAACTCAGAGCCTATTCATTTACCCCCCTCTCAATGGAACAAGACGAAAGAAAATATACGACAGCCTTTTAGCGACACAGGCAGCAAAGATTGATGCCACCATCTCCAATCTACTGATCAATTCAACAGACATTAAAGTATTCCGAAAAGAAATCAAAACTCATCTCTTCAAAAAACACTTCCCATCATCATAACCTCACAACAGCACTAGAAAATACTCTCATGACCACCACCATCACCACCATAGCAATACTTCAGAATCCTGACTTTACTATTTCTATTCATCACAACAATCTATCACTATCTACTATTTGCTTTCAATTTCTTCTGGAAATGCCCAGACTAACAATTGTAACTTGACACTTTCCTGATTCTATGTACTGCAACGCTACTGGAAATGTCCAGTCTTCTAATTTGTAATCCGCTTAGAACCGCAAGGCACAAGCGGAATAGAAATCACTAATGTAATGTAATGTAAAAGAACCCAGGAGATTGAAATCCTTTACAACTTCTATTCTATTGCCTTCAAGTTCAAAGGTCCGGATTCTGTATAGGACACCCAGTCTCAGAAGCCGTCTAAGCGGCTTTTGAGAATTGCACACAGGCGTCCTATACAGAATCACGCCTAAGACCGCCTATGAATCCGATTCTCAAACCGACGTCCATGTCACAGGCGCTGGAAAGAAAATCAGGTTGCCACTGAGCTTATTGCGGCAGGGGATCTTCCTACCATGATAAGTTTAGTGGCAACCCATCCCCACCCCCTGCAAAGACTATGAACCCTCCTATCCCTACCGAACACTGCCGGCAGGAACGATGCCCAGTCCCTTCTGCCGATATAGGGTCCCCTGTGGATTCTGATCTCTAATAAATTCCTCAGAGTTCAGTTTCCCGGCTTTGTTTTCATTACAGAAACTTGGTTATCTCAAAATGATTCATTCATTCAAAATGAATTATGCCCACAAGGTTTTAACAGCCTTTTCTCATTTAGAGTTGGAAAAAGGGGCAGAGTACTAGCAATGATTTATAGATCATTTTTTGATTTTCAGCTGTGTGCGAAAGTCAGTGACACACATCTTGAGTATATGTTGGTAACAGTAAGAGATTAACTTGTTAAACATCCTCTGGACATTTTATTGTTTTATCATCCACCAGTCCCTTGGCACAAATCAGCAGAATTAATAATAATAATAATAACAGTTTATACACCGCAGGACCGTGAAGTTCTATGCGGTTTACAGTGATTAAAAATGCTACAAATTGAGTGGATCTAACAGAGTTACAATGATTAAAGATGCTACAAAATGAGTAGAATGAACAAAGTTAGAAATTAGTGACTAACAGTTCTAGAGATCAGTTGCTGTGGGAAAGGTTGTGTAGATCAGCTACCTAAGTACTTCAGAAATAGATATGTTTTGAGGTGTCTCCTAAATTCCCCATAGTTATCAGCATGCATAAGAGATCTCCTACCAAAATAATGAAACGCCCATTAGGATCCTGTAAGCATTAAGAACATAAGTCTTGTGGACAGAGAAGGCCAGACGTTTATGAACTAAAATGGCCATGCCTCGTTGCTTAGAATTGTAGAAAGAAAAACCACTTCATCTACCCAGTTCCTTTTTAAGTTTTGGTGCTCTGCAGATGACAAATGCGTCTCCTGAAGAAACACCATATCAGCTTGTTTGTTTTTTTTTTCAAATAATTCAAGAGTTTAGTACAAGTGCTATAGTAAATGCCTCATTGAAATATCCATAGCAGACATTAACTTACACCTAGATGAAGATAGAGATGCAGATGTAGCTAATTTTAAATCATTCATAAGTTCACTGGGTGTGACTCTTTCTGTATCTGACATTACACATGAAAAAGGTCACACTTTAGATCTTGTTAGTTACACTGATTTAAGCCATCATAGATCTTCAGTAGATAGTATAGGATGGCAGAGACTACCCTGGTCAGATCTTTTTTTTTTGCAATTGAGAACTAGAACTTTTTTTTTTTAACCTTTATTGATTTTCAAACTTTGACAGTGCAATACAATTAATTGAACATAAAACGCACTATTAACTACATAAGTAATACATAAAACTAACATTTTCTCCCATCCTCCAATTATTAATACAATAAGACATATGATGTGATTACAATATTAGAATTAAGTAATTTAAATCCTCAAAATACATTTCCCTCCTCCCACTCACCCACCCACCCACCCTAGATATGTAAGGAAATCTAAGAAAAGGAAAGATACATGACCCTTATTGTGAGGTAACAAATGTATTCAATGGGCTCCACACTTTATTAAATGAACTACTAAACCCCATATATTCTGCATTCATTCTCTCATATTTATATGTGGTACACACATTTGCCCACCAAAATGTGTAAATGTGTAATGTCAGATCATTTTTAGGCAATTTTAGTCTACCTATTTTCATGTCAAAAATACAGGACATTACATTTAGGAAAAAAATAACTGAGAGAAAAAAGATTAATGTTTTGGTCCCAATTACTAGCGGTTTTACCTAATTCCCCCAAAGATTGTAAACTTGAAGATATCTTGAATATTTGGAGGGATGAATCAGAAAAAAATATTTGATTCCTTGGCACCTTTTACAGTAAAAACAGTCTCTTAAGCTCGTAATTACAGTGGTATTCCGTTTTCCATTATGATCTTAAACGAGGCTGTAGAAAGCTTGAACGTAAATGGGAAAAAAAGTAACTTAGAGGCTGACGAGCTTGAATGGGGAAAGAAAATTTCTGAATATAACCAGGAACTTAGGAAAGCTCAGACAATCTATAATGGGGGAATAAATAGGTTGTTCAAAATATCAAAGTAAAGCTCTATTGAAATTGTGATCACTCACTGATGTGAGTGATAAAGTCGATAAAATTAACAGACCAACCGTGGATGAGCTTGTGAAATTTTTCTAAATTAAACTAAACCTTAGGCTTATATACCGCATCTTCTCTATAACAATAGAGCTCGGCACAGTTTACAAGAAAATCAGAAAGGAGAACAGATACAATATGGATTTGGAATAGTCTGGAGAGAAGCGGAATTTACAACTTTGAAAAAAGCCAAGTTTTCAGATGTTTTCGAAATAGTTGGAAAGAACCCAGATCGCACAGATGAATAGGAAAATAATTCCACAGCTCAGTAATTTTGAAAAGTAGAGACTTCCCTAATTTGCCAATGTAGGTAATGCCTTTCAGCGTAGGAAAGGACAATTTAAATTGAGTAGATCTGGCAATGTCCGATCTTACAGAATTCTAAGACAGGGGAATAAAAGGAGGAAGGATGCCATGCAAGATCTTAAATGTTAAGCAGGCACATTTAAAATAAACCCTGGAAATTATAGGAAGCCAATGAAGTTTTTGCAAGAGCGGAGAGACGTGATCAAATTTACTTTTTGCAAAAATCAGCCTAGCAGCAGTATTCTGGATCAGTTGAAGTCTTTGAAAGCTTTTCTTGGTCAAGCTTAAATAGATCGAATTACAATAATCCAGCCTGGCTAACGTCATTCCACTCCACAAGAAAGGCTCCAAGATGGAGACAGCAAACTACAGACCGGTGAGTCTCACATCAATAGTGTGCAAACCAATGGAAACTCTAATCAAACGCCAATTGGATACGATCCTGAACGAGGAGAATCTAAGGAATCCCCGTCAACATGGATTTACTAAGGGGAGATCCTGCCAGTCCAACCTGATCAGCTTCTTTGACTGGGTGACGAGGAAGCTGGATGTTGGGGAGTCCCTGGACATCGTATACCTGGACTTCAGTAAAGCATTCGATAGCGTACCACATCGCAGGTTGCTGAGCAAGATGAGTTCTATAGGATTGGGCGACACATTGACGAAATGGGTTGGGAACTGGCTTGGAGGTAGGATTCAGAGGGTAGTGGTGAACGGCACCCCATCCGAAATGACGGAGGTAATCAATGGAGTGCCGCAGGGCTCGGTCCTGGGCCCGATCCTATTCAACATCTTTATAAGAGACTTGCGAGGTAAAATAACATTATTCGCCGATGACGCCAAACTAAGCAATGTAGTGGGCAAAAGCACAACAGACATAAATTTAATGTCTGACAACATGATGCACGACCTACTCCTACTGGAGCGCTGGTCTAGGTCCTGGCAACTCAGCTTCAATGCCAAAAAATGCAAAGTCATGCACCTGGGCAGCCAAAATCCATGCAAGACTTACACCCTTAATGGCGAGATCCTAACAAGAACTGAAGCAGAACGAGACTTAAGGGTGATCGTCAGTGAGAACACGAAGACTGCCAATCAAGTGGAGCAAGCTTCATCCAAGGCAAGGCAAATCATAGGTTGCATACGCAGGAGTTTCGTCAGCCGTAAGCCTGAAGTCATTATGCCATTGTATAGATCCATGGTGAGGCCCCCACCTGGAATACTGTGTGCAATTCTGGAGGCCGCATTACCGTAAGGATGTGCTGAGACTGGAGTCGGTCCAGAGAATGGCCACCCGGATGGTCTCAGGACTCAAGGATCTCCCGTACGAGGAACGGCTGGATAAGTTGCAGCTGTACTCACTCGAGGAACGCAGAGAGAGGGGTGACATGATCGAGACATTCAAGTATCTCACGGGCCGCATCGAGGTGGAAGAAGATATCTTCTTTTTCAAGGGTCCCGCAGCAACAAGGGGGCATCCGTGGAAAATCAGGGGCGGGAAACTGCACGGGGACACCAGGAAATTCTTTTTCACTGAAAGGGTGGTTGATCGCTGGAATAGTCTTCCACTTCAGGTTATTGAGGCCAGCAGCGTGCCTGATTTTAAGGCCAAATGGGATAGACACGTGGGATCTATTCACAGAGAAAGGTAGGGGAGGGTCATTGGGGTGGGCAGACTAAATGGGCCATGGCCCTTATCTGCCGTCTATTTCTATGTTTCTATGAACAAGGACAGCAAAGTGTTGATGATGGAAACAGGATCTCACTTTCCTCAACATATAGAGACTAAAAAAACATTTTTTTTGCCAGAGAATTAAGATGGTTGTTGAAGGAGAGTGTTAAATCTATAATGACACCCAGAACTTTACTTGAGAATTCAATCTGCAGTGAGGATAATGAAGGCAATAGAATTGGGCCAAGCCAAAGTAACTGACAGTAAGGGCTACATTTGTCACTGTAAAACATGTTGATTTATTCTCTGAGGAAAATAATTCAGAGAATATCCTGGTAGCTATGGAATCACGGGGTGCAAGGGGAGGTCCACCGATGGATCAAAAACTGGCTGGCAGACAGGAAACAGAGGGTTGGAGTAAAGGGACATTACTCAGACTGGCAAGGGGTCATGAGCGGAGTTCCACAGGGGTCGGTGCTGGGACCGCTCCTGTTCAATATATTTATTAACGACCTGGAGGCGGGAACAAAATGTGAGGTCATTACATTTGCAGATGACACCAAACTATACAGCAGGGTTAAAACCACGGAAGACTGCGAAGATCTCCAAAAGGATCTGACGACACTGGAAGAGTGGGCCAAAAAGTGGCAAATGAGCTTCAACATAGGGAAATGCAAGATCATGCATATAGGGAAAAAGAACCCGATGTACACTTACAAAATGGGGGGATCACTGCTAGGGATAAGTAACCTTGAAAGAGACCTGCGAATAATGGTAGACACAACATTAAAGGCGTCGGCACAGTGCGCCACAGCCTCAAGGAAAGCAAACAAAATGTTGGGTATCATCAAAAAGGGTATCACGGCCAGGACGAAGGAAGTCATCCTGCCACTGTATCGCGCAATGGTGCGCCCCCATCTGGAGTACTGTGTCCAGTACTGGTCGCCGTACCTCAAGAAGGACATGGCGGTACTTGAGGGAGTCCAGAGAAGAGCAACTAAGCTGATAAAGGGTATGGAAAACCTCTCATACACTGACAGACTGAAAAAACTGGGGCTGTTCTCCCTAGAGAAGTGGAGACTTAAGAGGAGACATGATAGAAACCTTCAAGATCCTGAAGGGCATAGAAAAATTAGACAGGGACAGATTTTTCAAATTATGGGGAACCACAAGTACAAGGGGGCACTCGGAGAAATTGAAAGGGGACAGGTTTAGAACAAACGCTAGGAAGTTCTTTTTCACTCAGAGGGTGGTGGATACATGGAACGCGCTCCTGGAGGCTGTGATAGGCAGGAGCACGTTACAGGGCTTCAAAGAAGGTTTGGATAGGTTCCTAGAGGACAAAGGGATTGAGGGGTTCAGATAAGAATAGACGTGGGTTATAGGGATAGGAGTAGAGGTAGGTTATAGAAATAGTCAGGGACCACTGCTCAGGCAATGGGCCTGATGGGCCGCCGCGGGAGCGGACCGCTGGGCGAGATGGACCTCTGGTCTGCCTCAGCGGAGGCAACTTCTTATATTCTTATGATATATTGATCTGCTTACTTTTGGAGATAGGCTTGGATTAGAAAGTATTGAGATGGTTTACAGGTTTTCTAACATTACGTACTTATGAGGTAGGTATATGCTGATAAAACATCTGACCCATGGAAGTCTGCCTATGGAGTTCCATAGGGTTCTCCAGTGTCTCCCTTACTTTTTAACATTTACATTACTACATTATTTTTTATTTGAAAATCTTTGTATTGTTTTCAAGGTAAATTACAACACCCAACCAAGACAAGAACAATACACTCAAGAACATAAGCCCCTACCCATCCCATCCCCAAACCCCCCACCCCTACAGAGTCATTCTGCCCCCTGGCCCCACTCCCCCCTTTCTCCCCCCCACCCTGCCTCCCCACACTGATACAGTAGGCAACCCAAGTACGCATTCTAGAAAATACAAAGCATCAAATCAGAGTGTATTCAAAATCTGACTGTGGCCTCTCGGAGTCAGGACATTCAGATAAGGAATCCATATTTAAAGGAAAACTTTTTGGCACTTCCAGGAACCTGCTACTGCTCTTGCCTCCCACTGCATAAGGATATTCAGCCTATTTCTCCAGTACCAAACAGAAGGAGGTTGCTCAGATTACATTAATACATTAAAGAAACTGAGGGCTCCTTTTACAAAGCTGCGCTAGGGCCTTAACGCGGTAGATTTCCGGCTAGCGCACGCTAATCTGGTGCGTGCATTAAAACTGCTAGTTCAGCTTTGTAAAAGGAGCCCTCAGTTTCGCCGCTTTTGAAACAATCTTCACATATGCGGATGATATTTTAATTTTGTTAGTAGATCCAAAACTGAGTAACTTTGAATTAAATATAAACTCTTGTATTTCCAGACTTCAAACATGGGCTACTTCTGTTCAAATGAAGCTTAATGCAGCCAAGACAAAATTATTATGGTTTAGCCCAAATATTGAATAGTTACCTCTTTCTGTAATTTTGAAATCTGGAGAATCCTTGAAAATTGCATTTTCATGTACAGTCCTGGGGATAATATTTCGATGTCTAGGATCCACCGTTCTAGGATTTAAAAGCAAACTAGATGCACATCTCCTTACGAGAGGCATAGAGGGATATGGGTGACTAAAATTACGCCAGGTGTACACCTGGTTGGGCCAACGCGTGTGCGGATTGCCAGTAACAGGAAAGGAGGCCTACTGCTGGACAGGGGGAGCAAGGAAGAGGTGCTGCCGGACAGGGGGGGGAGGTAACAGGAAGGGAGGCCTACTGCTAGACAGGGGGAGCAGGGAAGAGGTGCTGCTAGACAGGGGCGAGGTAACAGGAAGGGAGGCCTACTGCTGGACAGGGAGAGCAGGGAAGAGGTGCTGCTGAACAGGGGGGAGGTAAAACGAAGGGAGAAGGGGTGCTGCTGGACACGGGGGAGGTAAAAGGAAGGGAGAAGGCCTACTGCTGGACAGGGGGAGCAGGCAAGGGGTGGTGGTGGACAGCCAAGGAAAGAGAGAAACAGAAAGAAAGACAGACAGACAGAAAGCGGCCAAGGAGAGAGAGAGAAAGAAAGACAGACACACACATCTATTCTAGCACTCGTTAATGTAACGGGCTTAAAGACTAGTTATTTAATAAAGGGCAAATAAAGACCAGCCGGGTCCATCTAGTCTGACAAGCAAGATCTTAGATCCATATCTGCTACTCTGTGCAAAATGTGTCTATTAAGGGTCGCACCTGCCTCTCCATGCAAATTATACCCCTCTGTCATTTGTTTTCCTTAAATCACATCTTTTTGCTAGACTGGGATCCTCTATATTTATCCCATATTTTCTAAATTCTGTCACTGGTTTTGTCCCATCTACCTCCTCCACCCTGAGAGTGTTCCAGGCATCCACCTACCTTTCGATGAAAAGGTAAGTGAAATGTCAGGCTCTGTGCTGCAAAAGCAAGATTTTTCCCTTTTCTGGGTTCACCTGGAGTTAAAGAAACATTGGCAGTGCCACAGCGAGTTATGACTCAGCAGTAGCAGAGCAGCATTAAGCTATGACTCAGCAAGAGAAGCTACAACAATTTCTGCATAAGACACCAAAGCAAGTTTATCTAGCAGATGGCCCAGTAGCAGCTGTGCCACACAGCAGTACAACCCACACATCCTTCATGGTATCAAGGAACATAAGAATCAACTGCACTGCCAAAAGCTTAGTGCACAGCAGCAGTGAACACCAGCCTTATCAGACTGGGTCCAGAAGATGACTCCGCAGTGCTTTCTTATAACTTCTATGAGAGTGACAGAGGCATCTGAGTGAACTGTTACTCATTGCTCCTTGTTTGTTCAGGGAATCTTAGACTGCTTTTAAACTTTGTACAAAGCAAAGAAGAGATATCTAAAATAAAAGCTGCCATTTGCAACCACCAGGGAATCGTAGTAGAAAACTAGACTCAAGGTTAAGCTTCAGACTTGACCTGACCAATGTCCCCTCTAAACTGAGCGCATGAGCGATCGCTCACTATTTTCAGTGGCGTCGCTCATACGTTTTCTCGTGTCGCTCAATCGAGGGTGGGCGGAAGTGAGAGGAAGCAGCGGCGGCGGTCTGCCCTGCTCGCCTTAGTGTATTTTAGGTTGAAAGATGCAGCTTAGACTCCTTTTCTGTTCTCTTGTTACTTGCTTTATAACAATAATGTAAACCGAGTCGAGCCCCAGTATTTGGGGATGATTCAGTATATAAATGTAAGGATTGGATTGGATATCCATTTTTTAGTGTGATTTACAGAATTCACCCCATTCTGGCTAGTCCCCTTGTAGATCTGAGCAAAGTCACACAATAAGTAAACTCTGGAATTAGTTGCCGGAGAATGTGGAGAAATCAGTTAGTTTAACACAGTTTAAAAAAGGCCTGGATAATTTTCTAAAAGAGAAGTCCGTAGGCCATTTTTTTAGATGACTTGGGGAAATCAACTGCTTATTCTTATGATAAGCAGCATAAAGCACAGTTACTTACCGTAACAGGTGTTATCCAGGGACAGCAGGCAGATATTCTTGACTGATGGGTGACGGCACCGAAGGAGCCCCGGTACGGACAATTTTAGAGTGATTGCACTCTAAGAACTTGGAAAATTCTGGCAGGCCGCACCGCACACGCGCGAGTGCCTTCCCGCCCGACAGAGGCGCGCGGTCCCCAGTTAGGATAAGCCAGCTAAGAAGCCAACCCGGGGAGGTGGGTGGGACGCAAGAATATCTGCCTGCTGTCCCTGGATAACACCTGTTACGGTAAGTAACTGTGCTTTATCCCAGGACAAGCAGGCAGCATATTCTTGACTGATGGGTGACCTCCAAGCTAACAAAAAGACGGATGGAGGGAAGGTTGGCCATTAGGAAATAAATTTTGTAAAACAGACTGGCCGAAGTGTCCATCTCGTCTGGAGAAAGCGTCCAGACAATAATGAGATGTGAAAGTATGAACTGAGGACCAAGTAGCAGCCTTGCAGATTTCCTCAATAGGAGTGGAACGGAGGAAAGCTACAGATGCTGCCATAGCTCAAACTCTATGGGCCGTGACAGAACCTTCCTGTGTCAGTCCGGACTGAGCATAACAGAATGAAATGCATGCTGCAAGCCAATTTGACAATGTACATTTAGAAACAGGGCGTCCCAATTTATTCGGATCAAAGGACAGAAAGAGTTGCGGAGTTGATCTGTGGGGCTTAGTACGCTCTAGATAGTAAGCTAAAGCCCGTTTACAGTCCAAAGTATGTAAAGCCTGTTCTCCAGGATGAGAATGAGGTTTCGGGAAGAAGACAGGCAGGACAATCGATTGGTTGAGATGAAATTCAGAGACAACCTTAGGGAGAAACTTTGGATGTGTACGCAGAACCACCTTGTCATGATGGAAGACTGTAAAAGGTGGATCAGCAACTAGTGCATGCAGCTCACTGACCCTCCTGGCAGAGGTAAGAGCAATAAGGAAGACCACTTTCCAAGTGAGAATCTTGAAAGGAGCTGTAGCCAAAAGGTTCAAACGGAGGCTTCATTAAGGCGGAAAGAACCACATTGAGATCCCAGACTACAGGAGGGGCTTTAAGAGGGGGTTTCACATTGAAAAGACCCCGCATGAATCTGGAAACCAAAGGATGAACTGAGAGAAGTTTTCCATGAACTTGCTCATGAAAAGCAGCAATAGCACTGAGGTGGACTCTGATGGAAGTAGACTTGAGACCAGAGTCAGACAAAGAAAGAAGATAATCTAACAAGGTCTCTACCGAAAAGGAAAGAGGGATTATGATGATGAAGAAGACACCAAGAAGAAAACCGTGTCCACTTCTGATGGTAACATTGAAGAGTGGCAGGTTTCCTGGAAGCATCCAGAAAAGAACGAACGGGCTGATACAGAAGAGAATCAGTTGAGGTCAGCCCGAGAGATACCAAGCTGTCAGGTGCAGAGATTGGAGGTTGGGATGTAGAAGGGTCTCCTGATGCTGTGTAAGCAGAGAAGGAAATAGTGGAAGAAGAATGGGCTCCCGGGAACTGATTTGAAGTAGAAGGGAGAACCAGTGTTGTCTGGGCCACCGTGGAGCGATGAGGATCATGGTGGCTTGTTCCCTCTTGATCTTGAACAGGGTTCGTAACATGAGAGGTAGAGGAGGGAAAGCATACAGAAACAGATTGGACCAGTCCAGGAGAAATGCATCCGCCGCCAGACGGTGAGGAGAATAGAGTCTGGAGCAGAAGAGGGGCAGCTGATGATTGTGAGGAGCTGCAAAGAGGTCTATCTGAGGAGTGCCCCATTGAACGAAAATGGACTGGAGAGTCAAAGGATCGAGAGTCCATTCGTGGGGTTGGAGAATTCTGCTGAGATTGTCCGCTAAGGAATTCTGCTCTCCCTGAATGTAGATAGCCTTTAGGAATAATTGGTGATCTGTCGCCCAAGACCAAATCTTCTGGGCCTCCTGACACAAGAGGCGAGAGCCTGTCCCACCCTGTTTTTTGATGTAGTACATTGCAACTTGATTGTCTGTGCAAAGTAGTAGAACTTGAGGAAAGAGAAGATGTTGGAAAGCCTTGAGGGCATAAAACATCGCTCTGAGTTCCAGAAAATTGATGTGATGCTTCTTTTCCTGGGCTGTCCAAAGGCCCTGAGTTTGAAACTCATGCAAATGAGCTCCCCAGGCATAAGGGGAGGCGTCGGTGGTGATGACTAGTTGATGAGGAGGTAGATGGAATAGAAGACCTCTGGAGAGATTTGAGGATATCAACCATCATTGTAGAGATTGACGAAGAGACGATGTCACAAATATGTGTCGTGAGCAAGGATCCGTCGCTTGGGACCACTGGGTAGCTAGGGTCCATTGAGGAGTGCGCAGGTGAAGACGTGTGAAGGGGGTGACATGAACTGTCGAGGCCATGTGACCCAAGAGTATCATCAGTTGCTTGGCAGAGATGGAGCGTTGTGGAAGTACCTGCTGACATAGATATTGGAGAGTCTGAAGACGGTTGGACGGCAGGAACGCTCTCATGAGGACTGTGTCCAGGACCGTTCCAATGAATTGAAGTTTCTGAGTGGGGATTAGATGAGATTTGGGTAGATTGATCTCGAACCCCAGAAGTTGCAGAAAAAGGATAGAAACATAGAAACAAGCAGCAGAAAAGGGCTATAGCCCACCAAGTCTGCCCATTCCAAGTATCCCCTCCCCTGAATTTACTCCCTTAAAAATCCCACGTGAGTATCCCATTTTCTCTTAAAATCCGTCACGCTGCTGGCCTTTATCACCTGGAGTGGGAGTCTGTTCCAATGATCCACTACTCTTTCGGTGAAGAAGTACTTCCTGGAGTCACCATGAAACTTCCCTCCCCTGATTTTCAGCGAATGCCCTCTGGTGGTCGAGGGTCCCATGAGCCAGAAGATATCATCTTCTGACTCGATGCGTCCCGTGATGTACTTATATGTTTCAATCATATTTCCCCGTTCTCTTCTTTCCTCAAGTGAGTACAGCCGCAATTTTTTTTAATCTTTCTTCATACGTGAGATCCTTGAGCCCCAAGACCATCCTGGTGGCCGTTCACTGAACCGACTCGATCCTCAGCACGTCCTTTCGGTAGTGTGGTCTCCAAAACTGAACACAGTACTCCAAGTGAGGCCTCACCATGGCTCTGTACAACGGCATCATAACTTCAGGTCTCCTGCTGACAAAACCTCTGCGGATACACCCCATCATTTGTCTTGCCCTGGAGGAAGCCTTCTCCACTTGATTGGCAACCTTCATGTCCTCACTAATGATCACCCCTAGGTCGCGTTCCGCCGTGGTCCTAACCAAGGTCTCACCATTTAGTACATAAGTTCTACGCAGGTTTCTCTTACCCAGGTGCATTATCTTGCATTTTTTAGCATTGAAGCCTAGCTGCCAAATAGTTGACCATTGTTCCAGCAACAGTAGGTCGTGTGTCATATTATCAGGTAATAAGCTTTTGCCTACTATGTTGCAAAGTTTGGTTGGTGGCAAGGAGCACTGCCTGAGAGGAAGTGGCTTTGATTAACCAGTCGTCCAGGTAAGGGAAGACCTGAAGATGATGAGAGCGTAGAAAAGCAGCCACCACAATCAGACATTTGGTGAATACTCTTGGAGAGGAGGCAAGGCCGAAGGGTTAACACCTTGTACTGGTAATGACAGTGATTGATCATGAAGCGGAGGAACTGTCTGGAGGCCGGATTGACCGGGATGTGAGTGTATGCCTCTTTGAGATCGAGGGAGCATAGCCAGTCGCCTTGATTGAGAAGAGGGTAAAGAGTGGCCAGGAAAAGCATTCTGAATTTTTCCTTGACCAAGCATTTGTTGAGATCGCGAAGATCTAAAATGGGTCTGAGATCTCCTGTTTTCTTGGGGACCAAAAAGTAACGGGAGTAGAATCCCAGCCCCTTCTGATCTAGAGGAACTTCCTCTATGGCGTTCAGAAGAAGGAGGGATTGAACCTCCTGAAGAAGAAGGGAAGGCTGATGAGTGTTCAAAGCAGACTCTTTTGGTAGACTTTGGGCAGGAAGAGTCTGAAAGTTGAGAGAGTAGCCGTGGCGGATGATGTTGAGGACCCACTGATCTGAGGTGATGATCTCCCAACGGCTGAGAAACAGAGAAAGACGTCCTCCTATGGGTTGAGGAAGATGGGCGGATGGTAGAACACTGGCTATGCCCTGGAGAACAAAGTCAAAAGGGGTGTGTAGACTTCTGTTGTGGAGGAGGTTTCACCTGTTGCTGCTGTTGTGTCCTAGGTGGTTGCCGTTGTTGTTGGCACTGATGCCTAGGCTGTTGAGGAGCTGGTGATAAAGGTCGAGCCACATAACGGCATTGGTAGGCCGATTGCTGCCGAAAAGGGCGGACAGGTGGTCTTCTTTTTGGTTTTAAGAAGAGTGTCCCAGCGAGTCTCATGTGCAGACAACTTTTGTGTGGTGGAGTCCATGGAATCACCAAAGAGTTCATCGCCGAGGTATGGGGCATTAGCCAGGTGATCTTGATGGTTGACATCAAGCTCTGATACCCTGAGCCAGGCTAGACGACGCATGGCAACAGACATGGCCGTGGTTCTAGAAGTAAGTTCGAATGTGTCATAGATAGAACGGACCATGAACTTTCGAAGCTGGAGAAGAGAGGAAGAACAGTGGCGAAAAGCAGATCTCTTGCGGTCAGGGAGGTATTTCTCAAAAGAAGCGAGATTCTGAATGAGATGCTTCAGATAAAAGGAGAAATGAAAAGCATAATTCCCTGACCGGTTAGCCAACATAGCATTTTGGTATAATCTCTTACCAAATTTGTCCATGGCCTTTCCTTCTCTGCCAGGAGGAACTGAGGCGTACACACTAGCTCCCGCAGACTTCTTTAGAGTAGATTCCACCAAGAGAGACTCATGTGGAAGCTGCGGTTTATCAAAGCCAGGGATGGGGATGACTTTGTATAAGGAGTCCAATTTACGAGGAGCTCCTGGGATAGTTAAAGGAGTCTCAAGATTTTTATAAAAGGTTTTCCTCAAAATATCATGGAGGGGTAACTTAAGAAATTCCCTTGGAGGCTGGTCAAAGTCCAGTGCATCAAGGAACGCTTTGGATTTCTTGGACTCAGCCTCCAAGGGGATAGAAAGAGACTCACACATCTCTTTTAAGAAAGAGGTGAAAGAGGCAGTGTCTGGTTTAGAGGAGGGATCCTGAATCAAAGGATCCTCTTCACCAGAAGAACATTCACCCTCAGAGAGAAGAGGCTCTTCGGAGTCACCCCACAGATCAGGATCTCTGATTTGAAAACTGCGATCCCGAGACTCCGGTGTCGAGGGTTCAAGGTGTCGGGTTTTACGTACCGACTTACCCGACCTCAAAGAAGCGGTACTGGGAGAAGTTAAAGGCTGTATCGGTGCTGAAGTTTGGACAGCCTGATGCAGCGCTCTTGGTTCCGGTGCCAGAACCGGCATGGAAACCGAAGAAGCGGAATGTACCGGTACCGATAGAGTGGAAGCGGACAATAGAGGCTGCCCCACTGTCGGTACCGGCGGCTCAGACCAGACCGGGACTGGAAGGTTCGGTGCCAATAGAGCAGGAAGGAGCTGCTGCAACTGCTCTTTAAGTTGCACCTGGAGGACAGCAGCAATGCGCTCATCCAGTGAAGGCACCGGTACCGCTTTCTTTTTCTGCGGTACCTGTGGTGCCGCTCGACTCCCAGAGAATGAGGAGCCCGAGGACGAGGGACTCACCTCGATGGGGGTGGAGCGTTTGTGCGGGCGCCTCGTGGTCGGCAGGACTGGACTCGCTGCCACAGAGACCGGAGGGCGCTCCAGCGGGGAAGGCTTCTTAGCCGGCTTACCTGACTGGTGCAACGCCGGCGCGGTGTCACGTGGCACCGAAGAAGTGGGTGCCGATTGCGAAGGAGCCAATGCCGGGGTCGATGCCGCAGAATCAGCCATGTCGGCACCGAAGAGTAACTGCTGTTGAATTTGTCTATTCTTCAACGTTCTTTTCTTCAAAGTTGCACAACGGGTGCAAGTGGAAGCCCTATGATTCGGACCCAGGCACTGTAAACACCAGTTATGTGGGTCGGTCAGAGAAATGGGCCGTGCACACCGCTGGCACTTCTTGAACCCTGGCTGAGGGGGCATGAAAGTAAAAACGGCTTCTGCCAAATCGAAGGCCGAGGCCTCGATGATGGTAACAGGCCCCGCCGGGGCGAACCCGAAAGAAAAAAATTAAAGGGGTTTTTTTTTTTGGAGAAAAAACAATGAAAGAAAAAAACAAAAGAAGGAAGAATACTTCCTCACAAGAATTTCCCGAGTGGGAAGGCGAAAAAAGGGTCTTTTCAACGGCCGTTGAAAAGCACGTGTCTTCTTAGCTCCGCGGAAACTAAGAAACTGGGGACCGCGCGCCTCCGTCGGGCGGGAAGGCACTCGCGCGTGCGCGGTGCGGCCTACTAGAACTTTCCAAGTTCTTAGAGTGCAATCACTCTAAAATTGTCCGTACCGGGGCTCCGTCGGTGCCGTCACCCATCAGTCAAGAATATGCTGCCTGCTTGTCCTGGGATAAACTAGTTTAAAGTATTACTTACTAGTTCAAGTTACATTGCTTGATAAGAAAGCAACCAAGCGCTTGTGGGGTTTTGGTTTCTTTTTACTTACCACTTCCTCAGCTTCCAAAAAGTTGTTTAATTAGACTAGTTCACCTTTCACACAAAATGCATCCAGAGAAAATAAAAATCTTCCAAGGTATTTCAGATAAGGTCCGGGAAGTTCGGGCAGCCTGCAAAAAGTAGTCCAGGGAGGTTTGGGCAGCCTGCAAAAAACTGTGAATAATTGAATTCGCGAGTAGTGAAACCGTGAATCCAGAAGGAGAGCTGTACTTAAATTCATTTCAAACTCCAGGGTCAGCAACCTTACACAGTGGATGTATCTATCCTGATATTTCTCATCGCTCTGAATAAATAACACTTCAAGAACATTGCATTCCACAGTCCACTTTAAGATCATCAGATACAATCACACCCACATCATCACATACAATCACAACGCTCATATTTCGTGCACATAAGTTCTTCACCTCCTAAACTGTACAGTTCCCTCAGATTTTAACAGGTCAAATGCATGTCCTTGCATTTCTTAGCATTAAATTTTAGCTACCAAATTTCAGACCATTCTTCATGTTATTCACACCATCCGGCATGTCTACTCTATCTGCATAGAGGCAAATCTTACCCGACAGCCCTTCAGCAATATTGTTTATAAAAATGTTAAAAAGAACAAGCCCAAGAACAGAACCTTGAGCACACCACTGGTAACATCCTTTTCTTCAGAGTGATCTCCATTGACCACTACCCTCTGTCGCCTTCCACTCAGCCAGTTCCTGAGCTAGCCTGTCATTTTGGGACCCATCCTGAGGGCACTCAGTTTATTTATTAGATGTCTGTATGGAACACTGTCAAAGGCTTTCCTAAATTTAAATACACCACATCTAGCGCACTTCCTCTATCCAATTCTCTGGTCACCCAGTCAAAGAAATTAATCAGATTTTTCTGACAAGACCTACCTCTAGTGAATCCATGTTGCCTCTGGTCCTGTAATCCACAGGATTCTAGAAACTTCACTATTCTCTGATTTAAAAGCGTTTCCATTAATTTGCTTACCACAGAAGTCAGACTTACCAGCCTGTAATTCCCTACTTCTTCCTTACTTCCACTTTTTGTGGAGAGGGACCACATCCGCCCTTCTCCAGTCCGCCAGTACTACTCCCGACTCTAGAGACTCGTTGGAAAGGTCAGTCAGCGGACCTACCAGAACTTCTCTATGTTCCTTCAGCCCCATCGCTTTGTCTACCTTTAATTTAGCTAGCTTCTCAAGAACACCACCCTCTGAAAATCAATCAGGGTCTACCACTCCTCCATCCCTATTTGTGTTTGTCTTCTGCGATCCTCAATTTATAATTTAGAAAAAAATATTACATAATAGAACATAAGAAGTTGCCTCCGCTGAGTCAGACCAGAGGTCCATCTCGCCCAGCGGTCCGCTCCCGCAGCGGCCCATCAGGCCTATTGCCTGAGCAGTGGTCCCTGACTATTTCTTTAACCTACCTCTACTCCTATCCCTATAACCTACCTCTACTTCTATCTGTACCCCTCAATCCCTTTGTCCTCTAGGAACCTATCCAAACCTTCTTTGAAGCTCTGTAACGTGCTCCTGCCTATCACAGCCTGCTAACTGAATAACTTTTCCTCAACCAGGACTATTGAAACCTTAATTAAATTATACCAACTAAATATCTTCCACCATATGGGGAAAAGAGTGCTTAGCACATTAAATCTCTCACATTACACAGCAAGAGGAATCAGGAACCATTATCGCTACTCTTTTGTTCTGGTGCCACCATCACCAGTAAAGTAATGTCACTTATCTGGTAAGGTGCTCATTTGTTTGCATATCTACTTGCCAGCCAAAACTCCTTATTCATTGTCCTTTTTGAATGTTCACCATAATGATCCAATATTAACAAACTACTAGTTACAGCTCCCCTTAACAAAGATCTGAGTTTCACTAATACAGGTTTCATCAGGAGGAGAAACCTTTACCCCTATATTGAAATCACAATTAAAACAAACTTTAGAAATGAACCCTCATTTCACCAAACATCATATTATACATAAACCCATTACTCATTCACACCTTCGCTTTCTTACTCACATATCTTGCATACTCTTGTGTGGCAACAAAATCCACTGGCCTCCAACTAAAACTTCTAACCATTACTTAAGCTGATGTGTTTTGTTTTGTTTTTTAAACCATTATTCTAAGCGGCAAATGCTTAGAGATCCCTTAATCCTGTCATGCCAGGGTTTGCAAGTGGTCTGTGAGTTTTAGCCCTGGTAGTGAGTGTGCTCCCTGCCTTATAGGTATCACCGGATGAGGGACTACATTTGCAAAATGGGAAATAGTCTTTTTATTCTACTCTTCTGAAAGGATGTTATTTGCTTCACAATTAATTTCCTATCTTCAGCTGGTAGTGACTCATTAATAAGAAGGCTTTCTTGTTCGCATGCAGGTGTTTTAATACAGATCCATTTCTTAAGATTAATTTTACCTGTCTTCTAAAGCACCTACCGGTACTATCTACTGTTCCCAAAGGCTGGTGGAATGTCATTTTCCTTTTTTTGTTCTATGCAATTAAATTGCAGATTAGTAAGTACAGTTTCCTTCAGATGAATAGATTGCAGGAAGGGTTTTATCCAAGGATGATTAGAATATCAAACCTGTGAGTCCTCAGTCTCCCTTTAAGAGGTTTGGTGTGCTATGAAGTAATGTGATATTTTAGGAATTTTGTATGAAGAATAACTGGTTTTGAGCATTATAAAGGCTTATGCAAAGCTTCTGCTAGAACTGACAGATGGCCAAACTACTTGACTTCTAAATGGATTATTTTCCATTTACAAAAATCTTCATAAGTCTCCTATCCCTGTTTTCTATCGCAGGACATCTGTGGCACTAATATATCATCCTAGGATGTACATAAAATCAAGATAAAGCAACAGCAAAGATCAGTACAGTTACCAGCAGAATACCCACAGTACATAAGAACATAAGAGTTGCCCTACTGCAGGGGTGTCCAATGTCGGTCCTCGAGGGCCGCAGTCCAGTCGGGTTTTCAGGATTTCCCCAATGAATATGCATTGAAAGCAGTGCATGCAAATAGATCTCATGCATATTCATTGAGGAAATCCTGAAAACCCGACTGGACTGCGGCCCTCGAGGACCGACATTGGACACCCCTGCCCTACTGGATCAGATCAGAATCTGTCTTGTTCTAAATAGGTGCCAAGAATCTCAAAAAGATTCCATACTACTCGTACTTAATTCCAGGGATAAGCTGTAGCTTTCCTCAGGTCTCCCTTTAAACTGATCTCTCCCTTCTCTCTAAATGTTTGGAGAGTTTACAGAGTTTTATGGGGACATCTGTTGTTCATAACAAACTAGTCCTCTTCAGTAACACCATTCTCTCCTGCTTTTGATATTCTCGCTCTCCCCATTTCACATCTAGTAAGGTGCACTAAACTCTGGCCTTTTTATTAAGCTATGGCAAAGAGTGGCCCTAGCATGCCCTTGTAAGGGTTTTTCCCATACACTAAAGCCATTTTTACCACAACTGTAAAAATGGTCTTTTTCTACATATTTTTTTTTTATTGATGACTATGTTACTGTTGCCCAAACAGAAGGGGAAAACTTATATCACAGCTGATATGGAAATACTTCACTCATGGAACAAACAGCTATATACCAGCATACATGTCTTTCAAAAAGGTCAATACTATATATCAAATGTAGTAAGTGGTAAAACTGTGCTCAGAGAAAATTGCCCAAATGAATGAAGTGGCTTGCTTTGTTTGTCTATCATGCAATTACAAAAAGAAATACTGTAGCATTCTTGAGAACACAAGATAGTGCTATGCCTATTCTAAAGGTTGAGAGAGAAGTAGTGGTGGAATATAAGTAAGAAACTATAAACTATGGAGGACACTGTGATGACAATGGGCCAGGAGGAAAATTTGCAGACCCTAGTGACCAAGCTGTGCCAGGAAATTGCAGCCCTGAAGGAGGCACAATTGTTCAAAAGAGAGAGACAGACACACACACACAAAGAATTCTGGAAAAGACAAGAAGTAATGGGAGACTCAAATATCACCCAGCAGTAATAAAAGGGCTGGGCCTACTTCTCACCAGAGGTATACAGAAGGAAGTCACTAGCAAAACAATAATCTCACTGGCTGGAGAGTATGACATGGGGACCTATCTGCGACTAAGTCCACCACATCGCAGGGAAACTCCAGAGAGACCAGTGACTGAACTCTGAAGACTCCACAGGTGACCTTTGAAGGGAGGAATGCTGGCCTACTGCCTAACCCTCAGTAAGCCTGGTTCTAAGGCTTACTGAGGCTCAGCATTAAAGGCTCAGCATTAAAGATGGCCTTCATAGCAACCTGTGAACTGCATATATAATTTGCATATACTGTATATGCTTGAGAGAGCAGTCGAATCTGTTTAGGAACTTTTTGAGACTTTGGGGAGTAGTGTGAGAGAGAGGCATGGAAAACTCTTAAGTCAGGCCAAGCACGCTATACCTCATGGGGGGGAGGGGGTTGAATCCTCACCCTAACTGAAATGAGCTCCTCGAGGAGACACCTCTGGCTGGTTTCAGCATCTTAGTTTGAGACAAAACTCTGAGGATTTTCTTAGAAATCAGACTCCACAGGTAAACTAATACTCAAAGTATGGGAAACAAGATTCTGGATCTAGAAGCTGTGATGGAAGAAGATGAGTTGGAAATAGTGGTGATCACAGAGACATATATTTGATATACCATATATACTTGAATATACGTCAATCCGAATACAAGTCGAGACCCCCATTCCCCCCCCCCCCCAAATAGGAGGAAACATGATTGACTCGAATATAAGATGTGGGCTTAATATTTAAGTGCCATGCCCTGCCAGGATCTGCACCCAGTGTCCCCTCCGTCACACCCTCCCCTGCCAGGTTCTGCACTCAGCCCCCCTCCCTGCCAAGTTCTGCACCCTGCCCTGCAAAGCTCTGAACTCAGTCCTATTCCCTACCAGGCTTTGAACCAAGCCCCCTTCCCTGCCAGCCTCTGAACACTGTCCCCCCCCCCGTCTCTACCAGGCTCTATACCCTGTCCCCCCTCCCTGCCAGGCTCTGCACCCTGTCCCACCTTCCTTCCCTGTATTTCCCACTAAAAAGAGCCAACCTCATCAGTGATGTCACAATGGCTTGATTGTCCCATACTCCCCTCTGCCCTCCAACCCAGCCATCAGATTAACCCTTCCCCTTAACTGAAACCACCTAGTGGTAGGCCAGGACAGGAGGGATTCCTCCCGTTTCCTGTCCCGGCCGAAACTAACAATTATCATACTCCCTCGTGTACCTTTTTCCTTGTGGTCTAGCATGTATCTCGCGCTGAAACTCTCCTGCCGATTTTGAAGTTAGTATCCAGCGGAGCACCTGCACCGACACGCAGGAGTGAGATTTTCATGCTCCCGGCTGGCCCTGCACCACTCCTTGATAGGCTGCCATAAGTTCTCGCAGCTCTCACAGCAGCCTATCAAGGAGTGGTACAGAACCGGCCAGGAGCACGAAAATCTTACTCCTGCATGCCGGCCCGGGTGCACCGCTGGCTACTAGCTTCGAAATCGGCAGGAGGGGTTCAGCATGGGATACACGCTGGACCACCATAGAAACATAGAGTATGACAGCAGAAAAGGGCCGACGGCCCAACAAGTCTGCCCACTCGAATAACATACCCCCTTAAGCACTTCCTCGAAGTGAACCCACATGTTTATCCCATTTATTCTTAAAATCTAGCATGTTGCTGGCCTCAACTACCTGGAGTAGAAGATTATTTCAATGATCAACCACCCTTTCGGTGAAGAAATACTTCCTAATGTCCCCATGAGATCTCCCACCCCTGATTTTTAGCGGATGCCCTCTTGTCGCCATAGGTCCTGTAAGGAAAAAGATGTCTTCTTCCATCTCCATACGGCCAGTAACATATTTGAACGTCTCTATCATGTCTCCCCTCTCTCTGCGTTCCTCGAGAGAGTATAGCTGCAACCTACCTAGCCGTTCTTCATATGGGAGATCCTTGAGTCCCGAGACCATCCTAGTGGCCAATCTCTGAACCGACTCTATTCTCAGCACATCTTTTCGATAATGTGGCCTCCAAAATTGAACACAGTATTCCAGATGTGGTCTCACCATTGACCTGTAAAACGGCATCACCACTTCAGGCTTACAGCTGCCGAAACTTCTCCGGATGCAACCCAGCATCCGTCTAGCCTTGGATGAAGCTTTCTCCACTTGATTGGCAGGGAAAAGTTACATGAGGGAGGGAGGGTGGTAATTGTTAGTGTCGGCCGAGACAAGAGACGGGAGGGATCCCTCCTGTCCCAGCCTAATGGCAGGCCTGCAGGAAGTCTGAGAGGGTGTCGGGTGGTCACTGGGGGATGACCCGAATATAGGACGAGACCCCCATTTTTTTGGCTCATAAATCTCATCCTATATTCGAGTATATAGTATACAGTAATTTAGAATGTAAACTGTTGAGGTCTGTATTTGATATAATTTAGACTTTAAACCGCTGATGGTGATGCGGTATAACAAATGATGATAAACACAACATTAACATAGTTCACGGAGAACCATGACTGAGATGTAGTTATACCAGGCTATAATCTGTTCAGGAAAGAAAGGGTAGGAAGAAAAGGAGAGGGAGTAGCATTATATGTTAAAGATCATATTAAAACCACACAATTGCAGGATCTGCAGGGCAAGGAAGAGGCACTGTGGATCAATTTGGAAAGAGGGAATGGTAAATATATTTACAATGGTGTGATATTCAGGCCTCCTTCACAGATGGAAAAAGTAGACAGAGATTTAATAGTAGACATTCAGAATATATCTAAAAAAGAGGAAGACTTACTAATAGGTGATTTTAACATGCCAGATGTTGATTGAGGTATCCGCAGCTCCACTGACTGACCTTTTCAATGAGTCTCTAGAGTTGGGAGTGGTACTGGAGGACTGGAGAAGGGTGGATGTGGTCCCTCTACACAAAAGTGGAAATAAGGCAGAAGTATAGAATTACAGGCCGGTAAGTCTGACTTCTGTGGTAAGCAAATTAATGGAAATGCTTTTAAAACAGAGAATGGTCATGTTTCTGGAATTCTATGGATTACAGGACTCCAAGAGGCTTATGTTAAAAGCAGGGCAGCATCACTCTCAGACTCATGAAGATTTGGGCCCTGTTTGGTATGCTGAGTGAGGCAGGTTGCTTAATGTCTGGCTCCACGGCTCCCTGCCCCAATTATTGAATTTCTTAATTTAATTCACTCATCGGCGGCATTTGGACTTCTGGTGCTTTCGGGCACAACTTTATGGATAGATTTGTTACAAAATCGGCAGCTAGGATAGCCTCAAAACAGAATAAAGACAGAGAGAAGGTGAGGCCGCATGAGGACTCCATCATGGAGGAGGCCGTACAATCCACACTGCCCTTGGCCATGGCGCACATTACTCAACTCACCAGCGTTGTAGAACCGAGATTGGATAAGCTTTCTGGGCAACTTACCACGCTGGAGACTTTTATGATTGAATCTTCACAGAAAATCGCAGCACTTGAAGGGCACATGACCGCCCTGGAAGACTTGGCGCCTTTGGTGGAGTAACAGTGCACAGATATTCTGGTTCGTCTCGCCTTATAAGCAGATAAACTGGATGACCTGGAGAACAGGTCGAGATGCAACAACCTGTGCTTTGTTGGGTTACCTGAAATGGTGCCTGACCAGCAACTTTCTCAAGTATTGGAGCATTGGTTGATGTTGGAGTTGCCTATAAAGGATCACTTGGAACTGTTTCAAATCGAGAGGGTCCATCGTCTCAACCACAGACAGGATCTGTCAGGTCCTGTGTGGTTATTGCTAAGATCTTTAATTATACGCATAAAGTGGATTTGATGAGAGCGCAAGGAGCAGCATAACAGATGTGCTTTATGAAACCGTAATACAAAAATTCAAAAATATCACTCCAAGACAAAAGCACCATAAAAGCTAAGAAAGCTAGCTTATTACTTAAGCAAAAGAAAAACCTCAGACAAACGGAGAGGTTTACCCACACTCTTCCACTCAAGCATCATAGGCAAAAAAACTTTGTACAAGTTTAAAGTTAGCAGGTGGGAGCAAAAAAATATCTGAGAATGATTAATGGTAAAAAACACTGAATACAAGCAGGCCAGGGCCTTAGTGCCAAATCCAGGCTATCAGTACGCATATCCTAACTGCTGCTTTCAACCATGCCTGTTAAGATTTTTCAAGACTATTTGGCCTCACTTTTAGACAGACGCAGGAAATTCTCGCCAATCTGTAAATCTGTGTCAGACTCTAAACTTCAATTCATGCTTCTCAACCCTGTGCTGCTTAAAGTATACCACAATGTAACATGGAATATTTTTGACTCTGTGGATACTGTGCAAGATTTCATGCATAGCACTTTGGAACGTTCTACAGAGGACACCTGATCTGCCTTTATATACCCTTATTTTTTTTTCCTTTGATGTAGGTAAAAGGCTCTAGAAGCGTGTATTTGTAGTGTGTATCTGCTGGTGATTATCCTTAGTTCTGTTCTTGCTAATGTTTCTTGTTCTCACATGTCCTTGTATTTATATTTACTGTTCGCTGCCATTAAAATCAGGAGAAGGTTGGGGCCCTCAATCATCTAGAACAGTGGTAGGCAATTCCAGTCCTCAAGAGCCACAGGCAGGTCAGGTTTTCAGGATATCCACAATGAATATATATATGAGATGGATTTGCACGCACTGCTTCCTTGAGATGCAAATCTATCTCATGCATATTTATTGTGGATATCCTGAAAACCTGACCTGCCTGTGGTTCTCGAGGACCGGAATTGCCTACCCCTAATCTAAAGTGCTCGCCTGTGCTGTTATATTGTTTTTGTGGGAGCACACTAGGTAGATATGTTTTGGGCAGTGGGGAGAGACTCTGCACACTCTTTCGTTTGATGCAAATAAAGGGCCACAGGCCTATTTTTTTGTGCTGCTTATGCTATCTTTCTGGGTTCGGGAGGAGGCTGGGCACCGTGACTCAGGATTGTTCTGGTTACATCTGAGATGCATCCACTGCTTCCTTGATGCAGAAAGGGAACATGCTACACCTGGCCTCCTGGAATGTGGCTGGGATAACTTCGCCTATTAAGTGTAGTAAGATTTTAGTCACATTGCATAGAAAAAGGGCGGACATAGTATGTCTCTAGGAAACTAGACTCACCAAGGCTGAAGATAAGAAATTACAACAGGGTTGGGTAGGGGAAAATTTTAATTCCTCCCCCTCCCGTCGCAGGGGTGGAGTGGCCATTTTGCTGAGTAAATCTCTTCAAGGGAGGGTGGAACAATTGGACAGAGATGAGGAGGGCAGAATTATCTTCCTTAAACTTCAAATTCATGGTGCCACCTACTATTTATTTAATCTCTATGGTCCTAATACTTTTTCCTTGAGTTCTATGATAAAGTAGTACAAAAGTGTTTACCTTATGTTGATCATACTATTTTAGTGGTAGGAGACTTCAACATGGTTATGGAACTACAGTGGGATAGGACTGGTGTGCGCCAGGGCAATGCTACTAGGGTTTCTTCCTTCTTTCATATCTTTTGTGATACTTTAAAGTTCATAGACTCTTGGCAGGTTTTCCATATGACCAACAGGGATTACACCCACATTTCTCGGGCACAAGGCACCTGCTCCTGAACCGATTACATTCTTCTCAGTGAGCATAGATTTACAGATGTTATTTCAGCTTCTACTGGGACAGAAGGGGTCTCAAATCACGCCCTCATCTGGATTGATGTGGCTTTGGGAACCCAATGTCAATCATAGCTAGATTGGCGCTTTCCTGCTTACCAATATACTAGTCCTGACTTTAAAACCTATTTAAACTAAACTAAACTAAGCCTTAAGTTTATATACCGCATCATCTCCACGGAAGCGGAGCTCGACACGGTTTACAAAGCTTAAAAATACAAGAAGAGAAGGGAGAGAGAGTTTATAAGAGCATATGAAAAAGGGGGGAAGTAAGCAGGAGATGTTATATATTAGAGAAAAGCCAGGTTTTCAGTTGTTTTCGGAACAGTTGGAGGGAGCCCAGGTTCCGCAGCGGGATAGTGAGATCGTTCCAAAGGCCCGTGATTTTGGAGAGGAGGGATCTTCCCAGTTTGCCTGCATGGGGGATGCCATGTAGAGAGGGGAAGGATAGTTTATGTCTGTGGGCGGATCTGGTGGTAGCAGGTGTTTGGGCGAGGAAGGATAGAGGGATTAGTGGTGGAAGGATGCCATGAATTATCTTGAAAGCCAGACAGGAACATTTGAAGTGAATTCTGGAAAGTACAGGGAGCCAGTGAAGATTGGTAAGTAAGGGGGAGACGTGATCAAATTTGCGTTTAGCAAAAATCAGTTTGGCCGCAGTATTCTGGATGAGCTGGAGTCTGCGAAGACTTTTTTTTGTTAGGCATAGGTAAATGGCATTACAGTAATCGAGTTTGGATAAGATGATGGATTGTACCAGGACGGTAAAGTGTTTTTGGTGGAAATAGGATCTAACTTTCCTCAGCATGTGGAGGCTGAAAAAGCAATGTTACTTACCGTAACAGTTGTTATCCAGGGACAGCAGGCAGCTATTCTCACTAGTGGGTGATGTCATCCGACAGAGCCCCGACACGGACATCTTGAAAGCATGTCTTGCTTGAAGAAACTTAGAAGTTTCGAGATGCCCGCACCGCGCATGCGCCAGTGCCTTCCCGCCCGATGTACCGGGCGTGTCTCCTCAGTTCAGATAGCTAGCCTGAGAAGCCAACCCAGGGGAGGTGGGTGGGACGTGAGAATAGCTGCCTGCTGTCCCTGGATAACAACTGTTACGGTAAGTAACATTGCTTTATCCCAGGACAAGCAGGCAGGTATTCTCACTAGTGGGTGACCTCCAAGCTAACCCCAATGGGATGGTGGGAGAGTTGGCAATTTCAAGAGAATAAATTTTGTAACACTGTTTGGCCAAACTGTCCATCCCGTCTGGAAAAAGTGTCCAGACAATAATGAGAGGTGAATGTATGAACCGAGGACCAAGTGGCAGCCTTACAAATCTCCTCAATCGGTGTCGATCTGAGGAAGGCTACAGAGGCTGCCATTGCTCTGACCTTATGGGCTGTGACCTTACAGGGAAGGGATAATCCAGCCTGGGCATAGCAGGAAGAGATACAAGCCGCCATCCAGTTAGAGATGGTGCGCTTCGATACAGGTCGTCCCAACTTGTTTGGATCAAAGGAGACGAAAAGTTGAGGAGCAGTTCTGTGAGGCTTTGTGCGATCCAAGTAGAAAGCTAAAGCACGTTTACAGTCCAGAGTGTGCAAAGCAGCTTCCCCAGGATGAGAATGAGGCTTTGGAAAGAACACTGGAAGCACGATGGATTGGTTGATGTGAAATTCAGAGACCACTTTAGGCAGGAATTTCGGATGAGTACAAAGAACCACCTTGTCATGATGGAATACAGTGAACGGTGGATCCGCCACTAGGGCCTGAAGCTCACTGACGCGGCGAGCAGACGTGAGGGCCACCAGAAAAACCACCTTCCAGGTGAGATACTTAAGTGGAGCCTTGTTGAGAGGTTCAAACGGAGGCTTCATGAGATGAGACAGGACAACATTGAGATCCCAAACCACAGGAGGAGGTTTGATAGGAGGGTTGACATGAAAAAGACCCTTCATAAATCTGGAAACCACAGGATGAGCAGACAAAGGTTTCCCCTGTAGAGGCTGATGGAAAGCCGCAATAGCACTCAGGTGGACTCGTATGGAGGTAGACTTGAGACCAGACTGAGATAGGTGTAGAAGGTAGTCCAATACAGAAGAAAGGGAAGCTCGTTGAGGTTCCGTGGCATTGGAAATACACCAGGAGGAGAATCTAGTCCATTTTTGGGAGTAGCATTGTCTAGTAGCAGGCTTCCTGGAAGCCTCCAAGACCTCCCTCACTGCTTGAGAAAACTGGTGAGGAGTTATGTTGAAAGGAACCAAGCTGTCAGGTGGAGGGACTGCAGATTGGGATGAAGTAGTGAACCTTGATGTTGAGTGAGTAGTGAAGGAAACACTGGAAGAAGTATGGGCTCCCTGCTGCTGAGTTGAAGTAGAAGGGAGAACCAGGGTTGTCTGGGCCACCGAGGAGCAATCAGAATCATGGTGGCATGGTCTGATCTCAACTTGACCAGAGTCTTCTGAATGAGAGGAAAAGGAGGAAACGCATATAGGAAGCGATTCCCCCAATCCAGCAGAAAAGCGTCTGCCTCGAGGCGGAGAGGAGTGTAGATCCTGGAGCAAAACTGAGGCAGCTTGAAGTTGTGGGGGGCTGCAAAGAGGTCTATCTGAGGTGTCCCCCACTGTGCAAATATCTGATGAAGGGGTTTGGAATTGAGCGTCCATTCGTGAGGTTGGAGAAGACGACTCAATTTGTCGGCCAAGACATTGTCCTTCCCCTGAATGTAGACAGCCCTGAGGAAGGAGTTGTGGCGGACCGCCCAATCCCAGACTCGAAGAGCTTCCTGGCAGAGGGAGGCCGAGCCCGTGCCCCCTTGCTTGTTTACATAATACATGGCGACCTGATTGTCGGTGCGAATTAGGACCACCATGTCGTGAAGCAGATGTTGAAAAGCCTGAAGAGCATTGAAGATGGCTCTGAGCTCCAGAAGATTGATTTGATGGAGTCGTTCCGCACTGGTCCAGAACCCCTGAGTGCGAAGACCATCCAGATGAGCTCCCCATGCATAGTTCGATGAATCGGTCGTGAGAACTTTCTGGTGGGGAGGAGAGTGAAACAGCAAACCTCTGGATAGATTCGAAGAGGTCATCCACCAGAGAAGAGATTGCCGTAGAGCAGGAGTGACTACAATGTGGCGGGACAATGGGTCGGACACCTGAGTCCACTGAGATGCCAAGGTCCATTGAGGAATTCTGAGATGTAGTCTGGCAAAAGGCGTCACATGAACTGTGGATGCCATGTGACCCAAGAGGACCATCATGTGTCTCGCTGAGATGGACGGGCGAGAAGACACCGACTGGCAGAGTAGAAGAAGAGCATCCATGCGCTGAGGAGGAAGGAACGCTCGAAGTTGGATGGTATCCAGGACCGCCCCGATGAAGGGGAGAGTCTGGGTGGGCTGAAGATGTGGCTTGGGAAAGTTGATCTCGAAGCCCAAGTTCTGCAGAAAACAAATTGTAGTCAAGGTCGCCGAAATGACCTCTGGGGCCGACGGGGCCTTGATGAGCCAGTCGTCGAGGTATGGAAACACCTGGAGACCCATGTTCCGGAGTGCAGCGGCCACCACCACCAGACACTTCGTGAAGACTCTGGGCGAAGAGGAAAGGCCAAATGGAAGCACTCGATACTGCAGATGTAGATGTCCCACCCGAAATCTGAGGAACTTGCGGGAGGCCGGATGAATCGGGATGTGAGTGTAGGCCTCCTTGAGGTCCAGAGAGCATAACCAATCGTTCTGCTCGAGGAGGGGATAGAGAGAGGCAAGGGTCAGCATACGGAACCGCTCCTTGACCAAAAACTTGTTGAGGACTCGAAGGTCCAAAATGGGCCGCAGATCGCCCGTCTTCTTCAGAACCAGGAAATATCGGGAGTAAAACCCTTGGTTCTGCTGATCTAACGGGACTGGCTCGACAGCCCGAAGCCGAAGCAAGGCCTGAGCCTCCTGGAGAAGAAGGGCAGCCTGCGTTAAGTTGGAAGGATACTCTCTTGGAGGGTGGTCCGGGGGGACCCGGTGGAAATGAAGAGAGTATCCCTCTCTTACGATGGTAAGGACCCAAAGGTCTGTGGTGATTGACTCCCATCGATGATAAAAATGATGGAGACGACCCCCTATGGGAAAAACAGGGGAAGACAGAACGTCGGTTATGCTCCCTGGAAGAGAGTCAAAAAGGCTGAGTAGCCTTGGGTGCAGCCGGCATCTGAGGCTTCTGCTGAGTCTTTTGCGGAGGCTGTCTCTTCGCAGGCTGTCTCGCAGGAGGAGTCTGCCTCGGTTGATAACGCCGCTGGTAAATTTGAGGCGGTCTAGATGGACGAGACTGCTGAGGCTTCGGTTTAGGACGTAGAATAGACTGAAAAGACTTTTCATGGTCCGACAGCTTTTTAGTAACAGTTTCGATAGACTCATCAAAGAGATCCGCTCCTGCACAAGGTACATTTGCAAGTCTGTCTTGGAGGTTCGGATCCATATCGATGGTTCGAAGCCATGCCAGGCGACGCATGGCAACCGAACATGCCGCAGCTCGAGCTGAGAGCTCAAAGGCATCGTAGGAGGATTGCATCAGTTGAAGGCGTAATTGGGACAGGGTCGCCACCACCTCTTCAAACTGGAAACGAGCCTGAGCATCGATGAAAGGAATGAACTTGCGGAGCACCGGCAAGAAAAAATCCAAGTATGAAGAGAAGAAAAAGTTGTAGTTGAGTACTCGAGTCGCCATCATCGAGTTCTGATAGATACGTCTACCAAACTTATCCATCGTTCTCCCCTCTCTGCCCGGAGGCACGGAAGCATAGACTTGGGAGGGATGAGAACGTTTGAGAGAGGACTCGACTAGAAGGGACTGATGAGAAAGTTGAGCTCCCTCAAACCCCTTGTGGTGAACGATGCGGTATCGAGCATCCAGTTTACTGGGAACTGCAGGTAAGGAATACGGTGTCTCAAAACAGCGCATGAAAGTCTGGTCCAGCAGCTTGTGTAGAGGAAGCCGAAGTGTCTCCGCCGGAGGGTGAGGTAAATGCATGGTGTCCAAATACTCTTTAGAATATTTGGACCCAGTGTCCAAAGTCACATCCAAGTCATCCGCCATCTGTCGGAGAAAGGATGAGAAAGACAGTTGGTCTGCCAAGGCCGGCCGACGAGACGGGCTAGAAGACGTGGAAGCCTCCGGGTCCAGGGAGAGCTGAGATCGGCAAGGAGAATAGGAGGCAGATGGTTCCTCATACTCCGGCCCCTCCGGCTGGGACACATCCGACGAGGAGTATCCCAAACGCTGCATCTTCTTCTGCGGAGACACCTCCGAATGACGTGAGGAGTGCCGAGAAGAGTGCCGAGATCGATGCCCCTCCCGGTGACGGGACGGAGAACAAGATCTTCTATGCATCGATTGGTCCTTCGAAGCCTCAAAGGAATGGATAGGGCTCGATGCAGTGGATCGTAGAGGTGGCAGAGATGCGGATTCACGCAGCGCCACCCAGGTCTGGTATGGAGTGCGGAAGAACTCCTCCTGCGATGCAGTATGCCCAGGACTACGATTATCAGGAGCTGCCCTAGCACCCTGTTGGCGTGGAGGTGTGATGGGCTCCAAAGGTGGCATCTCAGGAAGGGAAGCCCTCCTGGAGGATTCCGCCGCCCTCCGCCGATCCCCCTCGTCGAGCAGAGAGATCGAACGACGAGGAGGAGGGGGAGGGGGCGGACCGCCCTCTGAAACCGGGGTCGGAAGCTCACCGTGAATGTTGGCGATAAGCCGGGGTCCCATAGTGCGCATAAGCTCGACAAACTGAGCTTCTAGCAGGGAACGAAGCGAAGCCAATATGGAGGGATCCGCACCGAAAGGGGGTCCTCCTGCATGGTCTTCGCGTTCCTTCGTGGCCAAGTGCTTCTGCTTGCTAGCTTTAGGCACTTTGATGACCACAGGAGGGACAGTGGAAGGCGGTACCTGAACCGAGGAGACGGAGGCAGGCGCCGATGCTGAACTCGATGCTGAAGCCGGTGCGAACGATGCGGGCTTCACGATGCTCGATGCAGGAGTCGTCGATGCAGGTTTCGAACGGACCGGCGAAACCTCAACAGCCGCAGTAGCAGAGATGTCCTTGGCAGTCTCCATCTTGAACATCGACTCCCAGAGCAAGCAGCGCCGCTTAAACGAGCGCGCAATGAGCGTGGAACAAGGCCGGCACGATTTCGGAACGTGTTCCGGACCAAGACACTGAAGACAGCGTCGGTGTGGGTCCGTCAGCGAAATCGCACGCTGGCACTTGCTGCACTTTTTAAAACCGGTGATTGGTCGGGACATAGGCCGGAAAATCGACGCTGCAAGGTCGAAGCCGCTAGGCCGCAGCCACGAGGCCGGCCCGGCCGAACCGCCGGAAGAAATAATTTTAAGTTTTTTTTTTGTTTTTTTTTAGAAAAATAAAGTCAAATTGAAATAAAGTCAAAGAAATAAACAGAACGCGGGTAAAGAAGGCAAAAACTGAATTTCAGTCAGCGCAGAATGAAGTACAAACTTCTCAGCTCCGCGGAAAGAAAAGAACTGAGGAGACACGCCCGGTACATCGGGCGGGAAGGCACTGGCGCATGCGCGGTGCGGGCATCTCGAAACTTCTAAGTTTCTTCAAGCAAGACATGCTTTCAAGATGTTCGTGTCGGGGCTCTGTCGGATGACATCACCCACTAGTGAGAATACCTGCCTGCTTGTCCTGGGATAAAACATGATTTTGCCAAGGAGTTCAGGTGATCGTTGAGGGAGAGGGAGGAATCGATAATGATGCCGAGGACCTTGCTTGAGAACTCAAGGTGAAGAGCGGGACCTGTGGGTAGAGTGAAGAGGGTGGGCAGGTGTACTAACTTTGGGCCGAGCCAGAGTAGTTTTGTCTTTGATTCATTTAATTTCATCTGAACAGAGAGGGACCAGGCATGAAGTCTCATTATGCATGAGGTGATGTTCTCTTGGAGGTTTGTAAGGTTCTGGTCTGTTTCGAGGAGGATAAGGATATCGTCTGCATATGTGTATATTGTTTCAAGGGGGGATAGTTTGAGAAGCTTCAAGGAGGTCATATACATGTTAAAGAGGATAGGGGATAGGGGAGAACCTTGTGGGACCCCGCAGGATGGTGTCCACGAAGCGGATTTGGAGCCGTTTGCGTTGACAATGTAGGAACGTGCGCGAAGGAAGTTTGAGAACCACTTTAGGACAAAGGAGTCTATTCCTATCTCGGAAAGTTGGTAGATTAGTATGTCGTGGTGCACGACGTCGAAAGCTGCGGAGAGATCGAACTGTAGGAGAACAGCAAATTTGTTTTGGGCGTGTAGTTGTTGCACCTTTGAGATTAAGGAAACTAGGAGGGACTCGGTGCTGAAGTTGGGCCTAAATCCGAATTGGTAGTGTTGGAGGATGGAGAATCTCTCTAGGTAAGAGGAGAACTGGGTGGCGACTATGGTCTCCAGAAGTTTTGTTAAAAGAGGGATGTTGGCTATGGGGCGGTAGTTCGATGGTAAGGAAGGGTCAAGATCGGCTTTTTTCAGAAGAGGGGATAAGGCAATGTGGCCCATTTCTGAGGAGAACAGGCCCGATAGTAAAGCTTTGTTTATAAGGTTTGTAAGGGAAGAGATGGCCTGCGCTGGGATGTTTTCGTAGAGGTAAGATGGGAAAGGATCTAGGATGCACTTGCAGGATTTAAGTTTCAGGCAGAGTTTAGAGATCTGGGGCTCGGATACAGGTTTGAAAGTAGTCCATGATCTGTCAGCAGGGATAGGATCGGAGTCTTTCAGTGGAAGAGAGTTGTAAGAGATAGCTGGGGGGAACGAACTCTTTATGGTAGTGATCTTCTCGTTGAAAAAATTGGCTAAGTCATTTGGAGATGGGTGGGTGGGGGAGGGGGAGGAGTCATTTTTAGAAGTTAGGTTTCGCCAGATGTGGAAGAGTGTACTGTTTTGGTTTTTTGATCTGGAGATTTTATCTCCATAGAAGATCTTCCTAGCTTTTTTTAGTATGGAGTTGTAGGATTTGATGTTTTCTCTCCAGGATTGCCTATCTGAAGGGGATTTCGATTTTTTCCATCTTCGCTCTAGGGCTCGGCATTTCTGTTTTAATTCCCTGTGGTATGGGAGATACCAGGGGGCCTTGTGAGAGTAGGAGATGGATTTAGTGGCTAAAGGGGCAAGAGCACAGTACGTGGTTTCCGAAAGAGTCACCCAGTTGTGCCAGAATGCATCTGGGTCCGTGTGAGTGGGAAGAGGAGGGAATTTGTTGAGGAACTGGGACCAGAATAGTTCACTAGTGATTTTTTTGCGGTAGGTGATGGAGTTTGAGGCTCGGGTAGGGGTACCAAGGACTGACATGAAGACAGGGAGGCAAAAAGAGCCTAGGAGGTGATCAGACCAGGGGACAGGTTCCCAACGGGTCTCGACAGTGGAGGTTTTGTGCTCAGTCAGGTCAAGAAAGCTGATGATGTCGATGGAATGCCTCTTTTCGTGGGTAGGGGTGGGCGGTGGGGCGGTGAAGCCTAAAGAGATGAGGAAGTCTTTGAAATCAGTTGTGTCCTTGTTGGTGTTGTCCTCTAGGTGAAGGTTTATGTCGCCAAAGATCAGTAGTCTTTGGAATTTTAGATAGGCCCTTGTTATGGTCTCAAGAACAATTTCAGAGGATTTGTTCCAGGGGGTGGGAGGGCGGTAAAGTAACAGGATGCCTAATGGGTGGGGATGAAGTTCGTCATTTATTGAAGCTAACATGAATTCTAAGGAAGGATGGCTGCCCTTTTCAAGAAGCTCAACATTAAAGAATGATTTGTAGAGAAGGGCAAGACCTCCTCCTTTCCGGTTTATTCTAGGGGAGAAAAGACCATGGTAGCCTGGGGGACAGAGTTCATTTTGAGTGAGTAAGTCATCTTTTTTGATCCATGATTCAGAGATGCACAGAAAACCCGGATCACGATCCTCGAGTAAATCTCTTATTATTTGGGTCTTATTTCTGACGGATCTGGCGTTACAATAGAGGGTAGGGACTGGGGTGAGAGAGTCTGAGGTAAGGTTGGGTAGGTTTGCTGGGGGAACAGGTTTCAAGGAGGTGAGGTTAACTCCTCGGTGTTTTTTGAAGTGATGGGGTCTGGTGGGTACTAGCGTGGGGAATCTGAGGCCAGGACAGGTGTTGTTGATGAATGTGGTATCGGGAGAGTTTGGGGGGAGAGGTTTTTGAGAGTGGGAAGTGTTTGTGAGGGAGAGGAGAAGGAGGATAAGGGGCCAGAGTGAAGGCTTCATGGTTGGAGTCAGGTGGGCCAATGAGAAGGGTTAGACAGAGAATTTACCAGGAGGAGGGGAAGTGGAAGAGAGAGTTGAAAGAAACAGGCAGTTGCAGTTAAAGATAAGACAAGGAGTGTATCCTGGGGTCGGTTTAAATTTTTTTTTTTTTAATTTGGGATTTGCCGACCAGGGGGGGTCAAGTTAAATGTACACGTTGCCAGTTAAAAAGTTGGGCACGGGCAGCTGCCCGAAGTTGCCGGGCTGAGAAATGAGGAGCAGCACCCGAAGGCGGGGAGCTGCTCTTGAGGAGGTCAGGCGAAACTGTAGGGGTTTCGGGGGCGGAGCAGGGCTCTCACACGGCCCGAGTCTCAAGTTGAAGTTAGGAGCAGCGCCCGATGGCAGAGGGCTGCTCCTGAAGAAAAAACAATGAAACTCGCAGGGGACTTCGGGAGGCGGAGCTGGACTCCCACGCGGCCCGAAGTTCCTTCCTGCGGCAGGAGGACAGTTTTTTTTCGTTGGGGCAGCTCCCGGTTTCAGTGGGGCTGCCCTGAAGAGAAGAGCTGTGTGAGCTGCTCTGCAGGGGACTTCGGGAGGCGGAGCTGGACTCCCACGCGGCCCGAAGTTCCTTCCTGCGGCAGGAGGACAGTTTTTTTTTCGTTGGGGCAGCTCCCGGTTTCAGTGGGGCTGCCCTGAAGAGAAGAGCTGTGTGAGCTGCTCTGCAGGGGACTTCGGGAGGCGGAGCTGGACTCCCACGCGGCCCGAAGTTCCTTCCTGCGGCAGGAGGACAGTTTTTTTTCGTTGGGGCAGCTCCCGGTTTCAGTGGGGCTGCCCTGAAGAGAAGAAATGGGACGATTACAAGAGTTATAATAGTGCACACACTCTGCTATATTGGCAGGCCACTAAGACGGTTCTGCGGGAAGATATCATAGCCTATATGAGTGTGCGTAATAAACGTTTGTCTCAAAGCATATGACAGCAGGAAAAGGAGTTATGTAGGGCTAGGAGACAATATGTTCGTTCACATTTGCCAAGATATCTCGATAGATGGCACTCTGCGAAGGTGGCTCTGGAAATGTTGTTGCATGAGAGAGCCCAGAGAATGCTTAAATATTGCAAATATCGACTACATAAACATGGTAATAGAGCAGGTAAACTTTTGGCTAGTTTAGTGAAGCAAAGGGGAGGCTCCCACTATATCCCATCTATGAAAGATGGCCAGGGTGTTAACCATACAGATACTACTAAGATCTCTGAGCACCTCTACTTCTATTTTAGTCAGGTCTATCAGCAGGGGTCGGGTATTCCTCGGTTCTCCCCCATGGCACTTACAGCCCTAGATGGTCCCATTCATTCGAAGGAGATGCTTCACATTTTGAGAGCAGCTAAATGTGGTTCAGCACCCGGGCCAGATGGGTTCTCTTACGAGTATTGCAATATCAGCTTTGCCAGCCCTTGTTGGCTTATTATAAGAGGTGTAGAGTAGTTCTGCCTGATTCACGATTTGAATCAGTTCACCGATTCAAATCGATTTAAAACAAACAAACAAAAAAATTGGCTTCCCAATTTGGCTGACCCTCTCCCCCTCAAGCAGGAGCAACAGCGCTGCTCTTGCTGGCCGGCTGCTGCGGCACCTGCTTTAGAGGGCAAGGGGGGAGGGTCAGTCGGGAAGCACTGCTGTCCGGCTTCCCCCCTGGCATCCGGTTTCCCCCCCCTGGCGTTCGGCTTCCCCCCGGCCTCCCCGCACCGTTTACCTTTGAGGAGCAGCCTGCAGACAAGATCGCGGTGCTAGCAATCTTTGCAAACTGCTTCTGAGCTGTTTCCTCTGCTGCAATCCTGCAGAGGAGGGGCGGGACCGCAGCAGAGAAAACAGCTCCGAAGCAGTTTGTAAAGTACGCTAGCACCGCGATCTTGTCTGCAGGCTGCTCCTCAAAGGTAAACGGTGCGGGGAGGCCAAGGGGGAAGCCAGACACCAGTGGGAGGCCAGGGGGAACATGCAGGCCTTCAGGGGGGACAGTTCTTCAGGGGAGGGGGGCCCTGGTGTAGAAGGGAGGAAGGCCCTGGTGTACACGGAGGGAGGGAGCAAAGGGGGGGTTCAAACAGACATGCATATGCCGGACTTTAGGCCGGAAGAAATAATGGGTTTAAAAAGAGAGGAGGGAGAAAGATGATGGACAATGGGATTTAGGAAGTGAAGTTGGACACAAGGGATGCTGTGGAGGGGGGATAGAGATACTGGATAGGAGGGTAGTTGGGAAGAGAAAGGGAGATATGGTGGACCCTGGGTGGTGGGGGAGGAGGGAAAGATGCTGGATGAAAGGGTAGTTGAGAAAAGGTGAATCTGTGGATGGAGACGAAAAAAAGGAAAGATGCCAGACCTCCGGAGGAGGGAAGGGAAATGGATGGGGAGGACAGAGATGGCAGATGGATGGTTAGCACGGAGAAAGAAAAAAGGAGACCCTGGCGAGCAAGTTATCAGAAGACAACCAGAGCCTGGGACCAATAAGATTTGAATATTGACCAGACAACAAAAGATAGAAAAATAATTTTATTTTCTGTTTTGTGATTACAATATGTCAGATTTGACAAGTGTATCCTGCCAGAGCTGGTGTTAGACGTAAACGTGAGCTAAGATTTAACAGAGAGAAGAAAAGTCCTTTTTGTTTCTTTATTTTGTTTACACCACAGCATCAGTGTGGTTAGAAGCCAAAGGGGGTGAAGCTATAAAATAAACCCACCAGGATGTTTGGAAAAAACCCACCCAATTGGGCAGGAAAATCGAATCAAAAAATCAATTCAACAGGCTAAATTGAATCCAATCAAATTTTTTTTTCCTGAATTGGGCACTGGGCAGCACTAGTGTAGAGCATCTGGTTCCTTCCCCCAACATGCTAATGAGGCATATATTAGCTTAATTCCCAAGCCTGGACACTCCAGCAGCTAACAGGCCCATTTCTTTAATCAATGTAGATCTCAAGATTTTTTCTAAAATCTTGGCTGACCGCCTATCACAGCATTTACCTTCAGTGATCCATGATGACCAGACGAGTTTTGTCAGAGGGAGACACTCGGTTCTTAACATCAGGATGCTGGTATTAGTAATGGAATGTTGCCAACAATGTGAGGTCCTGGCAATCTTAGTTAGTTTAGATCCTGAAAAAGCTTTTAATAAGGTGATCTGGCAGTTTTTGTTTTCTACTTTGGAATATGTAGGGATCTCTGGGTGGTATTTGGAGCCAGTTAAAGCCTCGTATTCTAATCCACAGGCCTTACTACTGGTTAAAGCCCCTTTCACGCAGAACTTCCCCATACAGGTGGGCACCCACCAGAGGTGTCCGCTCTCTCCTCTATTATTTTTTATAGTGTTAGAGCCTTTCTTGTGTATGATCCATTCAGAGGAAGCTGTTCATGGGGTCATATTTTGGGGACAGATGCTTTAAAGTGTTAGCTTTTGCTGATAATTAGCTCTGTACCCTTACAGCTCCTGAATATTCCTTAGATACTCTTCTTGGGATGGCACAAACCTATGGCACCCTTTCTGGATTTAGAATGCCTAGAAGTCCAAGGTGCTGCCAGTGTTAGCGGAGGTTAGAGAAAGCTGGTTTTGACACTTTCTATCGGTGCGGGCTGGGGACACACTTGGGTATCCTGATTCCAGATCAGCTGACTGAACTTTATCAAGTGAATGTGCAGCCCTTTAAACAGGACACTTCTCTTAAACTGGCACTGTGGCAATCACTTCCCATCTCACTATTAGGACGAGTCCATCTGTACAATATGATGGTTCCGGGGTGGTTGTATAAATTTCAAATGTTACCTGTGTGTCTTCGATGTAGGGACGAGCCACATTTGCATAGATTGCTTCAGAAATTCCTGTGGCAAGGTAAAAATCCTAGCCTCACTGTGTTCAAAGTGATGTTACCCAGGGATAAAGGGGGCTGGTCTAATTGAACATTAGACATCTGATGATAGTAAGTCACATGACACATATAAATGACTGGTATCGTAATTCTACTGTTTTCTCTCACAGATGTGGAAACACAGTTACATTCATCCCTGTACTTTAGTGCACTTTTGCATGCACCTCCAGCTCAGCTATCAGTGTGCTTTAAAGATTGCACCTGGTGATGGGCTTGCCAATATCTGCAGTTTCCTCATATAACTCCTTTCCTATCTATAAGGAACAACCCGGACTTTTTGCTGGGCAGACTATAAGAGCTTTCTGGACTGGGAGAGCAGGGGCGTTCGTTACCTCTGCTATGTTTTGACTTTAGAGGGGTCTCAAATCTTTTTCTGGACCTGCAACAGGAGTTTCATTTCATTTTACCTACCAACAGCGGGGTCATTATCGAAGGAACATCTGACAGAGGATAAACAGAAGTGTTTTATCATCCTTTGATTCTTTTGGTTCACTAAGTTAAGTACCTCTTTAATGTTACCACGCTGCCATCCGGAAGGCGGCACCCTTGATTTCTTATCAGCTGCTAGCAGAGACCTGGTCCAATGACTTGCAATTTGTCATCCCAGAGTCTCTCTTGAAATCCTATTTTATTTACTCTTGTACTATCCTGGATGGCTCTCTCCTGTGGGAAATAAAATACATATTTCTCCTGTGAATGTATATTTCACTGCTCCAAGCTTACATGGCTTCATACAGACCTTGTGACTCTTATCTCAAATGTCAAGTGGCTTGGGTGACATTGGGCCATATGTTCAGGTATTGCTCAGTTGTTCGGGCCTTTTGGTCGGCTATAATACCATTTATACGACAGCATTGGAAATGTAAACTGGTGGCGTCCCCTGCTCTTCTGTTTGGGGCTCCTGGCGGAATACAGCTTATCTCTAAAGGCTTGCAAAGGTTCCTTGATAAAGCTGTGACAGGGGGAAAAAAGTGGTCCTGCTCATCTGGTTGGCTCCTGATGCACCATTGTGGCATACTCACATGATATCGCTCTTGACAGTGGAGTGGTAGGGTATTCAATTCCTATATTCCTCTAAAGGACAACTGTTTCAACAGACTTGGGAACCTTTCTGGGACTCCATACCACATGTTGCATGAAGCAGAGTTCTGAACTTTCTTTAATCTTGGCCTGTGGTCATTGCTTTGCTTTGTATTTCCAAGGGTGTGTGCAGAGCCGGTCCTGTGTGTGTTGGGGGGGGGGGGATTGGGGAGGTTGGGTAGGGATTTTAAAATTGTGGAAATGTTGGTCTTGAGCACTGGAGCTGTACCTCACTTACACCTTTTTGTATTGTTACTGGAAGTTTTGGTCAGTCCTAGGAGAAATACTATCTTCTCCGTGGTTGCTCCCACCCTTTGGAATTCAGCGCCAAACTCGTTAAAAGAGACAACGATCGAGAAATTCAAGTCTTTCTCTTAAGACATTACTTTTTAAGGATGCTTTCCAAGTTTAACTGTCCTTATAAGGATTTAAAAACTTTTCTTGGTCCATTTCTTTTGGACTTACATGTTGTTATCCTGCCCTCTTGTTATTTCTCCCGACATCTTCTCTTTCCTTAACATTACATTGTAGTTCTCCCTTTTTCATTTTCTACCTGTTTGTTTAGTCTTTTTATAAATTGTCCAGATGTTTTGTTTGTTGTTAAACTGTTTTGATATACTATTTGTATTACCCTAATTTTTAACTGTATAACCACCTTGAAATACATAAGGTGGTATATCAAACTTTTAATAAACTTGAAACCTGATCCTGTTGTGACTTCTCATTTCCAATAAACATGATTGAAACAAAGTTGTTTCCTGGAACAGTAACCTCACTTATTGGCCATGTAGAGCTTACTCCAAAGATGAAGAAGCAACCACTGATGATAGATGCTCCACTTGAAAGCACTCTCTCTACCTGGCAGATTATTAGTACAACAAGGAATTTTACCTATCTCTGATCTGAAAACAAATGAAGTGCAGGTATGGGTACGAAATGAATCCAAGAAAGAGATCACTTTACAAAAAGGATCTCAAATAACCCTTGTAGATAGAGTGGATTACATCACTGCAGGCTGTTCCCAGCAAAAGCATCAACATCAAAAATTGATCCATCCTTGTTCAATTTTGGAGACTCGCCTTTTCCTCCTTATTGGAAGGATAGATTGATACAGCAACTTTAAACTAAAGCAATCCCACATGAGTGGGATGTTGGTTTGGCCAAAGAAGTAGAACATCCCATACCTCTGCATGATCCACGCCCCTTCGAGGAGAAATCGAGATGGTTGGCACCAGGAGACATAGAAAATGTTAGAAAGCACCTGCGAGAGCTATAGGATGATGGAATCATCATAGAGTCCTGAAATCCCTAGTTAGGAAAAAGAATGGGCCCATACGTATGTGTACAGGTTACTGAACATACCAGATCAATACACATTACCAAGAATAAATGCTGTGTTAGACTGTCTGACTGGTTCAAGTTCAAGTTCAAGTTCAGGTTTATTTTGATTAATCGCCTATATAAAGCTTTCTAGGCGATGTACAATAAAATACAGGTTAAAAAAAAAACAAAACATAATATCACATTAGTATTACAAAACATCCGATACATAATCACAAATAATTATTAATTAATTAAATAAAATAGAGAAAATTTCTCTTTACCTAACAATTAACAAAAACATAAGACATAACAGGGAGGAAGGGGGGGAAAAGGGTTACAATATTTCTCTTAATAAAGGGAAAGAACAAATGGAAGGGAAAGACAATATATAAAAAAAAGGGAGAAAGGAAAGGAAATTAATCGTTAAAAGCATCGTTAAATAAAAAAGTTTTCAATAATTTTTTAAAAGAAATAAAATCTTTTTCCTTTCTGATAAAAAGAGGAAGGGTGTTCCACAGTTGGGGAGCTAGTACAGAGAACATATCATTTCTCCTAGTTCCAACAATTTTTAGTGAAGGGACCAATAATAAGTCTTGCTGGGAAGATCGAAGGAGTCGAGTTGTACAATAAGGGGTTATCATTCTAGATATGAATAATGGCGTATTGAACAATAATACCTTGTAAACTAAAAATGCTATTTTAAATGTTATCCGATGATTAATAGGTAGCCAATGCGACTTGATAAGAAGAGGGGTGACATGATCATATTTTTTTCCTTTGTGTATGAGTTTTATTGCAGTATTTTGTATTATTTGAAGTCTTTTCTTTTCTTTTTGAGATATGTTATACAGTAAAGAGTTACAATAATCTAATTTAGAAATTATCATAGAGTGAACCAGAATATTAATAGATTTTGGTTCTAGAAAAGATGCAATAGATCGTATTAGGCGTAATTTATAGAAACAAGATTTTACCGTTTGACTTATGTGATCGTGGAAGGATAGATTTGTGTCAATGATTACACCTAAAATTTTTATAGCTGATACAGGTTCTATTGGATTATTTTCTAGCATAAATGGTGATATAGCTGTAATGTCATTTTTCCATGTAAATAACATAGTTTGTGTTTTTTTAATATTTAATGAAAGTTTATTGTTGTAGAGCCAGTTTTTGATTATTTCAAGTTTAGTATTAATTTCTGTAATTTCATTACACTGGTAGCAAGTGGTTCTCAGTTTTAGACTTGAGGAGTGGATACTACCAGGTACCTATGAAGGAGAGTGATGAAGAAAAGACAGCTTTCATCTGCCCACTGGGGTTTTACCAATTCGAAGATATGCTCCAAGGGATCATAGAAGCTTCAAGTACTTCCAAAGGCTCATAAAGAAGATGGTTGGAGACATGAATCTCTTGGAAGTTTTGGTTTACTTTAATGCCCTCTTTGTGTTTGGAAGAACATGAGATGTTTGTAAACTTTGTGAATGTTTATAGCTACTCTGCATGCTATTTTAAATTCTTCATCATTTGTCAATTTGTGTTTTGTATTTCTTCTCTTTTCATTACGTTTTTTTATTTAATTTATTTGGGGGCCTTATTTTGATTATAATTTGTAATCACAATTAATTGACAATTAAAGATATGTTATTTACCGTATTTTCACGCAGATAACGCGCACCCGTGTATAACGCGCACACGGGTATAGCGCGCAGAAACCACGATATTATGTATAAAAACTTTTGTATACCGCGCTCACGGGTATAACGCGCATGCTGCCCGACTGTCCTTTCGCCCGCCCCGACTCTCCTCTGGCCACCCCGACTCTCCTTTCGCCCGCCCCGACTCTCCTCTGGCCACCCCGACTCTCCTTTCGCCCTCCCCGACTCTCCGTGCACTGTCCCGTTTACCCGCCCTGCCCTGCCCCCCCCCCCCCGGCAGGACCACTCGCACCCCCACCCCGAAGGACCGCCGACTCCCCGACAATATCGGGCCAGAAGGGAGCCCAAACCCTCCTGGCCACGGCGACCCCCTACCCCCACCCCGCACTACATTACGGGCAGGAGGGATCCCAGGCCCTCCTGCCCTCGACGCAAACCCCCCTCCCTCCAACGACCGCCCCCCCCAAGAACCTCCGACCGCCCCCTCATAAATGCTTTTATTAGAAGCTTATGGCTTGCCCACTAAATATTCTCCCTTCTGGAAGACACAGCAGAGAGTCTAATAAGAGCCCACGAGATACAAAAGTTTTTCTACATAGTTCCCACCCCGCCCGACGCCCGATTCACCCCCCCCAGCAGGACCACTCGCACCCCCACCCCGAACGACCGCTCGCACGCGCTCCCACCCGCACCCGCGATCGGAGCAAGAGGGAGCCCAAGCCCTCTTGCCCGGCCGACTCCCCGACAATATCGGGCCAGGAGGGAGCCCAAACCCTCCTGGCCACGGCGACCCCCTACCCCCACCCCGCACTACATTACGGGCAGGAGGGATCCCAGGCCCTCCTGCCCTCGACGCAAACCCCCTTCCCTTCAACGACCGCCCCCAAGAACCTCCGACCGCCCCCCCCAGCCGACCCGCAACCCCCCTGGCCGACCCCCACCCCCCTTCCCCGTACCTTTGGTAGTTGGCCGGACAGACGGGAGCCAAACCCGCCTGTCCGGCAGGCAGCCAACGACGGAATGAGGCCGGATTGGCCCATCCGTCCCAAAGCTCCGCCTACTGGTGGGGCCTAAGGCGCGTGGGCCAATCAGAATAGGCCCTGGAGCCTTAGGTCCCACCTGGGGGCGCGGCCTGAGGCACATGGTCGGGTTGGGCCCATGTGCCTCAGGCCACGCCCCCAGGTGGGACCTAAGGCTCCAGGGCCTATTCTGATTGGCCCACGCGCCTTAGGCCCCACCAGTAGGCGGAGCTTTGGGACGGATGGGCCAATCCGGCCTCATTCCGTCGTTGGCTGCCTGCCGGACAGGCGGGTTTGGCTCCCGTCTGTCCGGCCAACTACCAAAGGTACGGGGAAGGGGGGGGGGGGTGTCGTGGGGGTCGGCCAGGGGGGGCGGTCGGAGGTTCTTGGGGGGGGCGGTCGTTGGAGGGAGGGAGGGGGGTTTGCGTCGAGGGCAGGAGGGCCTGGGATCCCTCCTGCCCGTAATGTAGTGCGGGGTGGGGGTAGGGGGTCGCCGTGGCCAGGAGGGTTTGGGCTCCCTCCTGGCCCGATATTGTCGGGGAGTCGGCCGGGCAAGAGGGCTTGGGCTCCCTCTTGCTCCGATCGCGGGTGCGGGTGGGAGCGCGTGCGAGCGGTCGTTCGGGGTGAGGGTGCGAGCGGTCCTGCTGGGGGGGGGTGAATCGGGCGTTGGGCGGGGTGGGAACTATGTAGAAAAACTTTTGTATACCGCGCTCACGCGTATAACGCGCGAGGTTAATGCGCGGTAGGTAAAAACGCATATAACGCACGCGTTATATGCGTGAAAATACGGTACTTATTTTTGTTTCCACTGCAGTTCCTTGTGAATTTGGGCAATGGAGGATTAAGTGACTTGCCCAGAATCAAAAGGAGCTGCAATGAGGAAAAAAGCACAGTTACTTACTGTAACAGATGTTATCCAGGGACAACAGGCAGATATTCTGTACATGTGGGTGACATCATCCACGGAGCCCCGTCGCGGACAGCTTTTCAAGCAAACTTGATTGAAGATCTCAAAGTTTGCTAGTGCTGCCCACGTGTGCGTGCCTTCCTGCTCCACTAGAGGGCGCATCCCCTCCTCGTGGGTCTTCAGTTCAGAAAGCTAGCAAAGAAGCCAACCTCGGGGAGGTGGGAGGGTTGCGAGAATATCTGCCTGCTGTCCCTGGATAACACCTGTTACGGTAAGTAACTGTGCTTTATCCCAGGACAAGCAGGCAGCATATTCTCTACATGTGGGTGACCTCCAAGCTAACCAAAAGGGGATGGAGGGAAAGTTGGCAATTTATGAAAACAGATTACGCAAGACCGACTGGCCAAACTGGCCGTCACACCTGGAAAAGGCATCCAAACAGTAGTGAGAGGTGAAGGTATGAACCGGAGACCAAGTGGCAGCCTTGCAGATCTCCTCAAGAGATGTGGACCTGAGGAAAGCGACAGACGCCGCTATTGCTCGGACTCTATTTCCCATGACCCGACCCAAGATCAGCCTGAGCGTAGCAAAAGGAAATACAAGCAGCCAACCAGTTGGATAAGGTGCGCTTAGAAACAGGGCGGCCCAACCGATTAGGATCAAAAGAAATGAAAAGTTGAGGAGCCGTCCGATGAGACTCGGTGTGTCGCAGGTAAAAGGCTAACGCCCTCTTACAGTCATGCATATGAACCGCCACTTCACCAGGATGGGAGTGGGGCTTCGGAAAAAACACAGGAAGAACAATGGACTGGTTGAAGTGGAAATCCGAAACTACCTTAGGCAAGAACTTAGGATGAGTGCGAAGGACCACCTTGTCATGATGAAAAACAGTAAAAGGCGGATCCGCAACCAGAGCTTGTAGCTCACTGACTCTGCGGGCAAACGTGAGAGCAACTAAGAATACCACCTTCCAAGCGAGAAACTTCAGAGGAGTCTTATCAATGGGTTCAAATGGAGGTTTCATTAATTGAGCTAGAACCACATTAAGATCCCAAACCACCGGAGGGGGCTTGAGTGGAGGATGAACACTTAAAAGGCCCTTCATAAAGCAGGAAACCACCAGATGGACAGAGAGCGGTTTCACATCAAGCGGCTGATGAAAGGCAGCAATCACACTGAGGTGGACTCGAATAGATGTCGATTTGAGTCCAGACCGAGATAAGTGAAACAGATAATCTAGCACAGAAGACAAGGAGGCTGAAGACGGATCCATGCGGTGTTCAGCACACCACGCCGCAAATTTTGTCCATTTCTTAGAATAGCAGCGTTGAGTGGAGCTCTTCCTAGAGGCCTCAAGAACATCTCTCACCGACTGGGAGAAACCTAAGGAGGGAGGCACGTGGAGAGGAACCAAGCTGTTAAGTGTAGAGACTGCAGATTGGGATGCAACAGTGAACCCCGACTCTGAGACAGCAGAGAAGGAAACACAGGCAGTAGCAGAGGCTCCCGGACACTGAGCTGAAGGAGCAGGGAGAACCACGGCTGCCGGGGCCACCAAGGCGCTATCAAGATCATGGTGGCGCGGACCGACTTGAGATGCACCAGTGTCCGGAGAATCAGAGGAAAGGGAGGGAACGCATAGAGGAACTCGTCCGTCCAATCTAGCAGGAAAAAATCTGCCACTAGACGATCCGGCAACTTGTGATTGAGGGGTGAAGCAAACAGATCTATCTGCGGAGCCCCCCACCAAACAAACACCTGCCGCAGAGTTCGAGAATGGAGGGACCATTCGTGCGGCTGAAGAAGGTGGCTCAACTTGTCCGCCAGACAATTCTGCTCGCCCTGGATATACACCGCCCGAAGGAAGATGTTGTGGCGTAACGCCCATTGCCAAAGACGAAGGGCTTCCCTGCAAAGCGACAGGGAACCCATACCTCCTTGTTTGTTCACATAATACATCGCCACCTGGTTGTCCGTACGCACCAGGACAACAGAATCCTGCAGCAAATGACGAAAAGCCACCACGGCGTTGTAAATGGCCTGGAGCTCCAGCATGTTGATGTGGCAGCGACGGTACGCACTCGACCAAAGACCCTGGGTCCGAAGGCCGTCGAGGTGCACCCCCCCCAAGTGTACGCCGAGGAGTCCGTTGTCAGAACCTTCTGATGCAGGGGTACGAGAGAGAGCAAACTTCTGGACAGATTGGCCAGAGCTGGCCCACCAACGGAGTGAGCGTCTCAAGGAGGGAATCACCGCAATGTGCTAAGAAGCAGGATCCCAATCCTGCCGCCACTGAGACGCCAGAGTCCACTGAGGAACCCAAAGATGTAACCAGGCAAACGGCGTGACGTGAATGGTGGAGGCCATGTGTCCCAGGAGAATCATCATCTGCTGGGCCGAGACTGAATCCCGCTGAGACACCAGCTGACTCAGCCGCATGAGGACAGCCCGTCAAGGTGGGGGCAGAAACGACCGGAGGCGAACCGTGTCGAGAACAGCCCCGATAAACTGCAGGGACTGAGAGAGGCACAACTGAGACTTGGGGAAGTTGATCTCGAACCCCAGCCGCTGAAGGAAGATAATCGTCTGATGGGTCGCTGAAATAACCCCCTCCCGCCAATTGTCGAGGTATGGGAAAACCTGAAGGCCCTGCGACTGCAGGGCCGCCACGACCACCACTAGGCACTTCGTGAAGGCCCGTGGAGACGAAGCAAGCCCGAATGTGAGGACTCGATACTGCAAGTGGAGGCTTCCCACCTGAAAGCAGAGAAAACGCCGAGAAGCCGGATGTATCGGGATGTGAGTGTAGGCTTCCTTCAGGTCTAGGGAACACAACCAGTCCCCCTCGTCCATCAAGGGATACAAAATGGGAAGCGAAAGCATGCAGAACTTCTCCTGAACCAGGAACTTGTTCAGGTTCCGCAGGTCCAGAATGAGACGAAGGTCCCCAGTCTTTTTTGGTACCAAGAAGTACCGAGAATAAACTCCGGAGCCCCGTTGGCAAGGGGGAACCTCTTCCACAGCCCGCAGGTGAAGGAGGGCCCGCGCTTCCAAAAGAAGTAGAGGAAGTTGCGCCCTGTTGGAAAGAGACACTCTGGGAGGTCTGTCTGGAGGCAAAGCCCGGAAGTTGAGGGAGTACCCCTCCCGAATGACGGAGAGGACCCAAGAGTCCGCAGTGATCTCCATCCAACGCTGATAAAAGGCGCGGAGATGTCCCCCGATGGGTAAAGGGGGAACCCCCAAGGCGGAAGGGGCCAGCCCTCTGCTGCTGAGGACACCGAGGCGGAGGTCGAGAAAATGCCGGTGTGGACTTCTGCGATACCATCGGGGAGGTAGCCGGTAGGTCTTGGGCGGAGCGGGTTTTGCCTTAGCCCGGACCAAAGAAGCAAAGGAGCGTTCGTGTTCAGAGAGGCGCTTCGTGGCCACCTCGATGGAATCATCGAACAGCTCATTCCCCAAGCACGGAAGATTGGCCAACTGGTCTTGCAGATTGGGGTCCATGTCGACAATGCGGAGCCACGCCAAACGACGCATGGCCACTGCGAAGGCCGAGACTCTAGACGATAGCTCAAACGCATCATAGGAGGTCTGAAACATGTACAGCCAAAGCTGCGACAGTGTATCTACAAGCCGGCGAAACTCCGCACAGCGCGCAGAAGGCAAGGCGTCCTCGAAAGATGGCAGGGACTTAATGCACTACTTTAGATAAGACGTAAAAGTAAAGTTATAATTCAGGACTCGGTTCGCCATCATGGAGTTCTGATACAGGCACCTCCCGAACTTATCCATCGTCCTGCCCTCCCAGCCCGGCAGGACAGCGGCATAAACCTTGGACGGGTGAGACTTCTTAAGGGTAGATTCCACTACCAAGGACTGGTGAGAAAGCTGCGCCTTCTCAAATCCTTTGCAAGACTCCATCTTGGAGGGAATAGCCGAAATAGCGTAGGGAGTCTCCAGATTACGAAAGAACGTCTGCTGCAACACCGGGTTCAGGGGCAGCCGCAAGGATTCCCTAGAGGAGTAGGGAAGCTCCATCTCCTCCAAATACTCCTTGGTATACTTGGAATCCGACTGGAGGTCCAGATGTAAGGCCTTTCCCATATCCTGAATAAATCGGGAGAAGGAAGAGGGCCTGTCAGAGCATTCCCCAGGAGTGGTGGAACGAGACCGAAGGGCAGCCGAAAAGGAGGGGGAAGCCTCCCTAGAATAGTGCGGGGGAACATCCGTATCCACCAGCATGGACGTCGAGGAAGCCCCGCTGAAAGAACGAGGAGGCGTCGATAAGAGCTTGCGCCTCGAAGTCCCCGGAGGGGAGGATCACGAGGCAAGGACCATCGAGGTCTGAGGACGGCACCCCGGAGAACCCCAGCCCAAAGACAAGCCTCGGGAAACCGAGGCTGGGTCTCCCGAGGTAACATAGAAACATAGAAGATGATGGCAGAAAAGGGCTACAGCCCATCAAGTCTGCCCACTCTGTTTACCCACCCCCTGTCTATGCCCTAATGACCCAATTTCCTTATCTTGACCCTCGTAGGGATCCCACATGGGTATCCCATTTATTCTTAAAGTCTGGCACGCTGTCTGCCTCGATCACCTGCACTGGGGAGTCCAACCGGACCGGCGACCTCAACAAACTCGGGTTGGACAGAGTGAGGTCCGAGGTCTTAATGGAGCCCGTAGCGCGAGGACCCGGGGACCTACCCACCCCTCCTTGGGGGGGGGGAGTCCCGAGGACGTTTCGAAAACGCCTCAACCGAGGCCGGCTCGAGGGAGAAACGTGCCTCGATGGAAGAGGCGAGGAATCCAACGAGGACAGACGCCAAGATCAACGTGCCTTGCCTCAAGAAGTCTCGACGTGACGCTCAGGCTGGTCCACCGCTCGCGAGGTCGGAGCAAGCTGCACCATCGCCGAGGAGAGCTCCGAGGTGATGATAGCCTTCAGCACCTCCTCAAACATCGGCACCATGACCATATTCGGCCAGGCAGGTGCAGCAGTGCGTTCCACCGAGGGCGACCTTGAGGATGAGTATTCCCGAGTGGTGGAAGCACGCTTGGAGGGTTTAGAGGATAATCTCGTTGAGGCCGGTGGGACTACACTCACCGCCTGGATGGCCAGAGACTCCGAGGAAGGCTTCTTCGGGAGCGGAGCTGAACCTGAAGGAGGAAGAGGGGACTTACCCGGAGCCGAGGTCTTCGAGGTCGAGGTCCCTGAGGCCTTCGAGGTTGAGGGAGATTTGCCTAGGGCCGAGGTCTTTGAGGCCGACATCGAGACCAAGGCAGAGGCCGAGGCAGGAGCAGCTTCCATGGCGAAAAGCTCCGCAATCCTGGCCCTACGCCGCCGAAGAGCCCGAGGTTGAAGCGTGGCACAAGGACAGGAATCCGTCGGGTGATCAGCACCCAGACACAGGATACACCAGCGGTGCGGGTCAGTGATGGAGATAAACCGACCGCACTGAGAGCACTTCTTAAACCCGGTGAGAGGCCGGGACATAAGGTTAGACGGCCGCAGCCACTCAAAGTCAAGTGGCCACGGCGAACCGGGAGCCCCGGGTCGCCGAACCGAAAAACAAAAATTAAAGAAAGGAAGCAACGAACAACGCACACAGCGACTCCCGTAGGAAAACAAGAAAGCCGTGGTGCTAGAAAGGCACTTAGAGATCGCAGAGAAGAGAGAAAGGGCTTTCTGGCTCCGCGGAAAACTAAGAACTGAAGACCATGAGGAGGGGATGCGCCCTCTAGTGGAGCAGGAAGGCAGGCATGCGTGGGCAGCACTAGCAAACTTTGAGATCTTCAATCAAGTTTTCTTGAAAAGCTGTCCGCGACGGGGCTCAGTGGATGACGTCACCCACATGTAGAGAATATGCTGCCTGCTTGTCCTGGGATAAAATATATATATAAATGGCATATCTTTAATCATGTGATTAATATTTTAATTGAAATGTAGCCCTTATCTACATATGAACAACAAATTTCTCCAACTTTTAGATCTAGAGAGCTTCCATCCTGCTCACAGTATTGGCTCAGTTTGTTCCTTTTCAATGTGGAGAGTGTCGGATGACAACATTTTTGGCATTGGGTATTCACAGATGAAACCACAGTATCTATTTTTCTTAAATATGACACTTGCAATAAATATCACTCCTCCTGTGATATTTATTTGACTTAGCTCACACATTTTTCAGTAGTATCTCAAGGTAAGTTATATTCAGGTAGGCTAGGTAGTTTCCTTCCCCCAGAAGGCTTGCAATCTGTTTGTAGCTGAGGCAACTTGTCCAAGATGATGAGGAAGAGCAGTGGGATTTGAACTTGGCTTCCCTGGCCAGCAGGCTGGTGCTCTAACCACCAAATTATTCCTCTGTACCACAAGCCATTTCTGTGTTGTCTCATATGAGAAATCCTCAGAATTACCACACCTTATTTCTGCATCACAGTAGTTCCATGCCAAGTTAACACATTGTCCCAAACATCAGTTCCCAAGTTGCTTCCCTGCAATTTCATGAGTAAGACACAATGTGAATGGTATTGGAGAAAATGTTGTAGAACAGGGGTGCCCAATAGGTCGATCGCAATCGACCGGTAGATCGCCAAGGCAAAGTGAGTCGATCACGGAGCCCATCCCGGGCTCCGTGATTGACTCACTTAGTCTTGGTGATCTACCGGGCCAATCAGCTTTCCTTTGTCTTAGCGATCTACCAGGCCGATCAGCCTTCCTCTCCCCAAAGTCAATTCTGCCGTCGAAGAAGAAGTTCTGGCCAGCTAATCACTGCCTAGCTGGGCCAGAACTTCCTCTCCGACGGCAGAATTGACGTTGGGAGAGGAATGCTGGTCGGCCCAACGCAGGGAAGCAGGGAGAGCTTGGGGCGGCGGCTTTGGGGCCTGTTATTGGATGGCGGCGGCGGCTTGGGGGCCTGTTCCCCGATGGCAGCAGCAGTGGCTTGGGGGAGGTCAGGGAGAAATAAAGAAAGAAAGAGGGCAGGCAGGGAGACAGAAGGAAAGAAGAGAAACAGAAAAAAAAGAAAGGGGGCATGAAGAGAGAAAGAAAGAAAGGACAGGGAGAGAGGAAGAAAAAGTTGGGGGAGGGAATGAGGTCTGGAGGAGAGAAAGCATACAGGCTGAAAGAAGGGAAGAAAGATTGAATGCACAGTCAGAAGAAAGTGCAACCAGATACTCATGAAATCACCAGACAACAAGGTAAGAAAAATGATTTTATTTTAAATTTAGTGATCAAAATGTGTCTGAATTTATATCTGCTGTCTATATTTTGCACTATGGCTCCCTTTTACTAAACCGCAATAGAGGTTTTTAGCGCAGGGAGCCTATGAGTGTCGAGAGCAGCACTGGGCATTCAGCGCAGCTCCCTGCGCTAAAAACTGCTATCGTGGTTTAGTAAAAAGGGAGGGGGGTATTTGTCTATTTTTGTATGGTTGTTACTGAGGTGACAGTGCATAGAGTCATCTGCTTTGACCTCTTTGAAAAAATCCTGGAATAGGAATGGTAATTAACATTTTCTATACTACAGTGTGCTTTGTGTTTTTTAAAAAATTTTTATTGTTGGTAGATCATTTTGATTTGGTCATTTTAAAAGTAGCTCGCAAGCCCAAAAAGTGTGGGGCACCCCTGTTGTAGAACATTAAGGAAAAATATGGTTGGGGATTAGTGTAGCTAGTAGTACTGCAGTATAACTGTACGAGTCCGGCTCCATCCTAATGAAACTCTAGCGTCCTGTAGACAGCTAGTAACTCAGCAGAGCCTTCTGGTGATCATATGACAACACAGAATCCAGAGGAGTTACCTGACAAAAAGGGAAATGCTGTTGGTCATCTCTCCTTTAAATACCTTCCCCAAAAGCTTTATATTTTGTAAAAATGGACCTTAAAAGGGGAAGGGGGGTTTAAAAAGGTATAAACTCCAGAATGAGATCTAAATAGCACCAGCAGATATTGTGCTTCAAGGTAAGGCACACACACATCTAACTGCATTCCCCCCCCCCACAAATGCACATAATATATTAAATTATGAAACTGCAAAGTTCAACTGGTTTCTTAAACCTTTTCTTATTTATTATAATGAGGATTTTGTAATCAAATGCCTGGATGGTCACAGAGAAGGAAAATGGCTGGGAACACTAAGCTTCTTCTAGTGAAACTTCTACTGTGCAATAAACTGGAATGTTGTTATTCTTCTGTTTCCCTCCTTCCAACCCCACCAACCCAGAACACATAACAACATGCAGAAACAGCCTCTCCCGCCAAAGAAGTTCTCCTGAGGATTCAGTGAGTCGGTTTAGTCCCATTCCAAAAGTGAGAGGTCGCTGCCACCTAGAGGTGAGATTCAGCACTACCATACACATTCCTCAGCCCAATTTTAGAGAATGACACGGGGACAGGACCCTAGTTACTCTCCAGAAAGACACTGCATGGAGTTTAGGAAGAGATGTATGCTGAGTTTATGCATTCTGTGTGCTGCTATCTTTGAATCAGATCCTAATCACATTATTTAAAAGAAAATCCCTGGTGTAGTTGTCTGAGTCATCATTGTAATCATTAAATTTAACTAATGCAACATCTAATGTATTATGCATACTTCTTATGATCCATTCTAGAACAAAGTATGTTTGAATATGATGGGATAGAAATAAATAAATAAGTGAATAAGATGGTCATGGAGATGGTGATGGAGCACCATGAGATACGGTTTTGAAGATGACCACATAGAAATCCATTTCCTTCAAGGATATTGTGTGATAGGGTTTCAGGCCTGGGGGGCAGTCAGGTGAGTGAAATGGCCAGATCAAAAGAACCGGGTAACTGTAAGCAACAAGTGAAGGACAAGGCTTCTGTACAGTGAAAGATTAGAGAAACTGGGCCTTTTCTCCCTCGAACAGAGGAGATTGAGAGGGGACATGATCAAAACATTCAAGAAATTGAAGGGAATAGACTTAGTAGATAAGGACAGGTTGTTCACCCTCTTCAAGCTAGGGGATAGATTCCGTACGAACGTAAGGAAGTTCTTCTTCACCCAGAGAGTGGTAGAAACTGGAACGCTCTTCCGGAGTCGTTCATAGAGGAAAACACCCTCCAGGGATTCAAGACAAAGTTAGACAAGTTCCTGCTGAACCAGAACGTACGCAGGTAGGGCTAGTCTCAGTTAGGGTGCTGGTCGTTGACCAGAAGGCCACCGCGTGAGTGGACTGCTGGGCACGATGGACCACTGGTCTGATCCAGCAGCGACAATTCTTATGTTCTTATTATACAGCATGTCATCTGGAATTGAAGAAAAGTTTTAAGACCAGTGATTCTCAAGCCGGTCAGGGTTTCAGGCTATCCACAATGAATATGCATGAGAAACATTGGCATACAAAAGGAGACAGTACATCAGTGTTCTTCAGTGCAAAGCTTGCTGGACAGTGGGGGGGCCCCTATCAATATGTCTATTTTCTTTTTTTGTTAAGGCTGATTTGGTGTCTTTTCCCCCTACTCCTGCTCTCCTGCCACAAGTAGTCTGGTCTCTTTCTCTCCCCCGCCCATCCCATACACCCTTGTGTGTCCGTCAGCTGCTGTTCTCTTCCTCCCTATTCTCTGATCCACAGTCCTACAAACTTGCTATCCTTGCTGACTCTGATAAAGCCAGGCTTCCTCCAGACCAGACCAGAGTCAGTTAGAGCTAACCTGGTTTTATTGTTGTCAGTGAAGACAACTTGTTTGTTGGTCATGGTTGGGAAGAGGGAGGATGAGAAGGAAGGAGACCTGCTGGATCTGCAAGGCAGGGATGGAGAGAGACCAAACCGGGGCGGGGAGCCAGAAAGAGAAAGAAGACCAGGGAAAAGATGCTGGATCCAAGCAAGGAGGGATTCCAGACCATGGCGTACAGAGAGGGAGAGGTGTTGGCCCTGTTTGTAATAGAATGCCAAAATTTGTCTATATTATCTTGTTTTGTCCTCTCCAATTTGTTAATTGTTATTTTAAAAACAATTGTTATATGCATTGAAATATATGATATTGCGTAGATAACAAATCCCAATAAACTTGAAAACCTGAAACTTTGAGGGAGGAAGAGAAGCGAGAAGACAGAAGCTAGACACAGAGAGGGACAGAGGTGGATACTCAGTAAAGATGTTGGACTAGGATAAAGCACAGGGAAAGAGACATAGAGAGCAGTGCTGGACAGAGGATTCACCCTACTCCTTTGCCCTCCAACCCAGCCCGTTGATTGACCTTTACCCTTGACTGTATCCATGACATCCTGTTTGTCTGTCTTGCCTGTTTAGATTGTAAGCTCTTTCGGGCAGGGACTGTTTTCTTATTATTTGTGACTCTGTACAGCGCTGCATGCATCTGGTAGCGCTATTACAATAATTCATAGTAGTAGTAGTATGAATAGTTTCACTCTTTGGGAAGCAAAGCTGAGATTGTGACATCATAATGCCTCATTCCACCAATAGGAGTCAACCTCATCAGTGATATCACTTAACTCTGAGGACTTTCTTAAGAGATCAGATTTCACAGGTGACCTTTGAGGGGAGGAAAGCTGGCCTAGTGCCTAACCCTCAGTAAGCCTGGTTCTAAGAGAGAGATTGTAGAGGATCTGCATTAAAGATAGTTTTCACAGCAACCTGTGAACTTCTTTCTGCCTCTAGGGAATTACTTTGATAGGATTTTTCTGCCCTTTCTTTTTTTTTTCTTCTAGATGTAAGTACTTCTGCACCACAGTATGGTTGGGAAACATCGTATCACCAAAGCTACTTCTGTCTCTGTGCAGACAGAAAATGTTACCCAGGCAGAGGGAATGTTCCATGTACAAGCTGTTTTCAGCTTGAATCCCTCATGAAGAAAGTAAAAGAACTGAGGAGGTGGCAAGACTAAGAAGCATCCGCATGAATTCGGTATATCGATGAAAAGGTTCATGAGGCGTCAAAGATTTCCAGCGGTGGGGAAGAAGAGGCTGTGCTGAGGGAAAGCATCTGGACTCAGATTATGAAACACTGCAAGATTAGTACTGTGACTCCCCCAGCCCTTGAACTGAAAAACCGGTATGCTGTCCTGGAAGTGGAGGAGCTAAGAGCATCCAAACGGGAGGAAGGCCCAAAGCTTTAGATCCCAAAGATTACTGGATCCGTGACCACTAGGAGGCATAAGGTAGTGGAAGTTTGTGATTCCTTTCTAAGAGGTACAGAAGCATCCATCTGCAGACCAGACATGATGTCACGAGAGATATGCTGTCTACCTGGTGCCAAAATCCAAGATGTCAGAGAAAGTTTGCCAAGACTCATCAAGCCTGATGACTACTATCTGATGCTGCTCCTCCACATTGGCACTAACAATACTGCCAGGTACCCCTGTGAACGTGTCAAAAGTGGCTTTGTGGCTCTGGGAGAGAAGGTGAAGTAGTCAGGTGCGCAAGAGGTATTCTCGTCCATCCTCCCTGTCGAGGGTAAAGGCCAGGGCAGAAAGCTCGCATCCTGGAGATGAATGAGTGGCTACATGGATGGTGTCGTTGAGAGCGTTTTGGCTTCCTGGGCCATGGGATGATTTTCCAAAGGCTGCTGAGCAGGGATGGTGTGTATCTATCAAAGAAGGGAAAAAGTATCTTTGCTGGCAAGCTGGCTAATCTACTGAAGAGGGCTTTAAACTAGACGTGATGGGGTAGGGTGATCAAAGCTGAGTATAAGCCCTCAGGTAAGTAAATCACTAAATACCTTTACACGGATGGGAAAAGGGGGCAATGTCTGGAAAACAGTATATACTAATGCTCGACGTATGGGAAGCAAGATTCTGAATCTAGAACAGGAGTGGGCAACTCCAGTCCTCAAGGGTTGGAATCCAGTTGGGTTTTCACGATTTCCCCAATGAATATGCATTGAAAGCAGTGCATGCAAATAGATCTCATGCATATTCTTTGGGGAAATCCTGAAAACCCAACTGGATTCCTGACTTCGAGGACCGGAGTTGCCCATCCCTGATCTAGAAGCTGTGATGGAAGAAGAGGAGTTGGATATAGTGAGAATCATGGAGATGTGATTCATGGAGTACCATGACTGGGATAGAGGATGTGCACTAGAAGTTGTGTACAGTCGACTCCACTTAAGTGCAATGCCTTCGGACCGGACCGCAACATGCGCTTAAATGGAGTATGCATTTAATCAGAGTACCACTTTTTAGTCATGAAAAATCACAGTACGCTGTAGACAAATGCAATACAAATTTTATTCAGCATAAAACACAGGTAAAACAATTCTACACGGTTCAGTTTTAGAAACAGCACTGTTCTGTCTAATGCAATACAGTATACTGTAAACCTTTTTTTAAACCAACATTCTACTGAAATAATCAGTCATTGTTTTCTGCTTGCAGATAGAACGATTCAGGCTGTGTATCTGACTGCTGATGCTGTAAAACTGTCTATAGTTGTGACATCTATTTATCTCCAGATAACAACGCAGCGTGCGTAGGGACTTCAGCGCATCCGAGAAGGAAACAATCTCTGCAGGTGGTTCATTAGTCATGATGACAGAAGCAGTATCTCCATCCTCATCAGACTCTTGGTTGTCTGCAGTGTCCTTTATGACTGTACAGATATCGGAATTAGTGCTGTCAGATGATGTGGGCACATCATTGTCAATGGCGACATACAGCTCAAACTCTTGTTGCGAGAGTCCAACTGGGAGTTCAATGGACGAAGTGTCAGCTTCAGTTGTCTCATCAGATGCGTTGATGAAGCTCATCCGTCGATAGCAATTTGAAATCGTGGATAATGAGACTCGAGTACACGCCTCCCGTACCATGTAAAAAGAGTCGAACAGTCATTTTTTGTCAGGGGCTGGATTCCGTACTTGCATCAATCACTGCCATCACATATCTTAGGACGAGCGACCTATAATGATGTTTGAAGTTGGCGATTATCCCATGGTCTATCGGTTGGATCAAAGAGGTTGTGTTTGGTGGCAGAAACACGAGTTTTATGTTGGTTAGTCGTACGTCATTGCTGTGTGCTGCACAGTTATCACATAGCATTACAATGTGTCTCCTATGCCTTCTCATCAGATTGTCAAGTTCTGCAACCATTCAATCCACAGTGTTGCCATCATTCATACGTTTTTATTGCTTTCATATTCAACAGGCAGGCGTTTAATGTTTTAGAAGCACCGAGGATTTCAATTCTTCCCAATCACCAGTAGCTCCAGCTTTTCACTACCGTTCATATTGCAACTGAGCAGCAATGTCCATCGTTTCTTTGGCACCTTGAAGTCTAATAGTTTTGCTGCATCTGAAAGCCAATGTTCCATCAGGGATGGCATGCCAGTACAGGCCTGTCTCATCGGCACTGAAAACATAGCATGGTTCATATCCACCAATGACCGATGGCAACACTTCCATGACCCATCTTTCTGCACCAAACTCATCAGCGTCTTGACTTTCACCATGCTGCTTGTTAAATTTTATGCCGTTATGAATTTTATGCCACTACGCCCAGTTCTTTGGATAGCTGTGCTGCTTTATCCATCAGCAGAGGCCCACTGATTGGCAGTTGATGACTTCTAGCTTCAGCAAACCATCGCAGCAACGCCTGTTCAATGTCTCCAGCCTTCCCAATTCTTTTCTGTTCCAGGTGGGATTGCTGTTGTTTTACCAGTCTTTTAATATGGCTTGCTTTTTTTTGTGAATCCAAGAAATCTGGCTAGGATGAACGCTATAATGTTTAACGATGGCGACCTAACTCCTTTGATCAAGTCTCTTTAATACATCGACACGTTCAGTCAAAGATAATGACTTTTGTCCAGCCAGAGATAAAGGTTTTTCTCCATGAGATGCTATGGTGCAGTTCTGATAGTTTGAACACCTGGCCAGGCTTAGACTGCTGATCTGAAACACGTGGCTCATCAACGTGAGAACGTGATTGCTTTTAACCAGAGTGAACAGAGATGGGACCTATAACATCAGTGCGCATAAACGGATTGTGTGCTTATCCAAATTGCAATTATCCAGAGTTTACGTCCATTGACGTTAATGTAAAAAATAAAAAACAGGACCATGGTGGTAGGCTGCGGATAACTGAAGCGTGCGCTTAACCGACGTGCACTTAGGTGGAGTCGACTATATTTAGATTTTAGCAAAGCCTTTGACAGTGTTCCACACAGACATCTAATAAATAAACTGAGTGCCCTGGGGATGGTTCCCAAAGCGACGGCTAGCTCAGGAACTGGTTGAGTGGAAGGCGACAGAGGGTAGTGATCAATGGAGATCGCTCTGAGGAAAGGGATGTTACTAGTGGTGTGCCTCAAGGTTCTGTTCTTGGGCCTGTTTTTTTTAACATTTGTATAAATGATATTGCTGAAGGGTTGTCGGGTAAGATTTGCCTCTTTGTGGATGATACCAAAATCTGCAACAGAGTAGACACGCTGGATGGTGTGAATAACATGAAGAAAGACCTGGCGAAGCTTGAAGAATAGTCTGAAATTTGGCAGCTAAGAAATGCAAGGTCATGCATTTGGGCTGCAAAAACCAGAGAGTTTAGGACGTGAAGAACTTATGTGTACGACGGAAGAGCGGGACTTGGGTGTGATTGTATGTGATGATCTTAAGGTTGCCAAACAGTTGAAAAGGTGACAGCGAAAGCGAAAAGGATGCTAGGTTGCATAGGGAGAGGTATGGTCAGTAGAAAAAAGGAGGTATTGATGCCTCTGTATAAGACTCTGGTGAAACCTCATTTAGAATATTGTGTACAATTCTGGAGGCTGCACCTTCAGGCAAGCAAGAGACAGGAAGGGAAAAGGAGAGAAAAGAACAGGAGAGGGGAAGAAGGAGCAAGAGAAGGCAGGAGAGAGAAAGGGGCATCGGCGAGAGGTAGCTTCTCCCACCCCTGACAAATCTTTTAGTATCATTTCCACAACCCTATGTTTTTACCTTTTAGTGTTTTCTTTTCTCTCTAACAATTGGAGTTCCTATCCCTTCTTTCCTCTTGTTCCTGTTTGTCTTTGAAATGTTCTTCTCCCTTGGTCTGTTTTAGATTAAATTATACTTTTACTGGTATATTATTATGACATGTTTGTACACCGCCTAGAAGTCTTGAGTAGGTGGTATAGTAAATTTTAAATAAACTTGAAACTTGAAACATCATCCACCGGAGCTCCTCCTTAAAAGGGGAGGGGCCAACGGAGAACAGTTAAAAGCTTGGGCAGGCAAGCAGGAGGCAGGAAAGGAGACAGAGAGAAAAGCAGAGAAGAGAACAGGAGAGGGGAAGGAGCAAGAGAAGGCAGGAGAGAGCAAGGGGCATCGGCGAGAGGTAGCTCAGCCCACCCCATCATTCACCAGAGCTCCTCCTTAAAGGGGGAGGGGCAAATGGCGTTCAGCCATTAGGCATGCTAAGGCAAGCATTAAAGGCGCTCGCCTTAGCAAGAGCACCTTTGCGAAGGGCTTTAAGAAGGAACAAGCAAAGAAGAATACTAAGGAAGGACACCTACACAGGCAAGTACCACAATGGCAACAGAACAGACAAGCAGTAGATAAACAAACACAGTAGTAGCAGAGGGCAAACACAGAGGACACACACAAGCAACAGGGGTAGCAGGTTTAAAATCAAGAAAAGGACTTCACAGTAATACCGAGGACGCTACACAAGGAGAAGCCACTTTAGATGACAGACCGGCAAGTGGACAGCAATGGATGCAGCAGATAGAAGCAGTATGTCGAGCTACACAGTTTTCTGCACCATTTGCCATATATATGACTACCTCCCCTCTGGGAGGTGGTCTTATGTATGCACTCGATATGAAGAACTGGAGTGCAGAATACTGGAGCTAGAAGAACTTCGATCAGTGGAAGAGGAGGACAGAGAGACAGAAAACTTCAAGCTGGGAAGATGAACTCTTGGCTAAGTCACATTTAGGAAATCATTAAAGACTTATTTATTTGACAAATAAGAATATTAATTTTGATATATTTTAATGAGGTTTTCTGTTTCTATTCTTATTGTCATAGTATGTTTTAATTTTTTAATAATTTTAATATTGTACTTGAATGTTTTTAACAATTGTATTACTTTTATTATATAACTAGTATTTTAGCCCGTTACATTAACGGATGCCAGAATATATGTCTGTCTATCTGTCTTTATTTCTGTCTCTCTCTCTGTTCCGCTGTCTTTCTTTCTGTCTGTCTCTCTCCCTGTCCCCCTTTGTCTGTCTGTCTTTGTTCTTTTCTTTCTGACTCCCTTCCTCCCGCTGGTGCTAGAATATATGTCTGTCTTTCTTTCTGTTTCTCTCCCTACCCCTGTCTTTTTCTTTCTGTCTCTCTTCCTCCCGCTGTCTTTCTTTCTGTCTCTCTCCCTCCCTGGCCCTCTTTGTCTGTCTGTCTGTCTCTCTCCCTGCCCCTGTCCCTTTCTTCTTATCTCCTTCCCTACTTCCCTGTGCAGCAGCCGTAGCATTCCCTCTCCCTCCATTTCCCTGTACATCATCATTTTTTCCCTCAGTGTAGCTTCTCCTGCCCCTCCTACACTCAGTACTTTAAACTTCGGCCCAGCCTGTAGGTCAGGGGTTTCTCGGGCTGACCGCCACCCGCTGCTGGTGGCTCCGTGCTCGGCCGCCACGGCCTGCAGCCGCCGACAGCCACCACGGCCGACTTCTGCCTCAGGGGGAAGAGAGAAAGGGAGATTCATGCGCATACACACTCCTACCTGCGGTGCCCTACAGCTCACAGAAAACGGGAGCACGCAGGTGGGCATGCGCGGCTTACGGTTTTATTATATTAGATTTTAGATTGTACGTAGATAGTGTGTTCTATGAAACTGTACCATGTGCTGAAATGTCTCAGTACTCTCCTGTTGTGAACTGCCCAGAACTACTGGTTGGGCGGTATACAAGAAAATAAATTATTATTATTATTATTATTCATGATAGAGGAAACCGTTGAGGAAAGTCAGGGAGTAAGAGAAGTTCATCGAACAGGCATACAGGGAGGCCTTGGAAAATCACTAACAACAGTGGAGCTGCCAAGATACACCTACAGTGAGTGAGGACCACCTGGAGAACAACCACAAGAAAGACGAGTCCGATGCAAGCCAACGCCAGGTTGAGGGAAGATGGAAGTGCACAGAGGATACTGACCTACGGCTGGAGAGATGACCATACACCAGGGACAAGGACCTGTGGCTAGAGAGGCAAGAGAAGATAGAGAGGACAGCAATTGTCGTGGGGGACACCATCATCAGAAAAGTCGATAGCAACATAGCGGGAGGAAGACAGGATCAGCTGGTGACCTGCCTACTGGGAGCCAAGGTAGAAGATATAGTGAGCCGCATTGACAGAATCATCGACAGTGTGGAAGAGGAAGATACAGCGGTGGTGATCCACGTAGGGACAAACAACGTGAGCAACAGAAACTACAACGGGGAAAGACTGAAGGACCAGTTCCGGATGCTAGGAGTGAAGCTGATGACCAGAACTCTGAGGGTAGCATACTTGGAGATCCTGCCGGTATCCAGGACCGACGAGAAGAGGCAGACGGAGCTGCAAGCAGTCAAGCAATGAATGAGGCGCTGGTGTGAGGAAGAAGGATTTCACTTCGTGTGCAACTGGACGACGTTCTGGGGGAAGAGTATGCTATTCAGGAAGAATGGACTCCACCTCAGCAGAGTTGGAACGAGGCTACATGCAAGCAACATCAAGAGAGCAATTGAGAAGTTTTTAAACTAGGAAGAAGGGGAAAGATGGATCAACCAAGAGGATACCCAGAGGATACCGTGCATAAGAACATAAGAATTGCTGCTGCTGGGTCAGACCAGTTGTCCATCGTGCCCAGCAGTCCGCTCACACGATGGCCCTTAGGTCAAAGGAACTTGTCTTGAATCCCTGGAGGGTTTTTTCCCCTATAACAGCCTCCAGAAGAGCGTTCCAGTTTTCTACCACTCTCTGGTGAAGAAGAACTTCCTTACGTTTGTACGGAATCTATCCCCTTTTAACTTTAGAGTGCCCTCTCGTTCTCTCTACCTTGGAGAAGGTGAACAACCTGTCTTATCTACTATGTCTATTCCCTTCATTATCTTGAATGTTTCGATCATGTCCCTCTTAGTTTCCTCTTTTCAACTCATGCAAGCCATTTTGATGACGGCTCTGCACGGGGCAGGGGCATAGGAAGATCGCTCCTGCCCCGCATCACCGCTAGACCACCAGGTAAGATCCGAGACGCAGGAGGGAGGCGGGGGTGGGTCAGAGCCGGCCGAAAAACTTATTCATGATTTTTCACAATTCACAGGCTGGCTGTGCACCTAACCCCCGCGAATACGGAGGGAGAGCTGTACCTGTGTGTAAAGATCCCACAAGTTGAAGGCCTCTCAGCAATTGCTGATCCAATTCCCCAAACTCTGATTTCAGACCCTTTAGGTCTAGGAGTGCGTGAAATTTACGTTTATGTTTATTTAAGATTTGATATACCGCTCCTGCACTTTACTGACCTAAACGGTTTACAATGTATCAAACTAAAATGATACTAGGTACTTGAGAAAAAAGCAGTTACTTACCGTAACAGGTGTTATCCAGGGACAGCAGGCAGCTATTCTCACATATGGGTGACATCATCGACGGAGCCTGGATGTGGACGCCTCACAAGCAGACTTGCTTGATGAAACTCGAAGTTTCGAGTCGCCTACACCGCATGCGCGAGTGCCTTCCCGCCCAGCACAGGGCGCGTCTCCTCAGTTCAGATAGCTAGCAGAAAAGCCAACCAGGGGAGGTGAGTGGGTTGTGAGAATAGCTGCCTGCTGTCCCTGGATAACACCTGTTATGGTAAGTAACTGTGCTTTATCCCAGGATAAGCAGGCAGGTATTCTCACAAGTGGGTGACCTCTAAGCTAACCAGAATGGGATGGTGGGAGTGTTGGCAATTTAGAAGAATAAATTTTGTAATACTGTTTGGCCAAACTGTCCATCCTGTCTGGAGAAAGTATCCAGACAATAGTGAGAATTGAAGGTATGAACCGAGGACCAAGGAACAGCTCTACAAATTTCCTCAATAGGTGTAGATCTGAGGAAAGCTACTGAAGCTGCCATTGTTCTGACTTTATGGGCTGTGACTTTACTGTGAAGGGGTAATCCAGACTGGGCATAGCAGAAAGAGATACAAGCCGCCATCCAGTTGGAGATGGTACGCTTAGAAATAGGATGGCCCAACTTATTTGAATCTAATTAAACAAAAAGTTGAGGAGCAGTTCTGTGTGGCTTGGTGTGTTCCAAGTAGAAGGCCAAAGCACGTTTACAGTCCAGAGTATGAAGAGCTGATTCTCCAGGGTGAGAATGAGGCTTTGGAAAAAACACTAGACGTACAATGGATTGGTTGAGATGAAATTCTGAGACCACTTTAGGTAGGAATTTCAGATGAGTACGAAGAACAACTTTGTCATGATGGAACACCGTGAATGGTGGGTCAGTAACTAAAGCTTGCAGCTCACTGACTCGTCGAGCAGAGGTGAGGGCAATGAGAAAAACCACTTTCCAAGTGAGATACTTCAGATGAGCCTTATCAATTGGTTCAAATGGAGGCTTCATGAGATGAGTAAGGACAACATTGAGGTCCCAAACCACAGGAGGCGGTTTGAGAGGAGGTTTGACATTGAAAAGTCCTTTCATGAATCTGGAAACCACCGGATGAGCAGAGAGGGGTTTCCCTTCAATAGGCTGATGGAAAGCTGTAATTGCACTGTGATGGACTCGTATAGATGTAGACTTGAGGCCACAATTGGATAAGTGTAAAAGATAGTCCAAAACAGAAGATAAGGAGGAATGCTGAGGCTCCTTATGATGAGAAAAACACCATGTAGAAAATCTAGTCCATTTTTGGTGAAAGCATTGTCTAGTGGTAAGCTTTCTAGAAGCCTCTAAAACTGAAGAGGGGCTATGTAGAGAGGTACCAAGCTGTCAGGTGTAGAGACTGCAGGTTGGGATGAAGCAGAGATCCTTGACTCTGTGTAAGCAGAGAAGGAAAAACTGTAGAAGGTATGGCTCCCTGCTGCTGAGTTGAAGTAGAAGGGAGTACCAGGGTTGTCTCGGCCACCGAGGAGCGATTAGAATCATGGTGGCATGATTGTTCTTCAACTTGACCAGAGTCTTGAGAATGAGAGGGAATGGAGGAAATGCATAGAGGAAAAGATTTGTCCATTCCAGAAGAAAAGCATCTGCCTCGAGGAGGTGAGGAGTGTATATCCTGGAGCAGAACTGAGGCAGTTTGTAGTTGTGGGGAGCTGCAAAGAGGTCTATCTGTGGTGTTCCCCATTGTGAAAACATGTGGCAAAGAATGGAGAGTCCATTCGTGAGGTTGCACTAGACGACTCAAGTTGTCCGCCAAGCAATTCTTTGCCCCTTGAATGTAAACAGCTTTGAGGAAGGTGTTGTGGTGGATTGCCCAGTCCCAAACCTCCAGAGCTTCTTGACAAAGGGAGGCAGACCCTGTCCCTTCTTATTTGTTGACATAATACATGGCGACTTGGTTGTCCGTCCGAACGAGGACTACTGTGTCGTGAAGCAGATGTTGAAAAGTATGGAGAGCTTTGAGGATCGCTCTGAGTTTCAACTGATTGATATGATACTGACGATCCGTACTGGTCCAGAGGCCTTGAGTACGGAGACTATCGAGATGAACGCCCCAAGCGTAGGTCGAAGAGTCTGTCATGAGGACCTTCTGATTAGGGGGCATTTGAGAAAACAAGCCTCTGGAAAGATTGGAAGAGAGCATCCACCAACAGAGAGACTTCTTCAAGGAAGGAGTGACTGAAATGTGTCGAGAAGGAGGGTCACAAACTTGCGTCCATTGAGATGCCGGGGTCCACTGAGGAATTCTGAGGTGAAGTCAGGCAAAAGGAGTCACGTGTACTGTGGAGGCCATGTGACCCAGAAGTACCATCATGTGTCTCGCTGAGATGGAAGAGAGGGAAGACACTGTGTGACAGAATTGAAGAAGAGCTTCCAGACATTGTTGTGGGAGGAATGCTCTGAGTTAGACAGTGTCCAGAACAGCTCCAATGAATTGTAGATTCTGAGAGGGCTGAAGTTGAGATTTGGGAAAGTTGATTTCGAATCCCAAACTTTGTAGGAACCAGGTAGTCCGTTGGGTCGCTACAATAACCCCTTGGGATGTGGAATCTTTGATGAGCCAGTCGTCGAGGTAGGGAAATACCTGAAGACCATGATTCCTTAGAGCTGCTGCTACCACTACCAGGCACTTGGTGAACATTCTGGGAGACGAGGCCAGGCCGAAGGGTAGTACTCTGTATTGATAATGCTGATTCCCCACCCGAAATCTGAGGTACTGACGGGAGGCCGGGTGAATGGGGATATGAGTGTAGGCCTCCTTGAGATCCAGAGAGCATAACCAGTCATTCTGCTTGAGAAGGGGATAAAGGGATGCCAGGGACAACATTCAAAACTTTTCTTTGACTAGAAATTTGTTGAGAGCCCAGAGATCCAGAATGGGTCGCAGATCGCCTGTCTTCTTCGGAACAAGGAAGTAACGGGAGTAAAATCCCCTGTTCTGCTGTTCCAAGGGAACTGATTCGATGGCATGGAGACAAAGCAGAGCTTGAGCTTCCTGAAGAAGAAGGGTGCTCTGGGAAGGATTGGAAGGATACTCTCTTGGAGGAAGCTCTGGTGGAACCTGAGTGAAATGAACAGAGTATCCTTCCCTGATGATGGTAAGCACCCAAAGGTCGGATGTAATTATCGTCCATCGGTTGTAAAAATGACAGAGACAACCTCCTATAGGGGGAAAAAGAGACAGAGACAGAACGGTGGAGGTTATGCTCTGTTGTAAACAGTCAAAAAGGCTGAGAAGCCTTAGGTGCAGCAGAAGGTTGGGGTTTCTGTTGCTTCTGAGGTTGTTGTTTTTTCAGAGGAGGGCAAATATAAGGAGCTGGCTTTGGAGCAAAACGCCTTTGATAGATAACAGCAGGGTGTGCAGGCTTGGCAGGAGCTGGCTTTGGTTTAGGTCTGACTATAGAAGCAAATGATTTTTCATGGTCAGATAATTTCTTGGTGGCTGCCTCAATGGATTCATCAAAGAGGTCGTTGACTTGACAAGGAATGTTAGCTAAGTGGTCTTGAAGGTTAGGGTCCATTTCAATAGTACGAAGCCAGGCAAGACGACGCATAACCACAGAGCAAGCAGCCGCTTGGGCAGATAACTCAAAGGCATCATAAGATGATTGAAGATGGATATGTAACTGAGAGAAAGAAGCAATGACTTCTTGAAATTCAAAATGCATGTGGTTATCCATATAAGCCAAAAACTTCGATAGGAGAGAGAGAAGAAATTCAAAATAAGTGATGAAATAAAAGTTATAATTGAGGACTTTAGAGAACATCATAGCATTCTGGTAGATGCGACGTCAAAATTTGTCCATAGTTTCCCCCTCCCTTCCAGGAGGAACTGTGGCATAGACCTTGGAAGGATGGGATCTTCAAGGAGTATTCAACAAGGAGGGATTGATGAGATAACTGTGAGTTGTCAAACCCTTTGCGATGCACAGTTTTATACCCCGAGTCCAATTTTCCTGGAACTGCTGGTATGGAAAAAGGAGTCTCCATGCATTGAGCAAAAGTTTGATTCAAAAGCTTATGAAGTGGAACCTTAAGACACTGCCGGAGGTTGAGGAAGATGCATGACTTCTAGATATTCCTTAGAATATTTGGAGCCAGTATCCAATTGTACATCCAAGTTTACAGCCATCTGTCGCAGGAAAGACAAGAAAGATAGCTGATCTGGCAATGCTTTGCCTCGAGAAGGACTCGAGGACGTCGAGGCAGCCTGTGTCGAAGAAGAAGCTTCGGCATGAAAAAAAAGGCATCAAAAGAACCTGGTGACTTGGACGAGGCAATCGAGACCGGGATATCCTCGAGGTCCGGCATTGGAGACCTCGAATGAGGAGTCGGTGGTCTGGTCGAGGGTGGAGAAGATCGAGGCTTCAAGAAAGATGGTCTGTCCTGAGAAGAAGAACAATGCCTGGAAGGATGCCTCGATGAAGGCCTTGAATGGTGATGAGAACTGTGTCTGGAACCAGATCTCGAGGATCGAGGAGATTTCACCTCGGAGACGTAAGCAGCCGATGCCGATGTATGAATAGGGCTAGAGGCTGTAGATCAAAGCTCCAGAGGCTTGGTGGAGGAACCTCAATGCACTCTCAAAGACTCTGCTCTTTGTTTAGAGTGTGAGGATTCTCTTCAAGGCACTCGCAAAGAATCTGCTCCTTGCTTTTCGTGCTTGGATGGCAGACCAGACACTCGCAGAGACTCTGCTCCCTGTAAAGAGTGTGGAAGCTCAGACTTGGGCAAAGGAAGCGGCTCGACCTCGCGGGAGTCTGCTGAATGCCCAGGCTGGATAAGAGGAAGCAGTTTAGGTCCCATGTTAGTAAGGAACTGAATAAACTGCTTCTCTAGCATGGTCTGGAAAGAAACCGGCAAGGATGGATCCTCATCTGAAACTGGACCACCTGCTTTGGCTGGAGGTTCCTTCGAGGTAGTGTGAGTGTGTTTCGACTTAGAAGTCACTTTAATCACCATCGGTGGAACCGACTGCTGAGCTATCTGACCTGAGGAAACAGGGGAAGATATAGCAGATGATGTCGAAGCAAGAGCCGCTGCAAACGACGAGGGTCTGATGAGGCTCGAGGTGGAAGCAGTAGGCGCAGACGGAGCCTCGATGGAAGTTGAGGCCGAAGACGCTTTCAAAGTCGAGGGATCAGTAGGAGAATCCATCTCGAAAAGCTTGTCCACCAGAATGCAACGACGCTTGAAAGCACGAGGCTGAAGTGTTTGGCAAGGCAGGCACGATCTAGGATGATGTTTCGGCCCAAGGTACTTGAGGCAACGTCCGTGAGGGTCCGTGAGAGAGATCGCACGCTGACACTTGCTACACCTCTTAAAGCCTGTAGCAGGCCGGGACATAGACGGAAAAATAACCACCGCAAAGTCAAAGCCCTCAGGCTGCGGCCAAGCGGCCTGTCCCGGAAAACGAACGGAAGAAGAAAAATTTTTTTTTTTTAAACTAAAATAAAATAAATAAAATAAAACAGCGATTCGTGAAGAAAAAAACACAAATCGCGGTTGAGAGAAGGCAAAAAGTGAACGAAGTTAAACGCAGAGAGTCAAAGACGGACTTCTCGGCTCCACGGAAAACTGAGAACTGAGGAGACGCGCCCTATGCTGGGCAGGAAGGCACTCACGCATGCGCAGTGTGGGTGACTCGAGTTTCTTCAAGCAAGTCTGCTTGTGAGGCGTCTGCATCCAGGCTCCGTCGATGACGTCACCCATATGTGAGAATACCTGCCTGCTTGTCCTGGGATAACTACCCTATCTGTCCCAAAGGCTCACAATCTAGCTAAAGTACCTGATAAACTAAAAATAAGTAATAACATATAATACATTGCAAACATCAGAAATCAAAGAAATAGAAAATAGAAATAATGAAAGAAGATAAAAAAATTAAACATAAAATAAAAATTTAAGAGATAGAAAAGTCTCTGAAGCGGCCTGATAGCAAACAGTCATATTTTAGTGCAGGTCTTAATACAACTCCTGGCACAGTGTGTGCCCAGGTATCTTTTCATTTACCTTGATTTTCAAAAGGCCTTTAACAAGGTGCCACATGAAAGGCTGCTTAGGAAGCTGTGGAACCACGGGATGGGCGGGGATGTACACAGATGGATCAAGCACTGGTTGTCAGGTAGACTACAGAGGGTCGGAGTAAAGGGCCAATATTCTGACTGGTGGGGAGTCACGAGCGGTGTGCCACAGGGATCGGTGCTGGGGCCGCTACTCTTCAACATATTTATCAATGACCTGGAAACGGAGGCAAAGTGTGAGGTTATAAAATTTGCAGAAGATACCAAACTCTGCGCCAGAGTTAGGACCAGGGAGGAGTGTGAGGAACTGCAAAGGGACCTCGATAAGCTGGAGGACTGGGCAAACAAATGGCAAATGCGCTTTAACGTAGATAAATGCAAGGTCATGCACATAGGGAAAAAGAACCCGTTGTTCGAGTATAAATGGGGGGGGGGGGGGGATTGCTGGGAGACACCGGACTTGAGAGAGACTTGGGTGTGCTAGTGGATCCATCCATGAAACCATCCGCACAGTGTGCAGCAGCCTCGAAGAAAGCCAACAGGATGCTGGGCATCATCAAGAGGGGCATAACAACCAGGACGTGGGAAGTCATCATGCCGTTGTATAGAGCGATGGTGCGCCCACATCTGGAATACTGAGTTCAATATTGGTCGCCGCACTTCAAGAAGGACATGGCAGTTCTTGAGAGAGTCCAAAGGAGGGCAACAAAACTGGTAAGAGGGCTGGAAAACTGCCCATACGCCGAGAGGCTGGATAAACTGGGGCTCTTCTCTCTGGAAAAGAGAAGGCTCAGGGGGGATATGATAGAGACCTTCAAAATACTTAGGGGCATAGAGAGGGTGGACAGGGACAGGTTCTTCAGACTAAAAGGGACGACAGGTACGAGGGGGCACTCAGAGAAACTGAAGGGGGATAGGTTCAAATCAAATGCAAGAAAGTTTTTCTTCACCCAAAGGGTCGTGGACACTTGGAATGCGCTACTGGAGGAAGTGATCCGGCAGAGTACGGTACAGGGATTCAAACAGGGATTGGACGGATTCCTGAGGGACAAGGGGATCGTGGGGTACTGAGGGAGGTGCAGGGGTGTTGCATAAGTATAGACAGCTCACCAGGTCGTGCAGGTGCAAGGCCGGAGGGTTAGGGCTTTGATGGGAAGATAGGACTTCGATGAGAAACCAAGGGGGCAAGGGGGCCCCTTCTGGTGATTCAGGCAGGTCATGACCTGTTGGGCCGCCGCGGGGGTGGACTGCTGGGCGGGATGGACCTGTGGTCTGACCCTGCAGAAGCACTGCTTATGTTCTTATTAATGTCTGATAGGAGTGGTGTTGGGTTGCCAACTGGCTCCAGATTCACCCAAAATGGTTGATCCAGTCCAGGTTTTACCCTATTGCATGCTGGGACATATAACATGGATTTTCTACCAAAAAAAAAAAACAAGAAGTCTACAAATCCCTGCATGCATTGGAGTAAAACCTGGACCAGATCAGTCCTATCGGCCAAATCTGGAGCCAGTTGGTAATCCTAGGGTTGTGACATCAGCAAAGGGAAAAGCAATATGTCTGTTATTGCACTTTTGAAAATCCCTGTGAATATCATCACTTTATTGAAGATCAGTGGCCACTGGAGGGGAGGGAGAGAAGACTGAAAACCTCTCAAACTGCTAAGTAAAAGACAGGCATTTTCCATGGCCCTATGTATTTCCCTCCCTTAGTGACAGGACAGCCATTGGTCTGCAGCTGCAACTTGGCTGGGCCACGATTGGCTGAACGCAGCCAGTTCCTCTCTCTTCATAAGCAGGTGTCAGTGAAGGCACAGCCAATCAGATCTTTTGTATCCACGGGCAACCTAGAGTGTTTAAGCTATTTAAATCCAACTACTATGATGTCAGCTTGCCTTATGCAAAGAAGCAGACTTAAAAATATCTAAGTAAAGTAAGAAAGACTACTAGCACTCGAGAGATCTGAAAGGAAGAGCTATTCATGATAAATTATTTACAGCATGCTGGGCAAAGAAGATGACAAATGCATGGCCTGCCACACATGAAAATCAGCAGCCCCTATTCTGCCCCATATTTCATATCTGACGTTTTACTAATTGCATAGATTTTAAAGCAAAAATGTTTGGGAGGGGGTACAGAAGGAGGGCAGGACAGACATTGGTTAAGGGCTGAAATGTGGTTTCTTCACTGCTGGATCTTTCACTGCAGTGTATTGAGCAAAAACATGACCCAGTTGGAAAGGGAAGTGAAACGTCCCCTTATCTGAGCCAAAAATGCCTCCAAAACAAGTTTCAGTCCGAGAACACTCTGCGGTTTTTAACACAGGCACAGCTTGAACACACTGCACATTGGACTGCAATTGCACATTTGGAAAGAGAAAGGATGAAGGGCAGAGAGACCTGGAGACAAAGTGTGAAGAACCAACTGCAAGAGACTCAGAGGAAGAGAAAAAAGAAATGGTTGAGTGTGGTGGAGAACTAGGATACGTCCCATTACTGGTGTTACCTTAATAACAGCAACACAAGCTCCCTGTACTAGCAGTCAGTGTCCAGGCAATTTGGTAATCTAAGAAGTTGATATTCAAAGCAATCTACCACTACTACTATAAACAGCATCCCAATTGTAGGCAGCCAACTGCTGCCTAACCAGCCAATCGGGATGTACGTTTAAAAAAAAATAACCCAAAAAACAACAACTCCCGAGGCAGGCCACCCACATTGTTTTTTGCTTTTAAGTTTTTTGAGTAATTTAAGATTTTCAACTTGATATTGGGAATCACTTTATATTTGTCCACATTAAGGGGGTCCTTTTACTAAGGCGTTCTAGCCATTTAGTGTGCGCTAAACTCTAATGCATCCATGGAATATAATGGACATGTTAGCGTTTAGTGCACGCTAAATCAGCTAGCGTGCCTTAATAGCTTTATTTATATCCCGTCACACCTTTTCAGTTCAAGATGGTGTACAATTTTGCCTAAGGCAGTGAGTGGCCTTTATTAATTTGGATTCTAATGATTTGAAGGAGAGCCACTAAATATATTCCCATATAGGGCCACAATGCTAGACCAGTGTGTATCAATGACATCCATTCTCACTAGACCACCTTCAAATTTCATAGGTGGGGTGGGGCTATCCCCATGTTTGTGAGAATTTCTAAATCCATCTTTCTTTTGTCTATTAAGTAATGTTTTGTCCTTCAAATAGGCGGCTCTTTCCCCCAATCCACTTTCCCTTTTCTAGCCACAGCATGGGTAGATTCATTTTTTAATTAACTCCCTTCTTTACAAAGCCGCGCTAGCGTTTTTAGCACCGGCCGCCACAGTAACAGCTCCAATGCTCATAGAATTCAAATGAGCATCCAAGCTGTTACCGCCACGGCTGGTGCTGCTTTGTAAAGGAGGGGGTAAGTTATTTATAAACTGCCTTTGTGGTACAACCAAAGAAATTTACATACATTATATAAAGGCAAAGAGGCAGCGTAGAAGAAAAAAAATCCAGGACAATGGGGGCTTTGCACTAAAGCAATGTTTCTCAACTTCTTCAAGTCAAGTACCCCCTAAGCCTACAAATACCTACCTATAAGTACCCCTGCCCAAGCTCCGCCCCAGACAAGCTCAATCTCTGCCCCAGACCCCACCCCCATAATAATAGCACTAGTTGTAACGCAATTTCTTCAATCCATTTTTCATATACACACAATATAATGGTAACCACAAAATAAAAAAAACAGAAAATGTTAATTATCATTTATATTCGGGTTCTTTTTTTCAAAGAGGTCATGGCAGATGACTTTAAAATATGCAATCAGTAACAACTATAGAAAAATAGACAAATATAGAGCAAAATATAGACAGCAGATATAAATTCACAAAACTGACATATTTTGATCAGTAAATTGAAAATAAAATTATTTTTCCTACCTTTGTTGTCTGGTGATTTCATGAGTCTCTGGTTGCATTTCCAATATTTCTTTTTTTCTGCCTCCTTTATGCTTTCTCTCCTCCGGGCCCCATTCCCTTCCCCAAACAACATCTCTCTCTCTTTGTCCCTCCGTAAATCCAACTTTTCTTCCTCTCTCCTCCACCCCTATTGGCAATATGTATCCCCAGGGCAGGATTAATTCGTCGAGGGCTCCTAGGCACACAAGTATACTGGGCCCCCTGCCCCACCCCACCTTGCGCCCAGGCGGAAACAGGAAGCTGCATCAAAGAGAAGCTTTGGACAAGTAGCACTGCTTGCACAATTACAGTTCCCGTTGCCTTTCTTACTAAACTAAACTAAACCTTAAGTTTATATACCGCATCATCTCCATGGATGTGGAGCTCGGCATGGTGGGGCCCGCGTTGCCGATCGGGGGCCCACGTTTGCCGATCGATGCTGGAGGGGCCCATCGCCGTTTGGAAAAAACAATGTTGATGCCCTCCTTCATCGGGCCCCCCTGACCATTTCGGGCCCTAGGCACCTGCCTACTTGGCCTATTGGTTAATCCTGCCCTGTGTCTCCCTCTCTCTCTCACTATCCATCTGTCTTGAGAGATCCAGGCATCTCTCCCACCCCCTCTACTGCTGCATCCAACATTTCTTCCCCTCTCATCCCCTGGATCATGTGCAACATTTTTCACCACTGCCCACCAGCTCCATGCCCATTTCTCTTTCTATTACCCCTCTCCAGCACAATGCCACATTTCTCTTTTAATCACTATGTCCAACATTCTTCCTCCTTGCCCTTTCCACCACCATATCCAACATTATCCCTCTCATCCTTCTCTCCCCCGTGAATCTCTACCTCACTCCTCTCTCTCTATGCCCAATTTTCCTTTCCCCATGTGCACCATCTTTCACTCGCATACTCATGCCCATCAATTCTCCTTTTCTATTCCTACCCTCCTATGTCCCTTCCTTCTGTGTCTTCGTGTCCCCTCCCCATCTCCAAAAGCTGGCCCGTCCACAAAAGCTGCCGATACCGGGGATCCCTCCCTGTCCGCCTGCCTGCTGCACCACCCCACCCCCAAAGCTGTCCCTGCCATCTCGCTGCAGCTGACACGCTCCATCCCCCCCTCAGCAACTCTGTGCAGCGATGGGCTACGGCGTGTGCAGTGACTCACATGCTGCACGTGGCTGGCTCACAAGCCTTCCCCCCCAACATCAATTCTGATGTCAGAGAGAAGGTTCCAGGCCAGTCAGGCAGTGATTGGCTGGCACGGAACCTTCTCTCTGAAAGCTTGTGGGTCGGCCCCGTGCAGCGTGTGAGTCGCTGCATGCGCCGTGGCCCATCCCTGTGTGGAGTTGCTTCTGGGGGAGATGGAGCGTGTTGGCTCTAGCGAGGTGGCAGGGTTGGTTTCGGGGGGGGGTGGGGGGGTGCAGTGGGTGGACAGGCAGGGAGGGATCCCCGGTGGCTTCAGCGGGGGAGGGGGGAGTAGGCAGGTATCTCTGTTGGGAGGCAGGGAGAGATCACTGGCAGCGGCCAGGCTGTGTACCCCCAACAGGCGGCCAGCGTACCCCCAAGGGTACGCATACTGTGTGTTGAGAAACACTGCACTAAACACTGGCCTAGGGGTTCAGATACTCTTGGTCCAACCCTGATTTAATATTCCTCCCCTTTTACTAAACTGCGAAAGCGGTTATTAATGCAGGGAGCTGCGCTGAATGTCCCGCGCTGCTCCTGACGCTCATAAGGAACTCTACAAGTGTCAAGAACAGCATGGGGCGTTGAGCACGGCTCCCTGCGCTAATAACCGCTATCGTTGTACTTTTAAAGAAAAGATTTCCTTGCAAATGTATGGTTTCCTATGGAAATAAAAAATGTACATTTGTGAGTCCATTTGAATTGGAGATATTTCTTTAAATATAAACCTGTACTTCAGTTTCAGAAACGAATAATTAATGGTTGATGGTAAAAGCACTTTGATTTTTGCCTTTCTGTTTAAGTCACATTTCTTAAGCTATGAAGGACAAGATGAATGGATGTTACCTATGTTCCCTGCTTTCTTGAGTTTTTTGTTGTGGCATTAGAAGCTTCGTCGAATGTTCCTCTGGAGTCACCAACGTCCTAGCGGAGAGCGGCAAAGCCCAGTCGACGCCCCACGTGAGCGGCGCACGAGGCTCCGCCCTCCCCAGGCTGAACGGGGCGCCCGTGTGCGCATGCGCCCTGCAGTGGCGGCGCGGGGGTGACTGGAGGAGGAGGAACGAGCGAGAGGCTCTCCTGCCCGCCATTCAGCGGCTTGTCCACCTCACCGAACACCGACAACGGTGCCGGTGCGTCGATGCGTGCGGAGGCAGGTGAGCGGGGTTGCAGTTTGGGCGGTTGGGACCGCGCTCGGGCTGGGTGTACGGTTGCCATGGTGACGGCGTCGCGCTGGAGCCCCGGCCTCGCGGAGAGGAGGAGCTGCGGGACCCCGCCCCCAACAAGGGCACGTGAACTGCACGTGCGCTAGACGAGGTTGGACGTGCTGAGCGAGCTCCCTCTAGGTCAGTGGTTCCCAATCCAGTCCTGGAGGACCATCAGGCCAATCGGGTTTTCAGGCTAGCCCTATTGAATATGCATGGCGCAGATTTGCATGCCTCTCACTTCCATTATATGCAAATCTCTCTCATGCATATTCATTAGGGTCTGGGGTCCTCCACTGCTCTAGGTTACCAAATGGCTGCACAAAAAAAGAAAAGAGGATGGATTGGGAACTAAAACCCATTTCTTTAATCCTTTTTGTGCTAGTCAGCCAGGCTTCAACCCCTGCTGGAGATTGTAACCACTGTTTATCCCTAAAGCAGTGTTGCCAGATACTTTTTTTTATCTTGAAAACGCAGCCCCACCACAGCCCAGTGTATGAGGGGGTGCTGAAAAGTTCTCATCCCAACAGTCTCCACAAAGTAGCGTTTGAACCTACTCGCAGAAGATGCAAAACAAAATTCATAGCCACAAAACAACCCTTTCTTAATTTATAACGATTTTTATTCATGGCTCCATACAGAACACTACAATAAATAAATAAAGCTCTGAATCCGTCCCCCTTCAAGTTTTCCGAATGCCCTCTCGTTCTTGTAGTTGTCAAAAGTTTGAAGAATCTGTCCCTCACCACTTTCTCCATGCCTCCTCGTGATCCCGTAAGTCTCCATCATATCCCCTCTAAGCCTCCGCCTCTCCAGCGAAAAAAAGCCCCAGTCTCTCCAATCCTTCAGCGTATGAAAGGTTTTCCATATCTTTTACATAGTAACATAGTAGATGACGGCAGATAAAGACCCGAATGGTCCATCCAGTCTGCCCAACCTGATTCAATTTAAATTTTTTAATTTTTTCTTCTTAGCTATTTCTGGGCAAGAATCCAAAGCTTTACTCGGTACTGTGCTTGGGTTCCAACTGCCGAAATCTCTGTTAAGACTTACTCCAGCCCATCTACACCCTCCCAGCCATTGAAGCCCTCCCCTGCCCATCCTCCACCAAACGGCCATATACAGACACAGATCGTGGTACTGTGGTATATAAAAATAAAGTTATTATTATTATTATTACTGGCCTTAGTTCAATATTTAATATTATTTTCTGATTCTAATCCTCTGTGTTCATCCCACGCTTCTTTGAACTCAGTCACAGTTTTACTCTCCACCACCTCTCTTGGGAGCGCATTCCAGGCATCCACTACCCTCTCCGTAAAGTAGAATTTCCTAACATTGCCCCTGAATCTACCACCCCTCAACCTCAAATTATGTCCTCTGGTTTTACCATTTTCCTTTCTCTGGAAAATATTTTTTTCTACGTCAAATGTGTTGCTCTCTTCTGAACCCTCTCGAAGAAGGACACGGTACTACTCGATAGGGTCCAGAAAAGAGCGACTAAAATGGTTAAGGGGCTGGAGGAGTTGCCGTACAGTGAAAGATTAGAGAAACTGGGCCCCCTCTCCCCCGAACAGAGAAGACGGGGGGGGGGGCACGATTGAAACATTCAAGGTACTGAAAGTAGGGATGGAGGTCTGATAAGTTCTGATCCAGGGCATCAGAACACAGGCAAGGTCAGCACACAAGCAGTTCTGAACCAGGCCAGGTCGGCACACTGATCTAGGCCCTGTGTACGGATCTAGGCCCTGTGTGCGGATCTAGACCCTGAATAAGGCTTTTAGGCCCTGTGTAGAAGTATGAATTCTTTCTCTTTCCCTCTTGTAAAAGCAAAGAAAAAGGTTTGCACCTTGAGAGAGAATGCTGAGGCATTCCCCCCCTCCCCTTTTGTCACAAGGCTCTTGCCACATATTAACCTGACACAGGTTTACCCTTAACTTATCTCTTATCTTATATGGGCAACAATCAGACTTTGCCTATGTGCAAAAGCAGGCCCTGAGTTTAAGGCTAATCAAGAGAGCTTAAGAAGCATGAATTATAACCTTTGGACTGTCACATGCTATAATAAGATTTGAGACATATCAGAAATGTACACATTGGGAATCACTTTATTGTAACTGTTATTATGTATTCATATGTCACGTGAGATAGTAACTTTGAGAATCACATGAAATATGTAAACAATGAATTACCTTGGTCTAATCCTCACTGTTAATGCATTATGAAATAATAACCTTGTAAAGCTTTAGCCATGTAATTAATGGAGCTATGATTCTCAATAAAAGGGGGAGAGACCATTCATTTGGAGCGCCTCCTTCTCGACTCTAAGACTTTGTGTGTGTGTGTCCTGTGTGAAATTCCTACAACTGAAGGGAATAAATTTAGTAGAAAAGGACAGGTTGTTCACCCTCTCCAAGGTAGAGAGAACGAGAGGGCACTCTCTAGAACCGAAAGAGGACAGATTCCACATGAACGCAAGGAAGTTCCTCTTCACCCAGAGTGGTCAAAAACTGGAACACTCCTCCAGAGTCTATCATAGGGGAAAACACCCTCCAGGGACCCAAGAGAAAGTCAGACAAGCTCCCGCTGAACCGGAATGCACGCAGGCAGGGCCAGTCTCAGTTAGGGCGCTTTTCAGATTTTTCCTAAAAAGTGATAGAGATAATGACGTTTTGATAATCGAAGGAAGATCATTCCAAATTTTTACCAAGAAATAGGATAAGGAATGTGAGAATTTACCTAGGGTTTTAATTCCTTTAACAGAAGGGAAGAGCAGTTTAAATGTATGTGTATTCCTGGTAGTGTAAATCCGAAGAGAGTTAAATGATAGAGGTAATAAAGGCGAAAAAATTCCATGTAAAATTTTAAAAATTACATTGGCACACATAAATTGAATTCGCCAGTAAACAGAAAGCCAATGAAGTAGCCTCAACAATGGAGAGGCATGATCATATTTATGTCTTCCAAAAATTAATTTGGCCGCAGTGTTCTGAATAAATTGTAGCCTCTTAAGATTAAATTTGGTTAATCCGATATACAGTGAATTTGCATAATCCAGATGTGACAAAATAATCGCTTGAACCAAAACCGCAAAATGATTTTGATGAAAAACACCTCAAACTCTCCTCAACATCCGTAAACTGAAATAGCACTTTTTAGATAAATTGTTAATTTGATTATTTAAAGATAAAGAAGAATCCAAAATAAAACCAAGGATTCTAGATGAAAATTCAATTGTTAAGGAGTCTCCTGATTTCAATGCTATAACCTGAGGTAGATTGTGTAGTAAGTAACCAAACCATAGTAGTCTGGTTTTAGAAGCATTCAATTTCATACGAACATGACAACTTAACAAACGGCTACAAAAAATGGTCAATGAATCGAGAGAGGGGTTCCAGTATGGTCCCTCTCAATGAGACAATAGGTCTCCCAGGAGAATTGTGCGTCATTTTGTGGATCTTAGGGACCGTGTAGAAAACCGGGGCTTGAGGATGTTCACAGACCAGATATTTTTTCTCCTGTTTGGTCACGTACCCTTTGTTAAAGGCCTCTTCGACCAAATTCCGTGGGATCATCATTGAGAGACGAGTTGGCGTTCCATCTCTTGCCTATATTGTTGACGGTTCATAACCACCAAGGAGCCTCTCTTGTCTGCAGGTTTTATAATAAGTCTATCATTTGTTTGCAAAGCAGTGAAAGCTGAAAATTCTCTGTGGGACATATTTATGAACTGTTCTAAAACCTCTTTGTCTTATAGCACTAAATCATGAAAGGTTGCAATATGGGGGCTCCATGGTACCTGGGGGAACTCAGGTAGACTTGGGACACACTGTGGAGTGATCAGTAGGGGCGGGGCCTCTCAAAGCTCTTCTGAGCATTTATGAACACTCGATTTCACTCTAGTATGAGCCGCGTTGGAGAGGAGCAGTCAGTGATTTAGTTTTCAGTGAGAGACGTCCCTGAGTTTGCCCCTGAAGAAGGAAACGAAACAGGGCTCTGTAGGGCGATCAGTTGGCACTCCTGGACAACAGACCCTCTTACTGGATGTTGGTGGCTTCTCAGATAAGTCCTTGCAGATGGTAGTTTAAATTTATTAGACAAATGTGATTTCTTGTTTTCTCAAGGCTCATCAGTTAGTGATTTTGCACTTAGTGTGCTTTCTGAAATTCAGGAACGATGTGACTTTGCACCTGGCACTTTGGGCACTTTATTATTATTATCTTCAATCTTTGCACATTTGAATATTAGAATTTTTAACACATTAATTGTTTTTTTAAGCTAGTGGATGGCTTTAAATGATGTTTATGGGTAACCTTGCATGCACTCTTGGGTGCTTTATGCCTGATATGCCCTGGTGAACTTTGGACTTTCTGCCAACAAGTTCCCATGAACTGATAGCCATCCCAGCTATTTATTAAATCTCTAGAGATTCCTGGTGTATCTAACCAATATTAATCAAGTAGTGTAAACTTTGAAAGCCCACTGGTTTAAGATAGTTCCCAGAATTGTAAGAATACAACCACCCAGACAAGCATCATTCTTTGACATGATTGGTAAGTAATTTTATTTTTTATGCAGTAGTTATTCTAACTTCAGGAACAAAGCAATCAAAGCTTTGTTACCGTTTGGATCTTCTTATCGTTGCAAACTTGGATTTTCAACTCGGACAGAAATTAAATTTTAAAAAAAACTAGAAGAGATCGACCGCAGGTGGTGGATGATGAAATGCTTGTTTGCTTATTGACTATCAAGCTGCATTTTCAGTTAATTTGCACTCAAAAACAAGCACATTCGCCGCATTGAGTAGCAATTCTATTCTATCTTCTTTAGTTTCACCGTTCTTACAATTACCCATACATAGCGTAAAGAACTTTAAATAAATAACTCTCAAATGTAATTTTTTGTTTGTTTTGCAATTTTATAATTTCAATTATAATATGCCATGAAAAACATATGCTCAATTTAGTGTGCCAGAGCTAAAAAAGTTTGAGAGGCACTGACATGGATGAACAGAATGGATAGGCCATATGGCATTTATCTGCTTTAATTTTTCTCTGTTTCCATGATATTAGTTCAGTGCTTAGGCTATTGAATTACGTTTTTTTCAAGTTATGTGATGAACTTTTCAGATCTAATGTAATGTTCTAATTTTATTTTTATTTTTTTCTTCTTATAGATATATACAGAGTATATAGCATATGGAATGCCTCCTGGAACATTTCCACTCTTTATAAGAATTATACTGGCTACAATGGATAAAAAGGCTGAACGTTCAGACTCGTTTTATAAACCACCTGCTTCCACACATAAAACCAGTGCTGAAATCATAAGTGAAGCACGAAATGCATTAAGGTGTCTAAAAACTCAAAGACCTTTTACTCCTAGAGAGGAGCAAAGAAAACTTTTTGGAGGTGCATGTTCCAGAACATCTGAAAACCGACCACCTTCCTGTTTTAGGTATTGTATTTCATGGAGAAAGAGAGAACCATTTGTTGGTTTGATCTTAAATCTGTTTTTTTGTTTTTGCTAGTACCGTATATGCTTGAATATGTCGATCCGAATATAAGTCGAGATCCCATTTTCCCCCAAAAAAGGAGGAAAAATGGTTGACTTGAATATAAGTTGGGCGGCTTAATATTCAAGTGTCCTGCTCTGTCAGGCTCTGCACCCAGCCCCATTCCTGCCAGTCACTGCACCTCCCTCCCTTTCTCCTTCCCTGTCAGGCTCTGCACCCAGCGGCTGAAGAAACCCGATCTCACAGCAGCCATCACCAACCGAGTTAGCAGCAGGGCAGGAAAGCTCGCTCCTGTCTGCTGTACCTCTGGACCACCAGGGATCGGCAGAGGAGTTTCCTGCCCCGCTGCTAACTCGGTTGGTGATGGCTGCTGCGAGATCGGGTTTCTTCAGCCGCTGAGCAGGAGCGCGTTTTGGCGCTGCTGCTTGGCGCTGAGCAGCTTCTTGACTGGCTCACACAAATTCTTCAGCGGCTGAAGAAACCCGATCTCACAGCAGCCACCACCGACCAGGTTAGCAGCGGGGCAGAAGCACAGAAAATTCGCTCCTACCCACTGCACCACTGGACCACCAGGGATCAGCAGAGGAGGAACGAGGACAGGGCAGGGAGGTGGGACAGGGTGCAGAGCCTGACAAGGGAGGGAGGTAAGGGGGTTAAGAACATAAGAATAGCCTTACTGGGTCAGACCAATGGTCCATCAAGCCCAGTAGCCCGTCCTCACGGTAGCAAATCCAGGTCACTAATACCTGTCCAAAACCCGAGTAGCAGCAATATTCCATGCTACCAATCCAGGGCAAGCAGTGGCATCCCCCATGTCTTTCTCAATAACTTTTCCTCTAGGAACTTGTCCAAACCTTTCTTAAAACCAGCTACATTATCCGTTCTTAGCACATCCTCTGGCAACGTATTCCAAAACTTAACTATTCTCCGAGTGAAAAAAAATTCCCTCCTATTGGTTTTAAAAGTATTTCCCTGTAACGTCATCGAATGTCCCCTAGCCTTTGTAATTTTTGACGGAATGAAAAATCGATCCACTTGTACTCGTTCTATACTCCACTCAGGGTTTTGTAGACTTCAATCATATCTCCCCTCAGCCGTCTCTTTTCCAAGCTGAAGAGCCCTAACCGTTTTAGTCTTTCCTCATACGAGAAGAGTTTTATTTCCTTTATCATCTTGGTCGCTATTCTTTGAACCTTTTCAAGTGCTACTATATCAGTGGTCTCAAACCTGCAGCCTAGGGGCCATACAAAGCCCACCAAGTACTATTTTGAGGCCCTCGATATTACAAAGAATGACTCTCCACGGAAAACTCGTGTCCCAAGTGTCCAGCAGTCGCGTTCTGGAACGTTGCCCGCCCCACCGCTGCAACCCTACGCAGTACAGCGCCGGTGCTGCCCGATTTTCCGAAGGCCTGCATGTTTTGCCCTTCTCTCTAGTGTCCTCCGGCATTCCCCCGGCCTCCCAGTCTCGCCTTTAAAGCTAATTACAGCAGCCTGCAGAGGATCACCAGTAGGTAAAATTATTTTATTTTCAATATAGTGATTGAAATGTCAATTTTGAGAATTTATATCTGTTGTGTATATTGTGTGTATATGAAAAATGAATGGAAAAAATTGCATTACAATTGGTAAAGGGGATGGGATCTGGGGCAGAGCTTTGGTGGGCCTAGGGAGATTGTGGTTGAGGTACTCAGCTGATATTTGTTAGACTTAGGGGGTACTTAGCTTGAAGTAGTTGAGAAACACTGCTGTAGGCAATGAGTTAGCGCCAGTGCCTCTACTTTTCTCCAGCCCTCTTCCCTGCTGGCACCCCCTAATGGCGTCTCAGAGCCCATTTGGAGGGCCTCTTCACATGTGTGGACGTCAATGTGATGATGTCACACATATGCGTGATGTCATCACGGCAACGTCTGCGCAATTCTGAGTGCCTCAAGCCATGGCCACTACCTTTAGTGTGTCCCATCTCAAGAAAGTTTGAGAGACACTGGTTTAGAGAGTGAAGAACTTATGTGCACGACAGAAGAGCGGGACTTGGGTGTGATTATATGTGATGATCTTAAGGTGGCCAAACAGATTGAAAAGGTGAAGGCAAAAGCTAGAAGGATGCTAGAGTGTATAGGGAAAGGTATGGCCAGTAGGAAAAAGGAGGTATTGATGCTCCTGTATAAAACTTTGTTGAGACCTCATTTAGAATATTGTGTGCAATTCTGAGGTCGCACCTTCAAAAAGATATAAAAAGGATGGAGTCAGTCCACAGGAAGGCTACTAAAATGGTATGTGGTCTTCATGATAAGGCATATGGGGACAGACTTAAAGATCTCAATCTGTATACTTTGGAGGAAAGGCGGGAGAGGGGAGATATGATAGACGTTTAAATACCTACATGCCATAAATGCGTATAAGTCAAATCTTTTTCATTTGAAAGGAAACTCTGCAATGAGAGGGCATAGGATGAAGTTAAGAGGTGATAGGCTCAGGAGCAATCTAAGGAAATAGTTTTTTTAAAGGAAAGGGTGGTAGATGCGTGGAACAGTCTCCCAGTAGAGGTGGTGGAGATAGAGACTGTGTCTGAATTCAAGAAAGCCTGGGATAGGCATGTGGGATCTCTTAGAGAGAGAAAGAGATAATGGTTATTGCGGATGGGCAGACTAGATGGGCCATTTGGCCTTTATCTGCCTTCTATGTTTCTATATTCCAGAGAAAAATCCCCCAATGGCTTTAAACCAGTGGTCTCAAACTCAAACCCTTTGCAGGGCCACATTTTGGATTTGTCGGTACTTGGAGGGCCACAGAAAAAAATAGTTAATGTCTTATTAAAGAAATGACAATTTTGCATGAGGTAAAACTCTTTATAGTTTATAAATCTTTCCTTTTGGCTAAGTCTTAATAATAATATTGTCATTTATAGGTAAAAAAACATAAGATCTAGAAACTGTTTTATTTTACTTTTGTGATTATGATAAACATACTGAGGGCCTCAAAATAGTACCTGGCGGGCCGCGAGTTTGAGACCACTGCTTTAAACGTATGCCTCCTGTGGCAAGACGAAATCCATAATGGGTTCTCACAATTATTGCTTGTGGTCTGGGACTCTCTCAATGTAATTTTTGTGCTCAGATGTCAAAGGGATCTTAAGGGACAAGGGAAATATGGCAAACACATTTTAGGTATCTTTAACTCTAGGTCCATCCAGATGTTTTGCAACCTTTAGTAGATTACTTTTTTGTGATCCTGGAGAGCTTGTAAAATCTTTGTTAAAAGAGAATTATCAGTTGTGATTAGTTAAATCCTATGAGTATCCTTAACCAGTTATTGTCGAAACTCTGCAGCTTTTTTATTTCCTTGGATATTTTCCTACTTGGTCTTCAAAATATGGTGGGGAAAATTTTATTGATGATATTTCCTTATTTTGATATTTCCTGTAAACGTTCTCTCATTTCTGTTTTGTTTACCATCCACAGAAACAATTGTGATCTCAAATTATTATATAAAAAGTATGGGCCTACTTTGCCAAATGTTTATTTGCATGTTAATCAGGGTAATCAGTATGCATAATATATTGCGTTTTCATGCATTAATAGTCAATAATATCACACATTAATACTTTGGGTTTTTTCTTGATGCTTCATTTTATTTTCAGTTATATTTCTATGTTATCTTCACCCAAAAGAGTTTAAGAAGTTTACAAATATAATTTGATTACACTGTAATAAAATTCTGATTTCTTAATGTGACTTCATTAAATTTGCTCTGTTTATCTTTGCCAAGTGTTTTGTATATGTAAATAGACAATTTACAGAGGGTAAAAAAACTTCCTGTCCTAAATGATCAGACCTCTCTTTCTGCTTTATAACACCAGTATACCTACTGGTTCCAAAATAAATATATATATTTGTTTTACAATAGCCTCCATGGCTGCAGTTTTGAATCAGCTGAAACTAGACAAGTCTCGGTTGCACGCCTCAGCCCATTGTACCATGTAAGTACTATTTCATTTAATGGTTTAGTTTGTGAATGGCACTAAAATAAATGTTAATTTCTTTTTTTTTCCGGCCAGGACAGTTAACAAAAGTGGGTTATGCTCCCCAACCAGCAAAGTAGAGGCAGAGAATACTGACATTTCAGTGATCATCATCACCACTGTAAGGGGTGGTTCAGCCCTGGAATGTGTCTGTATTTCTCTTCCTCCAACAGATGTACTGGTGCAGTAAGATGAAGTTATTTCACTGGGCCTGACTTCCTGGAGCATATTCATGGGGGTTCCGTTTCAGGCACCCCCAGCGAATACGGTTTTTCATGGGGGAGACTGGAGAAGGCGGCAGGAGAGAACAGCCGGAGCGTCGGTGAGTGCAGGAAATCACTCGCTGTATGCTCCGACCGCCTCTTCCTGCACTAAGTCGGGCCTTACCAATCAGGAGCTGCGTGTCAAAGCTGGAAAACAGTGATCACAATATGATCCACTTCAACCTGGACACAGGGGCAAAACATCGATCCAGAACGACGACAACAGCACTGAACTTCCAAAAAGGGAATTACGAATGGATGAGAATCATGGTGGGGAAGAAGATTAAGAAGAGGATAAGCACTATAAAAACGCTAGAGCAAGCATTGTCCCTTTTTAAGGATGCAGTCACCGAGGCGCAAAATCTATATATACCATGTATCAACAAGGGATCCAAGAGGAAAAAGAACAAGGAACTGGCGTGGCTCACTGTAGTGGTGAAGGAAGCGATCAGAGACAAGAAAACTTTGTTTAAGGAATGGAAAGGGTAAAAAATGGATGAAAACTGGAAAAAGTACAAACGACATCAAAGCAGGTGCCATAAGGTGGTAAGAGGGGCCAAAAGAGACTATGAGGAAAAAATAGCCAAGGTGGCAAAAAACTTCAAGCCGTTCTTTCGATATATTAAGGGGAAACGACCCACGAAGGAAATGGTGGGGCGTTAGATGACTATGTAATAAAGGGAGTACTTTAGGTAGATTTATGGTTGTTATAAAGTAGCTTTATTACTTAATAGGGAGATAAAACTTAGTATCCTGTGACAAGAATTACTATATAATATTGTGATCACAGCTCTAATCTATTATTAATAATGTTATTTTCATTGGTTTATTTTAAATATTATTGTGAAGTGCTCAGACCAAGTAACCCAAAATATAGTGATGTCACTACAATGAGGTTAACAAGGGGACCATCATTGCCTTCACCTGTCCCCTGCCCTCCCTAGATGACCAAAAACTATTTCAGATCAACTTGATGTACTTATCTGAATAGGGGGGTAGTTGATTTCATTAATTCTCATTGATGACTGTATGCTAATAAAATTTGTGTGCTCCGTTAAAATCCTAGAACTGTTCATTCATTCTTCCAATCCCGTCCCCCCGACTCGAGTTTCACCTCTTCATCAGGGAGGGACACTAAGGAAAAATCAAACCGTATTCAAAAATCTTGAAACATAGTGTGAAATATCAAATTAAATTAAATTGAAAAAACATTCTGAGTACTATTTGGTAAATACCAATATACTAACTTAATCTTAGAGTTCTTAAAATTCCTATATTACCTGGTGATGGCTCACTGAAATCAGACTCACTCAAAGCAAACGGGCCAACTGAATTTATCTGCTCGGCTTGTGAGTTTTTAAAGAGGACTAACCGGAAGTTCCTGCCAACCCAACAACCGGAAATCAATACTAAATTCAATTGAATTTGTTAAAAAAGGGGGGTCATACTTTTAAACTGCTAGCCAATCTATGTCTAAATTTAAACCCTTTGGCGCCAGGGTCTGCCAATTATATATGAAGCGTTGCTCTTTTTGTATTAGTGCTTTGGATATATCACCCTCAGTATTGTGTGTTTGAATCAATACCGTGTATTTCAGATCTTCTAGTGAGTGTGACTCCTCCAGCCAATGGGAAACCAGGGGGGCGGAGATTCGGCTTGTCCTGATGTTACTTAAGTGTTCTATGATCCGAGTTTTGATCATTCGGATCGTTTGCCCTATGTATATTTTTTTACATGGGCACTGTATATAATAAATCACCCCTCTGGATTCGCAATTGGTCCCTGTACTCAAAATGAAATGACGTCCCCCAGAACACGGTATAATGGAAAAAAAATAGAGTAAAAGATTAATCATTTACATAAATTATATTATCCCAGGACAAGCAGGCATGATATTCTCACATATGGGTGACGTCATCTACGGAGCCCCGGCGCGGACAGCTTTTCAAGCAAACTTGATAGAAGTTTCAAGTTTGCACACTGCACCACGCATGTGCTAGCCTTCTTGCCCACTAGAGGGCGCATCCTCACCTCGTGGTCCTCAGTTCAATTTCATCCGCGGAGCCAGAAGCCCTGTGGAAAATTGTGCTCGTGTTTGCCTTCTGTCGCCGCGGCTGTGTGCTGATTTTCGACGCGGTCGCTGCGTTTTCTGTTTTTTCTTTCATTGTTTTCTTAGTTTTTCAAAAAAAAAAAAAAAAAAGTATTTCGTTCCGATCGCTCCGGGGGCTCCCGTGGCCGAGGAACCTCGTCTGTTCCCGGCCTCGTTTTGGGCCCATGTCCCGGCCCGTAACGGGATTTAAGAAGTGTGGTAGGTGTGACCGGCTTTTGTCGATCACAGACCCTCACAGGTGCTGCTTAAGGTGCTTGGGGCCCCAACACCCGACAGCATCGTGTGCTAAGTGTGCCACCTTCCAGAAACGGGCTCTTACATGCCGCAAGGCCCGTATGGCGGATCTTTTCGCCGTCGAGACCCCGACGGGGAAGGCCTCGAGTTCGGCCTCGGCTTCGGCCCCGGCCTCGACCTCGGCATCGGGTCCCCCTGCTACTCCTTCGCTACCATCGAAGCCGGTTGCCTCGCAAAAACAGGCCTCGGGTAAGTCTCCACTTCCTTCCTCAGCTCCAGGATCAACCAGGAAGCCATCCTCGGGCTCTTCGTCGGCGGGGACGTCGACCTCTGCCCAGCCCAAGGTATCTAAGTCGATAGCCCCGAGGGAATACTCGAGACCGAGGTCGCCCTCTGAGGAGCATCGACAGGTGTTGCCGCCGGGGCTGACGATCCCGGCATTCCAGGACTTGCTCCGAGCGTTAATTTCCTCGGAGCTGTCCGGGGCCATTGAGCACCTGCAGCAGGCTTCGACCTCGACTGCTTCGGTCTCGGCGGCCCCGCAGATGGCGACCTCGGCCTCGGGCACCGGGGCTTCAGCGGCCGAAGCACCCTCGGCCTCGACCTCGGCACTCCCCTCGGACCCGACCTCGATGAGACAGCCTGAGGGTAGTGTACGGTCCCGGGACAAGCAGCGCCGGGTGCGCCGGATTTCGTCGACCTCATCCTCGAGGTCTTCCCGGGGCTCCTCGCCCTCGAGCAAGCCTCGGGCGAAGCGCCACCTGAAGAAGGCCAAACGGTCTCGGGCCTCGCCTCGTAGGCGCGGTCGCTCGACGCCGCCCGAGGGCGGGGCTTTACGGGTCGAGGAACTCCGCCTCGACAACCCCGATCTCTTGCGGTCCCCGATCCGGGAGAGTTCCCGTGCCTCCTCGCCGGGGCGGAAGGGAAGGGCCTCCATACCCCGCACCCCGGGGGGGTTCCCCCAGGGGATCTTTCAGGCGGGATCGGTCCCCTTCGAGGTCACGGGACCATGCCTCGTGGGGATCGGGATCCGGTATGGAGTTGAGGTACTCTCGCCAAGCCTCTCCTTTCGGCTCCACGGGGAAGTCTCGGACACCCTCTCCGCCCGCACGGACTGCATCTTTTTCAAAGTTTGTCCATGACATGGCGAGGGCTCTGGGGGTGGACCTGTTAGCGGGGTCCCACTATACTAAAGAATTTTTGGAGGAGCAGGATCTTCCTGCCCCCCACGGGAATCCCCCCGCCTCCCGCTAAACAAGGTCCTCCATCAGACCTTGCTTCGGAACCTCGAGACCCCTCTTACAGTCGCGGTAGTGCCCACCAAGATGGAATCTAAATACCGGACGATTCCCCCTACAGGATTTGACAAGGGGCAGCTCTCCCATCAGTCGCTCCTGGTGGAGTCGGCGCTCAAGCGATCGCAGCCTTCTAGGGTCTCCGCTGCGGTCCCCCCTGGGAGAGAGGGTCGGACCCTCGATAAATTTGGCCGTCGACTGTATGCAAATTCTCAGATGGCGACGAGGGTCCTCAATTATGCCTTCTCCTATTCTTCCTACCTCAGAACAATGGTGAAGGACCTTCCAGAATTCCAGGGGGTGATCCCGGATTCACACAGGGACAGGTTTGCCACATTTATGTCGAACCTGTCCCAACTGCGTCTGTATCTGTTTCATGCGGTATACGACGCATTTGAGCTTGCCTCGAGGGTATCGGCATGTGCGGTAGCTATGCGCCGGCTGGCGTGGCTACGTACCCTCGAGATGGACCCCAACCTGCAGGAGCGATTGGCTAATCTACCCTGCGTGGGGGCGGAGTTATTCGACGACTCCTTAGAAGCGGCAACCAAGAGGCTTTCTGACCAAGAGCGCTCTCTAGCCTCACTGGTGCGCCCAAAGCCTAAGCCCACGCCTCAAAGGGCATTTAGGCAGCCCCCTAGGCGGTATTCCCAGAAATCGACGCCGGCCTTTTCGAGACCTCCACCCCGACGTCCACCCCAACAGGGTAGGGGAGGTCCCTCCAAGCCCGCTGCGCAAGGGGCATCCAAGCCAGCGCCGTCCTTTTGACGGGATGGGCGGCTGGGGGCTGGCCCCCGCCGCGATGTCACCCAACCCCCTCCCCATCGGGGGTCGGCTCACGGCCTTTGCCGGGGCTTGGTCAGAGATTACGTCAGACGCATGGGTGCTCCGGACCGTCTCAGAGGGCTATTCGCTCAACTTCTCCAGGCAGCCTCCAGACATGCCTCCCGGGGCTTGCCCGCCCAATCGGAGCCAGTTGGCCCTTCTCCGGGAAGAAGCCAGGGCCTTGTTGAGCCTCCGGGCAGTCGAATTGGTGCCTCGCGATCAGAAGGGCCGGGGGTTTTACTCCCGTTACTTTTTGGTCCCAAAGAAGACCGGGGACTTGCGCCCATTTTGGACCTCCGGAAGCTCAACAAGTTCCTGGTCCGGGAGAAGTTCCGTATGTTATCGCTTCCGATTCTGTATCCTCTATTGGACGAGGGGGATTGGATGTGCTCCCTGGACTTGAAGGAAGCGTATACCCATGTTCCGGTGCATCCCGACTTTCGCAAGTTTTTAAGATTTCAAGTCGGGGAGTTACACCTCCAGTACCGGGTCCTCCCTTTCGGCCTGGCTTCGTCCCCTCGGGTGTTCACGAAGTGTATGGTGGTGGTCGCGGCTGCCCTGCGCTCCCGGGGGTTGCAGGTCTTTCCCTATCTGGACGATTGGCTGATCAAGGCCCCGACCAGGGAGGGAGTTATTTCAGCGACCCAACAGACTATCTCGCTTCTTCAGGGTCTAGGGTTCGAGGTGAACTTTCCCAAGTCTCACTTGCGCCCGACTCAATCCCTCCAGTTTATAGGAGCCGTGCTGGACACAGTTCTCCTCCGAGCCTTCCTCTCCTCTCCTCGGCTGGAGGCACTGCTTCGATTGGGTCGTCAGGTTTCGCAGCTGCATGTAGTGTCGGCTCAGCGCATGATGGTGCTTTTGGGTCACATGGCATCGATGGTCCAAGTGACGCCGTTCGCCCGATTGCATCTGAGGATACCTCAGTGGACGTTGGCCTCGCAATGGCGTCAGGATCGCGACCCAGTATCTCGCCACTTAACGGTGACTCCTTCTTTCAGACGCTCGCTCCGTTGGTGGACCAACTCTATCAATCTGTCCGGGGGTTTGCTCTTTCGCGTTCCTCCGCATCGCAAGGTCCTGACAACGGACTCTTCGGAGTATGCGTGGGGGGCTCATCTCGACGGTCTTCGAACGCAGGGCCTATGGTCGGCTGCGGATCGTCGCTGTCACATCAATGTGTTGGAGCTTCGTGCCATTTTTCTGGCTGCTCGAGCCTTCTGTCATCTCCTGCGCGATCAAGTAGTGCTCGTCAGGACAGACAACCAGGTGACCATGTACTATGTAAACAAGCAAGGGGGGACGGGCTCTTGGCCTCTGTGCCAGGAAGCCCTGCGCCTTTGGACATGGGCCGTCTCTCAGAACATATTCTTGCGTGCGGTTTACATTCAAGGAGAGATGAATTGTCTGGCAGACAAACTCAGTCGTCTTCTACAACCGCACGAGTGGTCGCTGAACTCCCGGGTGCTACGCGAGGTCTTCGACCGCTGGGGGACTCCTCAGGTGGATCTGTTTGCCTCACCCGAGACTCACAAACTACCTCTCTACTGTTCTCGGATGTACTCCCGGGACCGTCTCGAGGCCGATGCCTTTCTTCTCGACTGGGAAGGGAGGTTCCTTTATGCGTTCCCTCCTTTTCCTCTGATCTTGAGAACGCTGGTGCATCTCAAATCGACAGGAGCCACTATGATTCTCATTGCTCCTCGTTGGCCCAGACAGCACTGGTTTTCCCTGCTGCTTCAACTCAGTGTCAGGGAACCTCTGCTTCTGCCGGTCTTTCCCTCTCTGCTGTCTCAGAGTCGGGGTTCGCTGTTACATCCCAATCTTCAGTCCTTACATCTGACGGCTTGGTTCCTTTCCCCTTGAATTCGGTTCCTGTTTCTCAGTCAGTGCAGGAAATTTTGGAGGCCTCTCGGAAGGTCTCGACTAGGCTGTGTTATTCCCAGAAGTGGACCAGATTTTCATCCTGGTGCTTCTCGAACCACCTGGACCCGACTTCGGTTCCCGTGTCTTCGGTGCTGGAATATCTGTTGCATCTGTCGAATTCTGGTCTGAAGACGACTTCCGTTAGGGTGCATCTTAGTGCCATTGCAGCGTTCCATTGGCATCTCGAGGGTCGTTCCCTCTCTTTGCATCCTCTGGTGTCTCGTTTCATGAGGGGTCTTGGGAATGTTCATCCTCCTCTGAAACCTCCTCCTGTTGTGTGGGATCTTAATGTGGTCTTGGCTCACCTGATGAAACCGCCTTTTGAGCCTATCGACAAATCTCTTCTTAAGTTTCTCACTTGGAAAGTGGTCTTTTTGATTGCACTCACGTCCGCCCGTAGGATTAGCGAGCTGCAAGCTTTGGTTGCGGATCCTCCTTTCACGGTGTTTCATCATGACAAGGTGGTTCTTCGCACCCATCCCAAATTTTTGCCTAAGGTTGTGTCTGATTTCCACCTCAATCAGTCCATTGTTCTTCTGGTATTTTTCCCGAAGCCCCACTTTCATCCTGGTGAGGCGGCGCTTCACACGCTTGACTGTAAGAGGGCGTTGGCTTTTTATCTCCAACGTACTAAGTCTCATCGGAAGGTTCCTCAATTGTTTTTGTCCTTTGATCCTAATCGGGTAGGACATCCGGTTTCCAAGCGCACCTTGTCCAACTGGTTAGCTGCTTGTATTTCTTTTTGCTACGCTCAGGCTGGTCTCCCGCTCTCGGGTCGAGTCACGGGGCATAAGGTCCGGGCGATGGCGGCTTCGGTTGCTTTCCTCCGATCCACTCCTATGGAGGACATATGTAAAGCTGCCACCTGGTCTTCGGTTCATACGTTCACCTCCCACTACTGTCTGGACACTTTGTCCAGAAGCGACAGCCGGTTTGGCCAGTCGGTGTTACGTAACCTGTTTTCATGAATTGCCATCCTCCCACCTGCCCTTTTTTGGTTGGCTTGGAGGTCACCCATATGTGAGAATATCATGCCTGCTTGTCCTGGGATAAAGCACAGTTACTTACCGTAACAGGTGTTATCCAGGGACAGCAGGCATATATTCTCACAACCCGCCCACCTCCCCGGGGATGGCTTCTTTGCTTGATATGGAACTGAGGACCACGAGGTGAGGATGCGCCCTCTAGTGGGCAAGAAAGCTAGCACATGCGTGGTGCAGTGTGCAAACTTGAAACTTCTATCAAGTTTGCTTGAAAAGCTGTCCGCGCCGGGGCTCCGTAGATGACGTCACCCATATGTGAGAATATATGCCTGCTGTCCCTGGATAACACCTGTTACGGTAAGTAACTGTGCTATGAGGGTGTATTTTATTTTTTTTTTTTTTTAGATCAATGATAATACTAAGAGTCCCAGTAAAGATACTGATTGAATGTGTGTCTGGGTGTTTGAAGTCTTTTTTTCCTTGTTTGTTTGAAATTTATACAGCAGTGTAACATCATTTTTGTCACTTGGTCCATGGTTGGCTCAGATTTGAGTACTTGTTGAACACAGGTGCGTCTCTACTTCATATTGTGAACTATGTATGTGTGATATGAGTCAAGTCTCTTTCATCTGAAAGGAAACTCTGGAATGAGAGGGCATAGGATGAAGTTAAGAGGTGATAGGCTCAGGAGTCATCTAAAGAAATACTTTTTTACAGAAAGGGTGGTAGATGCATGGAACAGTCTCCCGGAAGAGGTGGTGGAGACAGAGACTGTGTCTGAATTAAAAAGGGCCTGGATTAGGCACATGGGATCCCTCGGAGAGAGAAAGAGATGATGGTTACTGGGGGTGGGCAGACTGGATGGGCCATTTGGCCTTTGTCTGTCATCATGATTCTATGATATATATGCACACCCCAGAAGGATATTATTAACCTTGCATTGTGAACTCCAAAGATATTTTATATATTTGTATTTGTAACAGAAACCTAAGCTGCTCGTGCCTCCTGCAAATGAAGAGGAATCTGCTCTTTCACTTCCAAAGCCTCCCTTGGACCCAGTGGAAATGAGAAGAATCAGCAATTCCCGTGCACGATTATTTAAAAATGCTGCTAAGGGAAACTTCCTTCCTGACAAACTGACTCAGCAAGATGCAGGTAAGAACATAGCATATAGTATAAAATTGCCTGTGGTATGAAAATATTGTGTAATTGGTTCTGAATTTTCTATATACTCTGGAGGAGAGGAGGGACAGCGGTGATATGATACAGATGTTTAAATATTTGAAAGGCATTAATATAGGACCAAATCTTTTCCAGAGAAAGGAAATTGGTAAAACTAGAGTACATAATTTGAGGTTGAAGGGTGGTAGACTTAAGAGCAATATTAGGAAATTCTTTTTCACAGAAAGGGTGGTGGATGCCTGGAATTCCCTCCTGAGGGAGATGGTGGAGAAGAAAATGGTGATGGAATCCAAAAAAGCGTGGGATGAGCACAGAGGGTCTCTAACTAGAATCTGAATGGGCGAACTTTCACGGTCTGAATCCCGCAAAGGAGATGGTTTGAATGACTGGAATAAGCTTCAACAGCAACTCCAGTAGCTGGAACCTAAGGAAGGTACTGGGTGGACTTCTAAGGTCTGTGGTCCAGAAGAAACAAAGACAAAAAAAGACAATTCAATCATGCATATAGCTACAGGGCAGACTGGAGGGACCGTTCATATCTTTATCTGCTGTAATTTACTATGTTACAATCAAAACAAGTCTCTGGAAAGCAAATCCTCATTTCTTCTGTGTGTGTTTCCTTGTGCCCATCCACTGTATAATTCATTCTCCTTGAAGCGTTTGCAGTGTGTTCTCTTTAAATAGGAATATGTAAAAAGTCAAACGAAATCAGTAGCCATCTCATATTGATGGTTCAAAGCAAAAGATAAGACATCTAGGCATACGGAGCATCTGAAATTGATCATTTATCCATGAAATTTCTGGCTCTGTATGGCAGAACCAATTACACAGAAATTTCATGGATGATGATCACTTTCAGATGTCGTTTTAACCAGTCTTCTTAACTGATCCCATGTTGAACTTTTAAGAAATAAGGACTTAAAGGAGAGAGAGAGGATATGGTAAACTAATAGTGTAGCTTCGAGTGGGCCTGGGCTCACCCAGTGTTCTGGCACCCTAGTTATGGCTGGTGGGGTTCCCCAAGCTCCCACCAGCTGAAGAGATCCTAGCAGCCAAAACGGGTCATTCCACTACTTGCTACAACTGGCTTCAATGTCCATGCACTGGCCTTTCCCCCCTCCTGCACAAAAACCGAGCATGACATAGATAGCAGTGTGGATAGAAATTCCATGTGTACTACCTTCCCCTGGAACAAAATGAGCAGACAGATGAAGAAATGTTTTCAGAGATTAGGAAAGCTGGAGAAATGGGCAATAGTGTAATAATGGATGATTTCAATTACCAAATTAACAAGTAACAAAACTCTAGAATCCCCTACAATTCTACTCAGTACTGCCAGATAATCACTCACAGATAGAGGAAATACACCACCTCAATCATACACCACACACTAAATTCAAAGCAGAAACAGGGGGAAAAGGAGCACAAGAGAACCAGAAAAGAAAAAGAAAGTAGAGAAAAAGCCTCAGTTCAGCTTCATGTGCTAAAAAAAGCTACACTTTCTCTCATATGGTCTCCATTTTTCTGAATCAAAATGATCACTGAATCAAGAATCAGAGGTAACCACTCTCCAGTTGGAGATTGAAACATCCAAAATGCAGGGAAAGTTCAAAAATCACTAACAGGCACAGATTCAACTCAGCGTATGAGATGGCAAAAAACAGATACTTAGCTGCCGGTCATCTCATGCCTTTCGTGCCACGATCCCCCAAACGAACATGCACATGCAGGACAGCAGAACTTGAAACGGTGTCTTCACTACAGGACCCGATCGGGAACTTCCTTGTTTCGCCGAGGCTGCTTCAGGAATCTTGCAAAAGCCACATTCAAAGATATCACTGCTAGTGCAATCACTACACAATGGCCCCGACCAGATGTATTCCACATATCAGCAAAGGTGGAAAGAAGAGCAAACGAGAGCTGGCGTGGTTAAAAGATGAAGTGAAAGAGGCTATTAGAGCCAAGAAGACATCCTTTAAAAAATGGAGAAAGGATCCAAATGAAGAAACAAGCACTGGCAAGTTAGATACAAAGCATTGATAAAGACAGCTAAGAAAGAATATGAAGAGAAAAACTTGCAAAAGAGGCAAAAACTCATAGCAATTTTTTTAGGTACATCAGAAGCAGAAAACCTGTGAGGGAATCTGTGGGACCGTTGGATGATCAAGGAGTGAAAGGGGCGCTCAGAGAGGATAAGGCCATAGCAGAAAGACTGTATGAATTCTTTGTTTCGGTCTTTACGGAAGAAAATATAAGAGATCTACCTTAACTGGAAATGATTTTCAAGGGTGATGATTCGGAGGAACTGAAAGAAATTTCAGTGAATCTGGAAAATGTACTAAGCCAAATCAACAAGTTAAAAAGTGATAAATCGCCTAGATTGGATGGTATACATCCCAGGGTACTAAAAGAACTCAAACATGAAATTGCTGTCCCGCTGTTAGTGATCTGTTACCTGTCGCTAAAATCGTCTGTAGTACCTGAAGATTAGAGGGTGGCCAATGTTATGCCAATTTTTAAAAAGGGATCCAGGGGAGATCTGGGAAATTACAGACCAGTAAGCCTCACTTCAGTGCCAGGCAAAATGGTGGAAACAATTATAAAAAATAAAATTGTGGAACATGTAGACAAATATGATTTAATGAGATGGAGTCAGCATGGGTTCAGCCGAGGGAGATCTTGCCTCACAAACTTGATTGACTTCTTTGAAGGTGTGAATAAACATGTGGATAAAAATGAGCCAGTTGATATAGTGTACATAGATTTTCAGAAAGTTTTTGATAAAGTTCTTCACGAGAGGCTCCTGAGAAAATTAAAGTGTCATGGAATAGGTAGCAAAGTTCAGTTGTGGATTAGGAATTGGTTATCGGATAGAAAACAGAGGGTAGGGTTAAATGGTCATTTTTCTCAATGGAGGAAAGTAAACAATGGAGTGCTGCAGGGGTCTGTACTGGGACTGGTGCTATTTAACTTATTTATAAATGATCTGGAAATTGGAATGATGAGTGAGCTGATTAAATTTGCAGATGACACTAAACTGTTCAAAGTTGTTAAAATGCATGCGGATTGTGAAAAATTGCAGACGGACCTTAGGAAATTGGAAGACTGGGCGTACAAATGACACATTAAATTTAATGTGGACAAAGTGATGCACATTGGGAAGAATGACCTGAATCACAGTTACCAGATGCTAGAGTCTACCTTGGGGATTAGTGCCCAAAAACAGGATCTGGGTATCATCGTAGACAATACGATGAAACCCGCCTAATGTGTTTTGGCGGCCAAAAAAGCAAAAAGATGCTAGGAATTATTTTAAAAAGGGATGGTTAACAAGACCAAGAATGTTATAATGCCTCTGTATCGCTCCATGGTTCGACCTTATCTGGAGTATTGCGTTCAATTCTGGTCTCCTTATCTCAAGAAAGCTATAGTGGCGCTAGAAAAGGTTCAAAGAAGAGTGACCAAGATGGTAAAGGGGATGGAACTCCTCTCGTACGAGGAAAGGCTAAAATGGTTAGGGCTCTTTAGCTTGGAAAAGAGAAGGCTGAGGGGAGATATGATTGAAGTCTACAAAATCCTGAGTGGAGTAGAACAGGTACAAGTGGATTGATTTTTCACTCCATCAAAAATTACAAAGATTAGGAGACCCTCGATGAAGTTACAGGGAAATTTTTTTTGATGGAGTGAAAAATCGATCCACTTGTACCCGTTCTGCTCCACTCAGTAAGCACTTATTGTCAATCAATAAAATTACATCCTATATAATAAAACCCTAAGGGTTTCGTGTTCCCTGCCGCTGTGGTGTGTGATCCGTGGCCGTGTTCCATTTTAGAACTCGGCAGCAGGGAACACTCTGGCCACTCCCCTCCTCCCGCCCTCACTCACCAAATGCTGCTGCTGGAGGAAGCTGCAGGCAAGCTCTCTCCCAGCGGCGCCAGAGCCGCATCATCGCCGCCCAGTACCGCTGCCGACACCGCTCTTCAAAGGAGCCTGGTGAGAATAGCAGCCACCTGTAACAAACTTCGCAGGCCGCTCAGCACCTCAGTAGCACGTTTCTTCTGACGTACGCGATTGAGTCAAAAGAAACTTGCTACAGAGGTGCATAGCGGCCTGCGAGGTTCGCTACAGCTGACCGCTATCCTCACCAGGCTGCAAACGAACATGCTGGAGGGGGAGAGCAGGTAAGGGGCGCTGATAGGCCGGGGAGCAGGGAAGAGGGACAGGGGGAGCATGGAAGAGGGACAGGGGGAGCACGGAAGAGGTGCTGATGGACGGGGGAACAGGAAATAGGAACAGGGGGAGCACGAAAGAGGTGCTGATGGGCCGGGGAGCAGGGAAAAGGGACAGGGGGAGCACGGAAGAGGTGCTGATGGACAGGGGAACAGGAAAGAGGCTGCAAACGAACATGCTGGACAGGGGGAGCAGGTAAGTGGCGCTGATGGACCGGGGAGCAGGGAAGAGGGACAGGGGAAGCACGGAAGAGGTGCTGATGGACTGGGGAGCAGGGAAGAGGGACAGGGGGAGCACAGAAGAGGTGCTGCTGGACACGGGGGACATAAAAGGAAGAGAGAAGGGCTACTGCTGGACAGAGGGAGCTGGCAAGGGGTGGTGGTGGACAGCGGAGGAAAAAGAGACAGAAAGAAAGAAAGACAGACAGAAAGCAGCCAAGGAGAGAGAGAGAGAAAGACACATCTATTCTAGCACCTGTTAATGTAACGGGCTTAAAGACTAGTAAAGAATAAATCCCCTGTACTATTTTTTTTATTTATAAATAGTACAGGGCATTTATAACAAAGAAATAACCCCACCCAACCACCCACCCTACCCTGGATGTGTGTAGAAGTTTACAAAAAGTAAAGATCAGAGACAATTATGATGAATTGAATTCTGGACGGACTGAAGGGGAGAAAGATGGCTGAGTAGAAGGTCTGAGAGCAGCAAGTTGCAGCAGTTTGTTGTTTTTTTTTAAACATCATCTTTATTGTGCATGAGAAGAAACACAATCAGAACCAGTAGGTCCAACTGGATATCAATAATAATAAAATCCTAGAGCGCGCATGTGCTCTTGAAATTCATGAGTCCTGGTGCCGTGAGGTGTGCTTCTGTGGCAGTATTCTAATTCACACCTCACGGCGCTTGCAGGGGCTGGAGGCGCGCGACTGTGAAGCTTTGTCAGCGGTCGTCTTCAGGCGCATTTGGCGGTTTGTGGACCGGCAGGAGAGTGGCGGTAGCGGTTTCAAGCGACAGCACCGGCATTTTCTCTCCTGTTAGTGGAGAGTGTCGGTTCCGGGGTGTGCAGCCGCTGTTACAAGGTAAAAAAAAAATTTAAAAAAATAGGGCTCAGGGAAGTGGAGGGGGAGAGGGAAAGGGGGCTACTTTGGAGGGAGGGGTGTGCTGGGAGGCCGACAGAGAAATACAGACAGGGGGCCAGCCAAGGACAGAAACGGGGGGCCAGGCAGAGAGACAGAGAGAAAGAAAAACAGAAAAGAGCTCGGAAATACAGTCACAAATTAAGTAAATAGCTGCGCGCAGCTGGAGTTAGGGAGTTCCAAAAGGGTGACCAAACATCCTGGAGGCGGCGCCCTGTGCGAGAGTCCATGTTGGACACCATCTGATGCTCCACCTGCAAAAGCTGAATCATGGTAGCCCTCCAGTTGCAGCAGTTTAAGCATGAGGTATTGAGGGTGTGGATAAGGGTTTTGGTAGCATTCTTGGAGAAGAAAGGTCGGATTTTGGTAGTAGTATTGTGGAAGAAGTGGCAGGTTTTAGCGATATGTTGTATCTGGGCAGAGAAGGAGAGAGAGAGAGGAGTCAAAGATGGCACCAAGATTGCGAGCAGACAAGTTAGGGAGGATGAGACTGTTGTCCACAGAGAGGTGGGGAGGTGGGTTTAGGTGGGAAGATGAGCAGCTCCTTTTTAGCCATATTCATTTTTAGATTTATAAATATAAATAAATGTAGCAATAGCAAGCTTAAAACTTGGCTTCTTGAGAAATTAGTGGGCTGTCTGATTCTGAGTTTGGGTTATTGTATACTTGAATATAAACTGAGATTTTTAGGCCAAAATCTCAGTTTATATTTGAGTCCTCTGGTCTGTGCCCTCCCCCCTCCCCCCCCCCCCCCCCCCCCCCGACTTGTTGCAGGCCTCCTGTGGGCCTGGTGTTTATATTTGAGTCCTCTGGCCTGTGCCCACCCCCACCCAGACTTGTTGCAGGCCTCCTGTGGGCCTGGTGTTTATATTTGAGTCCTCTGGCCTGTGCCCACCCCCACCCAGACTTGTTGCAGGCCTCCTGTGGGCCTGGTGTTCCAGCAGTGAGCTGGGACAGGAGCGATCTTTCCCGCATCCTGTCCCAGCTGACTCTAAACCACCCCACCTTCCTCCTGCCTCTTTGACCTCTGCAGACTTTTCTTCTGCCTCTCTTCTTCCTATGCTCCTGCCCTGTGACAGCCACAATCAAAAATGCCTGCCGCAAATCCTGTTGCAGTCTCGTGAGTTCCTGCACAAGCTTTACGAAGGAATGGTTATCAAACAGAGGCATAATGAATTCTGCAGTATTACTGCAGGAAAGGAAAATAGCCAGCTAAGATCTTACTGTTATAATCTCAGTAAAGCAGAAGGTAGACCTGTTGTTGACTTTTTCCAACTGAGTGGCATGAAGCCCCATCTGGAGCTACTGACCCAGGGCCCAGCAGTCAGGAGGTAGGATGGAGCATGCACGAGAGAGTTTTAGAGGAACTCCCACTGCAAAAGAGAAGTGTAGAGTGGATGCTCCATTCTTATATTACTAATTTTAGGGCCTATAAACCACCACTTAATGAAATTAAAGATAGTCAAAATTGCTATGACTGTCAGTATCTTTAGATTGAGTGTTTTTACATAACATTATGTTTGATCATTACAGTGAAGAAGAGATTGTGTCTAGAAGAACCACTTCTGAAGGCTAGTTTTTCAGGTGGAAATGAAGCTGGAGGCCCAGCTGAACTGAATGTGAACTTCTTCTGTAAGGAGAGCAGTGTTCATCAAGAAGAGCAGATGATGGGGAAAGGGACAGCTAGGTCAGCACCGCTTCATCGTGCGAGTGAATGGCAAGTATTGCCTTTGGTTAATTGCTCACAAAAAATCATGGAGATAGGATACAAATCTTTTCCAGAGAAAGGGCATGAATTGTGGCAGACTTAGGAGTAATGTTAGGAAGTTCTTTTTCACAGAGAGGGTGGGAGAGCCCTGGAATGCCCTCCTGAGGGAGGTGGTAGAGATGAAAACAATGACGGAATTCAAAAAAACATGGTATAAATTAGCAACAGTAAGATTTAAGCAAAGCATTAAGGAGGAGGTGGTGATAAGAGTCAATGATTGAGACTAACCCATTTAGTCTTGATATTACACATCTATGTGTTTAATCAAGTGGGTTTCTGAGACCCTTTATCCTCCTTCCTTATATTTGACACTCTGAAGTGGGGCGATTTGCATTTGTGGAAGGTTCCAGTTAATCTCACTTCACCATTGTCCTTATCCTGTTAGCGGGCCTGCCTCTCCCCTGCCCAACCCACAGGAGCCTAGGGCTTGATTGGCGGGAGGGGCCTTAGGAACCTGGGCCTATTCTCCTGTGGGTTGGGCAGGGGAGGGGCGGACCTACTTCATTTGGATGGAGGCGGGCATGCCGGCTGGCCGGTGCGAGGATCTGTCCGTCCGGCCAACTTGCGGGGAAGTTCCGGGGAGCAGGGGGTTGGGGCATTTTGTTGGGGGGGTTCATTGGGAGGGGTCCGGCAGGAGGGGTTGGGCACCCTCCTGCCAGCGATCTTCGGGGGGAGGGGGAGGTCTACCGGCAGGAAGGGTTGAGCACCTTCCTGCCGGCGATCGTCGGGGGCGGGTAGGGGGTATTTTGGCAGGAGGGATTGAGCATCCCTCTTGCCTCGTTGGTTTAGGGAGTGGGGAAAGGGGAGACTGGTGGCCGTAGCCGCGGCTGCTATACTAATTGTGGCAGGGAGATCTCTTGTCGCGATTAAGTATAGCCGCGTCTACTTACTAGGGAGACGCATAGGGCCGCCTAGGTTTGCCTAAGGTTACCGTTTTGCCTTAGGCGGGCTTGCGGGCCTCCCTAGGCTCCCGGAGGCACCTTCAATATAGGCGGCCTGCCTGGGGAGCATTTTTTTAGAAAATGTGCTGCCTGATTGGCTGATTAGACAGCTGTAGGATGCCTACAGCTGCCTACAATCAGGACCCAGTTTACAGAATCTGGGCTTTAATGCCCGCTTGTATGCTCTCATAATGCCGGCGATGGGTAACCTCTCTCTTTGAACCTGTTTCTCATATCTTCTGCTTGGAGCATGTTTATGCCTTACGAGTTGGCCTATTGGTATATTATTCATCAACTATTTAGGGTGAAAACTCTCATATCTTAATAGATTGTTCCTATCAGTGTGCATCCTGTAAATAGAGTGCTGAACCTATTATTGTCCAGAGTAATTGTCAGATCTAAAAAAGAGATCTGTTTGTGCTATGCCACCATTGAAAATTGTCAATGCGGATCACATTTGTTTAGCTAATACGTGCCGTATTCCAGTCGGGTTTTCAGGATTTCCCCAATAAATATGCATGAGATCTATTTGCATGCACTGCTTTCAATGCATATTCATTGGGGAAATCCCGACTGGAGTACGGCTCTCGAGGACCGGAGTTCCCTACCCCTGTCATAGTCTCTGAGCATATATTAGACCACTGTTCTTCAATCGCCGGTCCGTGGACCAGTGCCAGTCCACAGGAAATTTCTGCCGGTCCGTGCAGGGCCGGCAAGATTAAGGTGACTGTTTTCAGACCTCCTGTCCCGTTGTCCCTACAAACAACTTTGGGACAGCGTCCCGAAGCTGTGCTCGGGGACAACGGGACAGGCGATCATTTCCTGTCCCTACCTGTCGCGCAAAAAAAAAAAAGCCTCCCTCCTTCCTTTCCCCCGGTCCCCTGCTCTTACCGCCCTGCTGCTGCTGCTAAAGCCGACAGGAAGTCTTCTTTCCGGCGTCAATTCTGATGTTGGAGAGGACGTTCTGGGCCAGCCAATCCTGCCTGGCTGGCCCAGAACATCCTCTCCGATGTCAGAATTGACGTCGGAAAGAAGACTTCCTGTTGGCTTTAGCAGCAGCAGCAGGGCGGTAAGAGCAGGGGAAAGGAAGGAGGGAGGCTGTTTTTGTGTGGCAGGGAGGGAAGGAGGTAGGCAGGCAAACAGGCTGGCTTTGGCCAGGGAGGGAGGGAGAGAGATAGACAGGCAGGCAGGCTGGCTTAGGGGGTGAGGGTGGGATAAAGTGTGGAAGGCAGTGAGAGGGACGTAGGAAGGAGGCACTGGGGGCACTAAAGACATGGGAAGGATGCACTGGGGGCACTAAAGACAAGAAGGGGCACTAAGGACATGGGAAGGAGGCACTGGGGGTACTAAAGACATGGGAAGGAAGCACTGGGGGCACTAAGGACATGGGAATGGGGCACTGGGAGCACTAAGGACATGAGAAGGAGGCACTGGAGGCACTAAAGACATGGGAAGGAGGCACTAAGGACATAGGAAGGAAAGAGGGAGGAAATAGAAAGGGACAATTGTTGGGCCTGAGTGCAGAAAGAAAGAAATGAAAGAAAGGATACACAGACAGAAGGAAACGCAACCAGAGACTCATGAAATCACCAGACTGCAAAGGTAGGAAAAATGATTTTATTTTCAATTTAGTGATCAAAACGTGTCAGTGTTGAGAGTTTATATCTGCTGTCTATATTTTCCACTATATTTGTCTATTTTTCTATAGTTACTGAAGTGACCGAGCTTGCGGAGATGGGGCGGAAACGGGGATTTTAAATTTTAGTCCTAGTAGTTTGCCAGTCCACAAATAATTCTTTTATTTCTGCTGATCCACGGGTGTAAAAGGTTGAAAAACACTGTATTAGACCATTATTAATTATAACATCTGTTGGTATTCTTTTGAAAGTAATTGAGTATAGTTTTGAGCGAAAGGGTTTGGATTTGAATACTGCCATGCATACAGCACATCAAGACAGAAGAGACGGAGTCTGGAGGTGGCAGTGGAGGAGAAGAGTATGGATAAGAGGGATTTGCCCGATGAATGGAGTTCATGGGGGGGAGCATAGGAGGGAGAGAGATATTGAAGGGCTGCAGAGTGAGTGCACTTATAAGTCAGTATGAGGATTTTGAGCTGTACAGTGGTACCTCAGAATCCGAACGCCCCAGAACTCAAACGACTTGGAATCCAAACTTTTTTTGGTAGTAAATTTTGTCTTGGAATCCGAACACCCTGTACATTGTATGAATGCTTCTTTGGAATATTTGTTAATATTTTACCTTAAAATCCAGTGTATTTCCTGTTAAAATTTGAGTTTGTGGGACCCAGGAATGGATTAATCCAGTTTCTCTTATTTTCAATGGAAATAATTGTCTTGGAACTCGAACAGGGTTCTGGAACAGATTAAGTTCAGATTCCAAGGTATCACTGTATTTGGAAATGGATAGGGAACCAGTGAAGTGACTTGAGGAGAGGGGTAATGTGAGCTTGGCAGCTCTCACAGCAGAATTTTGCACGGATTGAAGGGGAGAGAGATGGTTGAGCAGAAGACCAACACTTGAATAACATTCACACTGTACTAAGAGAAACAATCTCGGATATTTCCCCCTTTCATTCTGCTCCCTGTCTTTTTTCTTGTGTTCCCAAATGCATCCTTGCTTTTGTGCATGAATGTGGAACTTATCCCTTGGGAAGGGCCTTAGGTTCACATGGTGCACTGGGGAGGGGAAGGTTTGTCATTTTCCACGGGAGGGACAAATATAGTGCAAAATATAGAATTCTTTTAAAGTTTTGTATGAACATCGTATTACCCCCCTTTTCTTCTTTTACCGACAGGTCTAGAGCAGTTGTTTTGTTCTGATAGCTAAAACCCCTGGTTTTTTTTCATAGCCAAGCGATGTTAGTGCATCAGTCGCTTGGCTACTTTGCATGGGTGGGTCGGAAAATGGGCAATCGAGGGAAAACCACACGGTGAGCTGTTTTGTGGATTGGGTCGGTAAAAGCAACGATCACTGACTTCAGTGCATCTAGCCCACAGAGGCTCATTTTCAAAGCTCTCAGGGCTCCTTTGACTAAGGTGCACTAGCGTTTTTAGCGCGCGCACACCACGCGCTAAATGAAAAATACTAACGCAAGCTCTATGGAGGCGTTGGCGTTTAGCGCGTGTGGCATTGTAGCGTGCGCTTAGCACGCGATAAAACCGCTAGCGCACCTTAGTAAAAGGAGCCCTTAGACACACACATTGCCATAGGTTTCTATGGTAGTTAATGTCTTAAGGCTTCCTTTTATCAGGACGTAATACTTTAAAAAGTGGCATTGTTTGTTACATAGAAATCTGTTGGATATTTAGAATATTAGACTATGCAAGCCATTTTATATATTTCTGTATACTCGCACTAAATAATGTTGCCCTTGTTTTCACTAGCTGTGTTTTCCTTTTTTTAAGTGACTTGATTGGGAGAGATGGCAGTGATCCAGACTGCGCTGAAGTGAGCAGTAAACCAGGTACAGTGCTGACACTTTCTTCTTCCTGCATGCCCTCTCTTTGATCAGAGCAGCTCATCTCCAAAATGCCTCCCGACCTGAGTACAGTTCCAAACCACAGCCAGAGCCTATCACACCATCATGCACCAAGATCTGCCTAGCACACTGGTCTAAGTCACAAAAACCCACATAAACTCACCAGATAAGCACTGCAAACACATAATATAGACCCCCACACACTACCGCAGTGATCACCGACCCCCCCCCCACCCCCATAAAAATATTAATCACACCTTTAAAATTCAGCCTCCAGACCATCATCACCTGGCTGCCTGGCATAGGAAAGCCTAGTCGTCCAGCACAGAGGCAGCTTAAGTCGTCTTGGGAGTGGGTTAGGGACCCATAGAGAGGAGGACCCATGCCCATAAGCCCCTGTAATCACTGCATTGATACTTAAACATGCGCACTGCCCTATACACCCCCAAAACCCTTTTTGACTGGCATATAAGTGGCTCCTGCAGCCATAAGGGCTATTGGGGTGGTAGATAAGTGGGTCTAGGGGATTCTGGAGGTGGTTGGGGGGCTCACCATAACCTATAAGAGAGCTTTAAGGAGGATAAGACATGGCACCCTTTTTGTGAAGTTCATAGCAGTGCCCTGTAAGGTACCCCATTATTTAGGTGCCATGTCTGGGTGTGCAGTCCATCACTTTGCAGACCTCTCCCACATCCAACAGGGCTTGTTCTAGGCGTTTTGGACTTGGACGGAAATGTGGTATAAAGATAGACGATTTAGTGGCTTGGACAATCAGATCGGCAGGACGTATAGTTAGACGATTTTCGAAATGGAAAAAAAGTTGGATGTATTTTTTGAAAATGTGTCTTAAGCTGTTTTTTACTTTGGATGACTTGTGAGATGGACGTAAATGGACTTAGACGTCCCTTTCGATTATGCCCCTCCACGTGAATAAAATACAATGTTCTAGAAAACAGTGAAATTCCACAAGAAATATACTAGCTTTAAGATCAATCTATGTATTGCCAGTCAGTAATCTGGGACATCAATTTACAAATTTATTGAAGAAATCTGTTTTTAGTAATTTCCTAAAGGACATATATGAATGAGGTTGAGAAATAATGATACTCAGCCATTGATCCATTGTACCTGCCTGGAAACCGAGCAATTTATCGAAAAATCTCTTGTATCGACAGGACTTGATAGTTGGAAAAGTAAATAAACGTTGTTTTTAGTAATTTCCTAAAGGACATATATGAATGAGCTTGAGAAATAATGGTACTCAGCCATTGATCCATTGTACCTGCCTGGAAACCGAGCAATTTATCGAAAAATCTCTTGTATCGACAGGACTTGATAGTTGGAAAAGTAAATAAACGTTGCCTTTGAGTATTAGGTCTATATCGCTCAAAGCATAAAGACAAATAAATAGGAGCCATAACGAACAATACTTTAAAACAGGTCCAACCAAACTTAAACAGTATTCTTGCTTCAAAAGACAGCCAGTGCAACTGTCTATAAAATGGGGAAACAAGGTCATATTTTTTAATTCAAAAATAAGACAAACTGCCGTATTCTGTATAAGTCTTAGTCTCTTTTGAAACTTTTTATTAGATCCCAGATATATCATATTACAATAATCCAGTATAGACAAAATGGAGTGTTTTTCAATGTATGCTGTAAGTTGTTTGCTTACATGGGTTTCTAGGAGTTTGGTAAGTATGGGTATGCCAGCAATAGGTCTGTAGTTTGAGGGGGTAGAGAGATCTGAATTTGACAATTTTGGTATTGGTGTTGTCGTCCGCACCCTTAGGCAAGAGGCCCAGGAATGCAGGGACGATAATTATGCTCTTGTGACCTAAGGTAGGATACACAAGAAATGTCAGGATATACACATTCAGGATTTTCCCCAACACAAAAAAAAACCAGAGGAGTCAAAATGAAAATCCGGACTGGATTTATTAAGTTCCACTATAGGAAGGGGCCAACACACTTGGTTCCGAATCCTTCAAATAAATCAAGGAGCTTTTCAAACAAGAAAGGAAAACAGCTTAATGTTCTAGTCCCATGTTGAAAAATCATAAATCCAAACAGCTCCCAAAAGAAAGGAAAAGGGAAGACTCTGTATTCAGGAGTCTTGACTTTAAAGTCCTTGGCTGCACTACGCAGAAAAATACAAACAGTCTTTTTGCTTTTCTTAGAACACAAAATATGTCCCAAAAGGAACAGTGTCTCAACACTGCACTATGTCAGCCGGTAGTAAGGCTGGCCAGGTGGTGTGCTCCACGTGCTGATATATGCCACATTAAAGAGCCCGCAATCCCACCTCAAACGTGGGGCAAAAATTCCCCCACCACACTGGCAAAACAAACACAAAGCCAGAATGTTTCCAAACAATTCAGTATCCCAAAGTTCACTGAAATAGCTGTACCTCTGAGTCAGGTCGACCGGGAACTGCTTTGGCAATGGTTATGTCCATAGGTTGTCCTTCCAGGATTGGTTCCACTCCCAATTCCATAGCCTGTGGATCCTCAGAGCAACTGGGAGACAGCACTGCATCGGCTTCTCCAAGCTCCATGCCTTCCGGCCATTCAGGGTTCTGCAGAGCTCCTAGTCCTGAGCTAGCCAGAGGGAACTGTTCCTGGGACTGGTTTCCTCTCCTACAACCCTCCTTCTCCCTTACTAACTGCTCAGACTTTAGGTTCAGGAGTTTACAGCCCCGCCCAACCTCCCCAGCTGGAACACATTTCCGGTTGGAAGCCTTGGGCAGGAAAGGGGGAGGGGAAGCCTGTAATTCTACTCCCCGGCTCCCTCTTCTGGAATTGGAAAAAATGTCAGGAAAAGAACCACCTTGAGGTTTAAACTGCTGAGACAGAGGGTTATATGTTCTAGCCACTGGCTTAGGGCTAGGATCAACCCTAGCTGGCATAGCCTGCATATCACAGTGTGAGTACTATTTTTCCCATTTCTTCCGGTAGGTGGCCTTGATTTAATGTGCGTCTAATCATATGGGTTTGCTACCTAGAACTGTACCGAGAAACACATTTTACTATTAGCTGAATATGAATAATGATAGGAAGAAAAGGAGGGGGAGTAGCACTACTACTTTAGCAAGAATGTGAGCCTTTGGGACAGTCAGGGAACTCTAAGTACTTTCTCTTCATCTTAATTAATCTTACTTATTGCATTTCTTCTGTTTCTACTGTAAACCGCTTAGAACCTCACGGTACAGCGGTATATAAGAAATAAAATTATTATTATTATTATTATTATATGTTAAAGATCATATTAAAGCCACACAATTGCAGGATCAGCAGGGCAAGGAAGAGGCACTGTGGATCAATTTGGAAAGAGGGAATGGAAAATGTATCTACAGTGGTGTGATATACAGTCCGCCTTCACAGAGATTTAATAGTAGACATTCAGAATATCTCTTAAAAAGGGGAAGTCTTGCTAATAGGTGATTTTGAACATGCCAGATGTTGATTGGGGTCTTCTAGAAGTAGGGAGATCCTGGATTCTCTACAAGGAGAACTGTTCCAGCAGTTGATAATGGAACCCACACAGGATGGGGTCATACTGGACTTAATGCTTACAAACAAGACAGTGTTTCTAATATTACAGTGGGTGATCATCTGGCATCCAGTGATCACTGCATGGTACGGTTTAATATTAAGATGGGTATTGGGAAAGCAGGCAATACAGAAATGAGAAAACATGAATCGTTTTCCAAGGGAATCCAACAAAAATATTTGGTCGAATACGAAAATGAGCATTGAGCTTTAACCTAAAAAATACTAAAAGAAGCAACGTGAAATCAGAGACCAATTATTTCAGTAGGATTTAGCACAGTAGAGCCCTAGATTATTCGTATTCAAATTTAAATTACTATTTGTCAAAATATGAATGGAGCACTGTTTGAAGCTGAATTGAATACGAATATTCAGTACAGTCCTAACTGTAAATTGAATGTAACTCACTAACTGTTTCTAAGAAAAGCATGAGCTGGATCCAAATCCTTTGTATCATTTCCTGCTTAAGGGGGAAAGCATGCGTCATCTTTTAGTTTGCTTGCCTTTGCTTCAAAACCATGACAGGTTTAGCCCCAACCTATCTGTCTCATCAATTTGAATTCCCAGACACAACTAATACACGTAGGGGTAAATTCTCTATTACTGCGTTTATTTTAGCGTGCTTTAGGCGTCCGATGTAAGTGAATAATTACGGAGTTAAGGGTCTTAATTAATGTTAATTGGGAAATAAACGACACATAGACGTCCCTAAGACGTAGTTGACGAACTGACGTCTATAGAAAGCATAGTCCCGTCTCCAGCTCTGGACGTGGGCGTTCCGTGGGCATGCCAAATGGGGACGCTAGATGAGCGCTACTGAGCGAGCAACTGCGTCTAAATATCGTGTATTATGTAGACGTAAGAAACCCTGGTCTAACTTGGATTTCAATGCCGTTTCAACTATCATAATTGCGGCTCTTTGTTAGACGCGAGGCAGACGTCCGCTGTGTTTTTTCATCAATAATTCCAATAGTGAGTTTGAATAGGTAATTTTCATCTTTTCTCTGTCCTAATAAATATAATGACCCCATAACAATGGAACACATTATATTGCATGGATAACAAACCACATTTCTGCCCAAACAATAATATAATTTACACATGGCTTTTACAACCCCCTTTTTTTTCTCAACAAACAGCACTGCAATCGGCTCTCTTTTGAAAGCAAAGAAAAAACAGCACACATTCTCAGCACTTAAAAAGAGAATAAACAGATACACACCTTAACATTCAAGCTTCCCTCATTGCAAAATGGAGGTCTTCAGGGTGAGGAGTGTGTGGCGCAGTGGTTGGATCTACAGCCTCAGCACCCTGGAGTTGTGGGTTCAAACCCCGCGCTGCTCCTTGTGACCCTGGGCAAGTCAATTAATCCTCCATAGCCCCAGGTACGTTAGATAGATTGTGAGCCCACCGGGACAGATAGGGAAAATGCTTGAGTACCTGATTGTAAAAACCGCTTAGATAATCTTGATAGGCGGTATATAAAATCCTAATAAACTTGAAACTTGAAAAACACAAAACTGACCTCATTGTGACCTCATCAATCTGCACCTTCAAAGTAGTATGCCACAATTAAAAGATGTGCTGGGTGTAGAACTCACAACCTCTGGATGTTAGGAGCACAGGCTGGCGCCTAATACATAGAGCTACAGCTGCTTCTACTAAGGTCCACTCACCACCCGTTCATATCATACTTGACTGAGCTGTCTATGCTCATTAGCTATCATATCAGGATGAACTCAAATAAGTTTAAGCAAAGGAATGCCTAAAGATTTGGAAGGTTTTCAAGTAGAAAACAAATATCAACTATGTATTAAAGAATTGCAGCACAAATGACGTTGATCGGTAAGGGCAAAAAAAACACCACTTTTCCGGTATGACACCTACTATGACATTATAGCTAAATTCCTTTTCCCTTAGCACTTCACTAAGATATGATATGACAAGGGAGCCAGATTCTTATGACAGGGTTCAAATTCTTAGCATGGAAGGGGGAAAAGTTTATTTTTCTGCTACACAGCAAAGTTGCACAGTAATGTTATATTCAACTCCTATAAGAAGTGGAAAGCATCATCAAAGTGCACCTGGAAGGTAGATATGCCACAAGTAAAATACATTGTTTCCACTATAAGCAGGAAGAGTATAACCAAGAGTCAGAAAAACACTATGCTGTAAACAAGACAGACTGACTCTGTAACAGTATCACAACCCCGGAGGAGGACCCGTTGCACAAAAAACTTAGCTCAGAGACACAAAACTCTGAAGAGGGAGAGGTAACCCCCTCTTAGGGAAAGAGTTTATCTTCCAATCATTGCTTCATAAAATGTAACAAACGAGTCCAGCTCAAAGGTATAAAAAATTTTTACTGTGTATATATCTTAGTAATGATGCATTGTGCATTCCAAATACTTTCAAAAAAATCAGATAAATTTTGCATTCAGGTAGGCACTGAAATATTCATGAAATTCTTATAGATAAGTCTCAACAATACTTATCAGGGTCCCGACGCGGCCCCGTTTCGGTGTCTACTTCAGGAGACCCCGTCTGATTAATAGAATTCTACCATAGGTAAATAACTATGGAAAATTTCCACAACAGGTTCGTTCTGCAGTTGAAAAAATCTCTTCAGAGTTTTGTGTCTCTGAGCTAAGTTTTTTGTGCAACGGGTCCTCCTCCGGGGTTGTGATACTGTTACAGAGTCAGTCTGTCTTGTTTACAAGTAAAATACAGGCTGGGATTTGAACCCTCAAAGCCCGGAAGATTGGTAGAGAGTGCCTTTCCTCACTGAGCTACAGCAACTTTTGCTCCAATGTCTCTGGCTCCCTTGTCATATCATATCTTAGTGAAGTGCTAAGGAAAAAGGAGTTTAGCTATAATGTCATAGTAGGCTGAGACAAAAGAGTGGTAGCTCAATGGTTAAAAGCGCTGCTTTCACTGAGCCCCAAACCCATATTCCCAAGTGTGCTTGAATGCATGTGAGGTGAAGCTCCATTTTTCTCACACGCTAATCTTCATTCTAAGCACTGTACTAATGCATATATGACTGTAAGTAATCTGTTCCGTTTAGGCGTCATATCGGAAAAGTGGTGTTTTTTTTGCCCTTACCGATCAGCGTCATTTGTGCTGCAATTCTTTAATACATAGTTGATATTTGTTTTCTACTTGAAAACCTTCCAAATCTTTAGGCATTCCTTTGCTTAAACTTATTTGAGTTCATCCTGATATGATAGCTAATGAGCATAGACAGCTCAGTCAAGTATGATATGAACGGGTGGTGAGTGGACCTTAGTAGAAGCAGCTGTAGCTCTATGTGTTAGGCGCCAGCCTGTGCTCCTAACATCCAGAGGTTGTGGGTTCTACACCCAGCACATCTTTTAATTGTGGCATACTACTTTGAAGGTGCAGATTGATGAGGTCACAATGAGGTCAGTTTTGTGCAACTGAAGACCTCCATTTTGCAATGAGGGAAGCTTGAATGTTAAGGTGTGTATCTGTTTATTCTCTTTTTAAGTGCTGAGAATGTGTGCTGTTTTTTCTTTGCTTTCAAAAGAGAGCCGATTGCAGTGCTGTTTGTTGTTCACTTTTGTTTCCTTGCATCCTAACAGTTCTCAGAAGTGGTGGAATTTGCTGTTTCTCCTCAGCATTCTGCAGCCACAGGTGCATGAGATACTTTCATTTACTCCTAACTACAAGCCATTCTAGTAGGAATGTGTTTCTTTTGATGCAATATAGGCATTGGCCAACAGCTATGAGTTAAATCAAACTTCAGAGGGCTTGGACAGGTGTTGAAGAATGATCCAGTTAGGGGGGGATGTTTTTGGTGGGGGAGGGTGTTCAGCATGAGAGAGAACAGGTTGCATTAAATATTAGACAATGGGCTGCACATAATAAAAGCTGAAGCAAAATATTGATATGTAAAGGCAAGGCTAAAGAGTTACCAGGTGTCCTGGCTGAGAAATGAATATAACCTATTTGCTAACCTTACTCAAGACTTGAACCCCCTGATATATGGAAGATGAAAAGCAATGCCTTAAGGCACAGAGCTATAGAGGTAACTTTGTTTAGAACATAGAGCTTCGTATCAAAGCTTAGAGATGTGAAGGAAATGACTACAACGTCACTACAGCTGTATATTGCAAAACGACATCCAATGCACATCCAATTAGATTTGAATCCTAACGGTTCCTATGACGTCAGACGCTAATTAGGCGTGCTTTAGTATATAGAAAGCTTTGGCACAGCCATTTTTCCTATGTAAGACCCCCTCATGTGAGTTGGTGTTTGTGGTGTTCCATTTCCTCAATGATGAAACTTTGTGCTATGACTTGCCTGTTCTCCTTTATATTCCCTTCTGCCTTTGACACTCCTCCCCACCCCCATTATCTGTATTTCTTTAGTTTATGGATTTTCCTGGGTGTTGGTGTGAGGGATTGTTGAGGACTTAGGTTTTGTGTTAAGTGTGGAGGGGAATCAATTGTTAGGGAAAAGAAAGGGCCAGTTCAGGTTACACAAAGATGCCCACACCCACCACTCTCCCTGCTTTCATAATGTCATGGTCTGCCCCACCTCCATTTTCCATATCTGCAACTCTCCATGCAAGAAATTCGATTTCCGTTTTGGAGCTATGTTGTAAGGTGAAGACATCTTTTCAGGCTACTTGTAGAACACGTTCAAACACACCCCCATAGAACACCCAATGAGGTGTGATGGGCGTGGTTAGGAAGCGGGCCAAGGAACCACGCCCGAACGGCGCCCAATAGGCATTGGGAAACTTTTCCCGCCCTGCTGACGTCAGACGCTACATAGGCGTGCATGGGTATAAGAAGGTCCAGGTGAGCAGTGTTTCTTTTCTATTCTGTCCTATTGCTTATGCAGATGTTTGAGACTTTACTCTGTCTTAGTCTTTTACATTTTTTTTCCTATCTCTGCCTCCCATTTCTCTCTATTCCACAGAGCCATTAACAAGCTACATGTCATTCTAATATGTTGTTTTATCTTTTCTAGAAGCAGCTCAGATAGTAAGTCCAGGTGAGAATGATATTTTGTAAGCTAATTAGGTGTCCTTATGATAGAACTAAAGAAACCAACCAGCAAAAACTGACTTCTCTTTATGGGCTTTCATTGTGTGCTATTGTTTATAATAGTTATTTTATTTCTGATATCTCTTACTCTCCATTCCACAGGGCTGACAAAAATGACTGAGAAGACTGATAAAGACCATGCTGGTAGAAATATGGATATGTAAGTAAAATGGATGTGTTCATACATCTGAGAGGGTTTACTCATAGAGCTAAAGTTAATTCTTTGAGGAATGGTTCTGTGTACTAACTCATTGATAAGAATAGGTTGGGTGTGTTGGGGGGGGGGGGGGAACACTGCCATTCAGTGGACATCCAATCAGTGTACATGGTTCAGGTGGAAAACTCCTAATGAGTGCCTAATGGCTGCCATTTTTAATAAGGAGTCTAAAGGTATGTTAGCACCTCTGTTACTTCTAGCTGTGTGTTCTGCCACAACTTCAGTGTTTAATTTTGGAGACATAGGTCTTTGTTAACAGTTTCTCTCTATTCTTCATTTCAGGTTAACTCTGCTCATCACCTATGTGTTTGCCAGAGAGAGACCAGACAAGCAGCTCAGCACACCAGCTTGCACCTAGCCAAACAGTTGTAGGTGAGAATGATACTCTACTATTCTTCACTTGAGTCACTCTTCTGATGAGTGAAATAAATGTTTCACACTTCTATTGTTCTCTTCACACAGGTATCCTTGATGACTTTCAGGAACAATAGTAAATTGATAATGTTGGCCTCATAGAACACCATGGCACGCATTCCTGCTGTTATATGCACACAAACTTTTTGTTTTCAGTTAGTCTATTCCCTCACATGAGTTCTAAACAGTAGCAGTGGAGGATTACAGGTGATATTAACCCACACCATCAGCGAGTTAAGGCTATTGCTTTAACAACTATACCACGGTGACATCTAAGCAGCTCAACATAAATGAGGTTAACACATTGCTTCAGGGAAGGGAGGACAGATATGGACCTTGGGGGTTGAACCCCCTGTTTGTGAACCTTGTGTAAACCAGCTTCTCCTCTTTTCTGTTTTCAGGTGTCTTAGACAGGCAACTGCAGTATTGTCAGATGGAGTTTTGTATTACTGAGAGCAGTGCAGCTGTGAGCATCTTTGTGGTTTCCACACCTGCTTAACCAAAATAGTGCAGCTCAAGAACCAGGAGGATAGATTGAGGTATGTGGCCTTTACTTCCATCACCTTCCGTGAAAGGAAGAAAAACCCACATGTCTCATTTGGATTCTCCTGGTGTGGAGCCAACTCTTAGTAGCAGTAACCCTATTCCTTAACAACAAATCTACCACAGTGACTTATATTCTCTTCCTTATGTAGCCATTTACTTTGGAACAGGGACTGCCTTACTTTGCACATCATAGCTGAGATGTCGTTATCTACCTACAGTTGCATTCACTTGCTTTTTTCCTAGATTCTGCAATGATTTAACATCAAAGTGGCTAGCAGGTAATAGAATGAATGACAGACCCCAATAAAGATTGTCAAACTTTCTATATGTCACCTTGTTGTTATATTGAAAAGGGCCCATTCAGCAGTCCCTCCTGAACCCCTATCTACCTTGGACTCTGTCCACTAAAGTGCTGATGCTACAAGGTTAAAACCACACAGGAAAGTTTAAACTATAAAAAAAATTTTTATTCCAATAGAAAACTTTTTTTTAAATGTAAACTTTAGAAAAAAATAACTATTTACATAACACATAACGCAGGGAAAGAGGGTGGGTGCCCCCCAAGAGCAGCTTGAGCTACCTCAGGCGAGGGGGGCGGAAGAGGTGCAGTCATTGAGAGGGTGTATGGCTGCTGGCACCATGCCCTCTTTCGGCTACCAGCCGCAAGAGGGCATGTTCCATCCTCTCCACACACCCTCTCAATACCTGCACCTCCTCCAAGATGGCAGAGTAGGCCTCCATCTCCCTGCCCGCCCCCTCCTGAGGCTGGTCGGGCTGCTCCTGGGGGGGAACAGCAAGGAAAGGGGTGGTATGGGAACAGGAAGGGCAGGAGAGTGAGGGAAAGGGCTATGGGTTGGGGAAGGGGAAGGTCCAACAGGGGATGGTGGTGGTGGTCCTGGAGGTAGTGGTGGGGCAGGCGGTGGGGTCCAGGGGGCAGTGGTGAGGCAGGCAGTCCAGGGGGCAGTGGTGGGGCAGGCGGTGGAGGTCCAGGGGGCAGTGGTGGAGGTCCAGGGGGCAGTGGTGGGGCAGGCGGTGTGGGTGGTCGTGAGGGCTGCCAGGCCTCTTCCTCCTCCTCCTCCTCCTCCATCTCCTCCGCTGAGGACCAGGGTGGGGCTCCCTCCATTATTTGCGGGGCCTCCTGAGGGGGTGCCTGCGCTGCTGCTTGACAAGAGAGAAATAGGATACAGTCAGATATGTCCACAACACTTTTGAACATGACATTCTTTACTATGTTATTTTCTTCAAATGCTAATAACAGGATGCAAAGCACCTACTCCACTGTAAACATCAAAATGTAGCGTAAGTAAGTGAGGCAAGTAGAACACCATAACGCCATTGTGACATGATATCACAATAGCAGCTTTACTGCAGATTTTATGATTAAGAATGGTTTACAGCTACTCAAGCATTTTCATCTATTTATTCTGGTAGGCTGATCACAAAGAAACACACGCTGGACTCATTACTCACCGGCTTCAGCGCGCAATTCCTCCCTCACCCCCTCAAGGAAGGCCCGCTCCTGGCGCCTCAGCAGCCGCCCCCTTTTCCTGAGATCCTCAACCTGGATAATAGAGAGAGAGAGAAAGAACAGAGAGGGAGGGATATGATGAGTGCCATCTAGCACTGTGGCATAACATGTTTACTTAAGTATTGACCTCTATAAGCACATAAAAATGGAGTACGCTGCCCTCCAAGAGCCCCTATCCGCTTTGCTGCCTGCCTCCACCCCCTTCTGCCACATGTTTTATATGAATGTATTCACGTACTCCAGCATTTTCCCCTTTCTGTGCTGGAGGCATCGCTATCTCTCTACTGTACCTGGGACAGTGGGGGGGGGGGGGTGTGAGGTGACATGGCCAGCATCACAAGGAGGAGTGTGGGATTGAACTCACAACCCCAGGGTGCTGAGGCTGTAGCCTATCAGCACTGCCCCACATTACAGCATGTCCTGGTGAACTTACAATCATGCAGCAGGGGCAATAAAATAGTTTGGTCAGAAGGAGCAGCGTGGTTTGAAACCCCTGATGTCAGGGTACTGACGCTGTCACTTTAATCCCTAGACCAGCAGATTGGTACAGGAAAGGTGAAGGTATTTGTTTTCCTTTGGCAAAGTTGATTTCAAGATGTTTCTATTACAAATGCGAAGCTTGTGACCCAAAAATTAGTTGTGTGCATGTTGTGAATGGATGCCTTCTAGGAGCTGAATTTGTCATTTGAAATCCTACTACTGCTCCTTTGGGATGTGCTTTAATTTCAGTATTCAATGTAAAAGATTTATTATGCACAATTGTAGTTTTTAAAAGGAATCAAGATTTACCCAGAAAAACATGACAATTTGACAGTTTCCATCATCATTACATTTGACATGATTATTTGTGAGGGCCTGACTTGGAATACTTACTTCCCTGGGACATGAGGCTCTTCTGTTATACCGCCGGGTCAGGCGGGTCCAGGAGTTCCTGAACTGCAGGTATGACCTGCGATGGCCTGCCACTCTAAAATAGTGGTGCTCATGTACCAAGAAGAGCCTGGCCAGCAGCCTGGAGTCCTCAGTAGAGAAATTTGGCTGTCTCCTGGCAGCCATTTTAGAAGAAATAACTGCGTATGAAGAACGGGTGATTCTATGACGTCACAACACAAAAAAACGCGATGACGTTTTTGTGCCGCTTGGGCGTGCTTGCAGCGGCCGCTCTGCGCTACATCTACACTGTTGATTACATCCTAAACCACGCCGATATCGCTGTTATACAAAAAAGTATAGCAGAATGCTTAGAAGCTTACCATGTAAACCTAATGAAACTTCACCTCCCCCAAACACAATGACAAGTTTAGCTTAGCTATGCATGTTTGGGTGGGTGGAAAAAAAAATAATATTATGTCTTTGGTAACCTTAGTCAGGACTTGAACCCCTGACCTTTGGAAGATAGATGCAGTGCTTTTAAGCACTGAGCTATGTTGGGGATTTGGGAATGGGAGTCTCCAGAAATGGCTTTACGTACAAGCTATGACGTCAGACGCTACTTTATGGTTAGGGTTAGGGCTAGAGTTAAGTAGCTCAGTAGCTCAGTGAGTAAAACGCGCTGTACCAATCATCCATAGGTTGTGAGTTCAACTCCCGGCTTGTCTTTTACTTGATTATAACATGAGGGGTTTATGCTGCAGGAGTGTTGGGGTGTTGCAGGGGTGTCTAGGATGACAGAGAACAGTCAATTGCGTTTTCAACAACGCATTTGAATTTCTTAAGACGAAACCTTAGTGAGCCGGGGGAGGGAGGTCACCGCAGCCTCGCGCCTCAGATGAAAAGGTTCAATTTTTTAGGGACCGTGTAAGCTGATCTGGGACAGTCTTCAGCGACTCGGAGCCCTCCTCCCGGCTGGGCAGAAGGAGGAGGCTTTGGCGGTGGTGGTTTTGGTGGTGAGTGACGGGGGGAGGGGGGAGTCGCCTGGCTGCTGCATCTGCACTCCTGCTGGCCACAGACCTACTGATCACAGAGCAGAGATCACAGAAGCACGCAGGTATGTGCGCATGCGCGGCTAAGGTTTTATTATATAGGATATACACCTATCACATCTCATTTTCATCACAAACACATTAGCGAGACTATACACAATACATTACAAAGTTGAGCTTGGGTTTGATAAAATAAACAGCATAATTTTGACTCTGTATTACATTTATTGAAACTTCAAAAAATTGGTATAGATAGTGATGATCTGTCCTTATATAACCCTGGAGATGATATAGGAAAATATGCTTCCCGAGGTAAGAACAAGAATCTTTTAATTAAAAAAGACGAAATAAATGAAAGGACCGATCAGTACGGGCCCAAAGCCTTCGTAACAACCATTGGCCCCGGGCAGGTGTTTATGAAGTGACAAGCACTTAGAAATAAATCTAAATAAACCCTGCCCCGTTCATCATCTTGTCCTTATGTGTGTATAATTATCGCCAAAGGATATAAATATATATATAATAAATAATCGGGAGCCCAATCATCCCCAAATTAGAGCAAAAGGAGAGAAAATCACCCCTAAAAAAGCTATCCCTGAACCCTAAATCAAAAAAACAATATGTGAAAACACCCAACAAAAATCACTAAAGAAAAATAAAAAATACTCAGTCTCATTCATTAAACCACAATGCAGTAAGCCCTGTGCACCTGTCACAAATAGTTCATGAAAGTAATGAAAAACAATGAACAAACAGTGAAAAAATACTTAGCTCAAGCGGCTGTAATAAATCCAAAGCGAAACGGAGTTCAAAGTTCACCAATCATCACTGTTCAGTTCCGCTCGCTGTACAGTCCCACTCGCAAAATAGTGAAAAACAGTGGAAAATAATTAACTCAAGCGGCTGCAATAAATCCAAAGCGAAACGGAGTTCAAAGTTCATCAATCATCACTGTTCAGTTCCGCTCACTGTTCAATCCTACTCACATCGACTCGCTTTGTTAAAGTAGCTTGATTGTGCCGCTGCGGTGGATTATTCCGTCCTCTATATTAGGGACTGGGTTTGTGTATTTTTAGTCGGTTTATTAACATTTCTGATTTTCTTGCTCCCTCCTGATGAGGATATTGAAACAGGACCTGTCGAGTGAGCGGAACCTAAATGAGTGAGCGGAACCTAAATGTGCGTTGAACAGAATTGAATAGTTTCATTGACTACATGGGACTGAGCGAGTTAAGTTGAACAGTGAATGGATTATATTTCCTGACTCTTCATTGAGCGAGTCGATGTGAGTGGGATTGAACAGCGAGCGGAACTGAACAGTGATGATTGATGAACTTTGAACTCCGTTGAGCTTTACACCATTGAGCTACCATCTTTTGCCTCAACTGATTGTGATATGATAGCTAAGTAGAGTATACTTTAGCACATCACTAAGGTATGCTATGACAGGGGAACCAGAGACACAGGTGTAGGTCAGTGAGTAAAAGCACTATATCGATCATCTGTAGGTTGTGAGTTCAACTCCCGGCTTGTCTTTTACTTGTGGCATATCTACCTTCCAGGTGCACCTTGATGATGTCACAATGAGATCAGCATTGTGCTGCTTGCTACTTCCTCTTCCTGTGAACTAGAAGCCACATTCAAGTCTAATCTGTGTTTTGATTCTGTTTCTAAGTTGGGCCAGTGTAAGTTATGGGATTTACCTTTGTTCTGAAGAATGAGCTGATTGTTGCAATGTTTTAAGACCAGGAGAGTGTTCTTTCGAGCAAGATATCACTTCTAAACTATCCTCTCTGAAATAATGTCTCTGGGAAATCGAGAGAAAGCTTATTGGATGACTTAGGGTGCCTTTCCTGCCAGTCTTTGTGGAACTTAAACGAAGTTTATATGGTGTTCAAAGTCCTATCCTTTCCACTTCTAATAGGAGGTGAGTATGACATTTCTGTACAGCTTTCTGTGTAGCATACATCTACCGGTTCCCACCTTCCATACTGATAATGTAAGTTCAACACCCACTCGGTACGTTTCATCTTCTAGTTCTCCTTTGAAACATAACATATTTTTTTTTCCTTGTATTAATGGTAAACTGTACAATTCTGATATCCTAGAGGAAAAAGATACAACACGGCAGTGTTCTCTGTCTGCCATTCCCTACCTCACTGATATTGCTAGATCAACTAATATATAGTTTACAAAATGGTATACTGTGTTTTAGTTATCTTTTTCATCATCCTATACTTACAATGCTGAATGAGTGATAATAAAGAGTATAAATAAAGTATAATTTAAAAAAAAGAAAAAAAAACGTACCCACGTCTATCACGGGTCCATTGGAGACGTCTTAATGACATTTCAGAAACCTGCGTCTATTTTGCGCGAAGAGGTTGTAGGGGCGTCTACCGCAAGCCTAAGGACCGTTTGATTGACACTTGCATTTCCCGGACGTCTAAAGCACGCCTATGTTAGACGTACTAATAGAGAATTTACCCCGTAGTGCCTACTTGTTCGCTTTTCCATCCTTTAAGGGCTGTACCTACAAGAGATTCCTTGACAGAACATTATCATTCCAAGCAGGCAAATGGAACAAATGTTTAACCAACTTCATCTCAAACACACTTTCTTATCAAATTTTTAGGAAGTCATTCAAAACTTATCTCTTTGACAAACTTCTCTGACCCCACTTCAACCTTGATGTATTTCCCAAACACTTCCAGATAAACTTGACTAACCTGAACATACTAATGTCATTTTGAAAGTTCTCTGTAATGTCGCTGTCTGTATACAGTCTCTTCCCCTGTAAACCGCTTTGAACTGTTTGTGGTATTGAGGTATATAAATATAAAGTTATTATTATTATCTATTCAGTAATATGGTACTAAACCAACTATGGATTTCCTTGGCACGTATGTATTCATTTCCATATGGACCCATTTTCACATTTTTCTTTCTTTTTTTCTCTTCCTTGCAGGTCTAGATTTTGGCCACTTACCTGAGAGCGAAACAGAAGCAGAAGCAAATTACTGGAAAGAAAAGATTGCACCACTTCTGAATGACTTAGAGCCAGATCATACCGGTAGGCAACAATTCTCCAGTATATAATAATAGTAATATAGGTCGTGTAAAAAGTATACACAATCTGTAGATAACATATTTGCTAAAAGGAGACTAGATTGACTGCAACGTTTTATTTGAGGATATTTAATAGTAAGCTCTACATAAGAATAGCCCTTCTGGGTTAGACCAATGGTCTGTCTACCCCAGTATCCTGTCTCCACACTGGCCAATCCAGGTCACAAATACCTGGCAGAAATCCAAGCACAGTGAACCCTCGATTTTCCGGACCTTGGTTATCCAGACTTCGGATTTACTGGACTTTTATAATCGTCACCACACACTTCCGGTCAAGAAGGCCAAGCATGCGCACTGTCTCTCAAACAGCCCTTTCCGGCAGCGAATTAAGACAAAGCACAGACATGGATAAAAAACGAAAATGCACAAACTTGAGTAAAAAATAAAAGTTGGATCTCATTGAGAAAGTGGAATCAGGCATATCGATGGTGCGAGTTTGTGAGGAATATGGTGTCAAAAAACAAACAGTATCGGACATTCACAAAGCAAAAGAAAAGTTGCAAAAATTTGCTTTGTCCAGCGATGTGGATTCTAACACTTGGTTGAGAAAAAAATCTTAAAATGGCACAAGAATCTTCGCTAGAAGAGGCTGTAATAAAGTGGTACGTTCGACAACGTGTAAATGTGAGGGGAGTGGAATTTGAATCTGCAGCAAAGACATTAGCTAAAAACATGAACGTTGAAATAAAAATTAGTGATGGGTGGTTGTGGAGATTTTGCAAGAGACATGGAATCATGAACAAACAAACTTACGGCAAAGTGTTGAGGGCGCCGACAGAAGAGATTGAACCGTTCCGTAAGAAATTATCCAATCTAATACAAGAGGAAAATTCATTGAAATGTCAGCTTTAAAATGCAGATGAGACTGGTTTGTTCTGGCGTTCACTGCCAGAAAATACCTAGGCTTCTAAACCAGAAAGTACTGTTTCCGGCAGCAAATTAAGCAAAGAATGAATCTCCGCCCTACTTTGTGCGAACGCTGATGGTTCCCATAAATTAGAACCAGTAATTGTTGGCAAATCGTGTTGCCCAAGAGCGTTGAAAAACTGCATGAATAAATTATCCACAAATTACTACAATTCTAAAAAAGCTTGGTTTACATCAAGTATTTTTACGGCATGCTTTTTTCAACATTTTGTGCCAGAAGTTAAGAGGTTCCAAGTGGAAAAATTATCCATACCAGCAGAAAACATCAAAGCACTGTTAATACTTGACAACGCACCAGCACATCCATCTGAAAAAATTTTGTGTGGTTAGGATGGGAAAATTAAATGCATGTTTCTTCCAAAAAATACATCTATTCTCCAGCCTATGGACTAGGGAGTTAGTTTGGCAACCAAGAGGATATACAAGAAAAAATTTTTGCAAGATGTTATGGTGGTGTTGGAAGACGAAACCTAAGAAAGAGACGTCAGAGGGGAACACACTTTGCAAAATCTTAAAAAATATAACAACAAATCAGTGAAACATTAGCAGACAGGTAGAATAACGTCTAAATAACATCGAGAGCAAAATGAAGGAGAAAATAATACAATGGAATGGCTGCAAGAAGACGAGGGTGATCCTGGTTATCAAATTATGTCAGAGAGTGAGATAGCTGAAGAAGTTATGAAGCAAAAAATGACAGATGATGAGAGTGATGAAGAAGAGCCTACAATAAAAAGAATGAAACTGAGTCAAGTAAGAAGTCATCTAGATCAGTGTTCTTCAACATTTTCAAACCTATGGACCGGCAGAAATAAAATAATTATTTTGTGGACCGGCACCAGTCCACGGACCGGCAGTTGAAGAACACTGGGCTAAGTCGCAGGCCAGACCCCGGCCTTATAATAGTACTAATTGTAACACTATTTTTTCCATTCATTTTTCTTATATACACAGAATATAATCTTATTAACAACACATAGGTTGCAGAATCAGGCTTTTGTTTAGAGTTTAGACGCGGCCGCTATATTTTATCGTGGCAAGGGATTTCCCTGCCACGATTAGTATAGCGGCCACAATTACGGCCGCCAGTTTCCCCAACCCCCCCCCCCCCCCCGTTCACGGCAGGAGGGTGCCCAACCCCTCCTGCTGAAAGTACCCGACCCCCTAAAGATCGCCGGCAGGAGGATACCCATCCCCTCCTGCTGGCCCCCCCCAACGACCCCCCCAAACAAAATGCCCTAACCGCCCTTCCCGGAACCCCCAACGGCCTCCCTGAAGATCGCCGGCAGGAGGGTGCCCAACCCCTCCTGCCGGACTCCTCAATGCCCCCCCCCGAAGATCACCGTCAGGAGGGTGCCCAACCCCTCCTGCCGGACCCCTCCAACGAACCCCCCACCCCGGAAACCCCCTCAAGCTTACTGCCAAGTTGGCTGGACGGGTCTTCGCACTGTCCGGCCAGCAGGCCTGCCTCTGTCCAAATGAGGTGGGCCCGCCCCTCCCCTGCCCAACCCACAGGATCCTAGGACCTGATTGGCCCAAGCGCCTAAGGCCCCTCCTATAGTGGGACGCAGTTTGCAGAATCAGGGCCATAATGTTTAACCACAAAATTACTACACAAAGCACACTGTACATATGCTTCTCAACATTCATTCCTACCAGCACACAGATAACCTCTATGCAAAAACAGGACCACAACCTAAGGGCTCCTTTTATGAAGGCGCATTAGGGCCTTAACTCACGGAGTAGTGCACGCTAGCTGCTACCGCCTCCTCTTGAGCAGGCGGTAGTTTTTCAGCTAGCGCATGCTAATCTGGTTCGTGCGCTAAAAACGCTAGCACCTTCGTAAAAGGAGCCCTAAAAGTACTAATATATACAAAGGAAACCCTAAGATTCAAGACTCTGCATGCAGTACAACCCCCGAGAAAAAGAAACAAATGCATTTCTTCCTGAACAGTTCAAAATACAGACAGCAGATGTAAATTCTCAAAATTGACACAATTCAGTCACTAAATTGAAAATAAAATCATTCCCCCTACCTTTGTTGTCTCCCTCCCTCCATGCTGTGTTTTAATTAGGTGCCTGCGCCTGCCGTTTTATGCTGCCCCCGGTGTTATCTTTGGGCTGGCTCCCTCTTCCTCACTGCCTCAATGCACAAAGCTCCTCACACATCGCGGCGCCAGAGAGAATGCTTCCGGTTCAGGCACAGGACATGCGTAGGAGCCGCTGCCCGCGGCTTTGTGCACTGCAGCACTGAGGAAGAGGGAGCCGTCCTGAAGATAACGCTGCATCGATTGCACCATGGACTGGCGGCTGAAGAACACTGTCTCGGGCCCAATGCACGTGCCAGCCCTGTGGACCGGCAGAAAATTTCTGCGGACCGACACCGGTCTGCGGACTGGCGGTTGAAGAACACTGATCTAGATGACTTGGTTTCATTTATTGACTCGTCATCAGAACTTGAGTTGCAACAATATTATTCTCATTTCTGAAATTTCTGAGACGCTATAATTAATAAACAATAATGTTCCAAAAGGCAAGTGACATAACAATAAGCTTTTGATGATAATGACGGGTGTTGCTATGCAACATATTACTAACAACTGGAAAAATTATAGTAATCTCAATTATACGTTTTGGTGGAATTCCCTGTGTCATATTTACAAGATGGAAAGAGCAATTGCAATACAAAAAGGAAGTTATAAAAATTTTTTAAAGATATGGAGACCGATGGTTGATTTTTGTAGCGAATAGGCATCATTTTTCTTTGATAATATACATAGGGGGGTGAGGAGATTGGAAGATAAGATGTAGCGAAATTGAAATTTTGAAGGAATATGATAGTTTTAATGATTGTATAGAAAGATGGGAGGGGGGAGGGTTTTTAATTAATTTACATATTAAGAATATAATGTATGATCAAGTGTTATACAATAGTATTTCATGTTGTTCTTTTTGTGCACTTGATGTAAGTTTGAAAAAGAATAAAGAAATTAAAAAAAAAAAAAAAGGCAAGTGACATTAGAAAATTTTTTCATCCAGTACGAGAATAAATGGCCAAACCTGACTCATTGTGGGCTGCAATACATTGATATAAAAAACCTCCTTTGTTTATTGAAAAATGTTCTGTGCAATGCAATGTGGGATTCACAAGATCGAAATATAAATGACTTATCTTGTGCGGGGGATTAGCGCACCGACGAAGGCCAATATTTCACAATCAGTTCTGCGCCAGGGTGGGGAAATCGCCGATCAACCCTTTTTGTGGGAAATGCAGCTGTTTGTGATCCCACAAAGGGAGACGTGGCTGTTTCTGCTCCCACAAAGAGAGTTGATTGGCGATTTCCACACCCTGGCGCAGCACTGATTGTGAAATATTGGCCTTCGTCGGTGCGCTAATCCCCCGAACAAGATAAGTCATTTATATTTCGATCTTGTGGATCCCACATTGCATTGCACAGAACTTTTTTCAATAAACAAAGGCAGGTTTTTTTCTATACCAATGAGGTTGCTATGTGTCTTCCCTTGAGCCAGTTTGTAGTTGCTAAGTACCTGGTTCTGAGACTTTTTCCTCCTTTGAGTTTTGAATCAGCTTCTGTGTGCTTTGATTTGGATATACACTGAAGTGAAGATTCTACCTTACAGATGAACAAACATTCACAAAATGAGAGGCCAATTCTCGGTCAGTAATGATTATGATATTACAGTTTAGTAGAGCACTGAAATGTGTGGGGGCAAAAATTCCAGGGGTGAAATGTACCTGGGGGCAAAACTTCTGAATTCTTAGCCAGACAATTGAAATTTTAAGAAGAAAACTGAGAAAGCCCTTAGCAGTATTGTGCTCAGGTCCTTGAAGTTTCAGCTATGGATGGAAATGTTTCATGCAGAAGCTTGATCATTCTATTTTTTAGCCTCAAATACATTACCTTAGAGCTAATTTAATTTTGATATAGCAAATACAGTACTGTGGCATAAATGAGTGAACTGAATACAAAAAACAGATTTGAGTGTGAAAAAGAAACCGTCTTTTCACATGAAGCAACAGGGAAGAAGAGACTTGACAGATAAATGAGAGTGTTTTCACCTAAATGCTTTTTAATGGGTAATTAGGCTGTGCAATCGCTAAACAATAATTTGTTTTGGTACAGGATATTATTAACCCATTCTTTCATTCAATAGTTGAATCTGAGGCAGAGTTGCAGCCTGATTCTTAGAGGAGGTGAAGGGCATGAGAAAATAATTTTGGTGGCTATAGAACTTGGTATTTTCACTCATATACCGCGCACCCGTGTAAAACGCGCACACGGGTATACCGCACGGGGAACACAAATTTATGTAATGAAATGTTAATATAGCGCGCACACGCGTATACCGCGCATGCTAAAACCTCCTCCCGCCTACTCCAAACCGGCATCCTCCCCCCCGCTTGCATCACCCCCCCTCCCCCTCTGATCCGAGATAATCTGATCCGGCATTCTCCCTGCAAACCGGCATCCTCCCCCCGCTCACGTCACCCCCCCTCCCCCGCGATCCTACATCCCCCCCCAGCACCGCAAATACAACTCTTACCCGATTGGGCACCGGCACCAGCACCAATGCTCAGCATGTGCCAGTGCCCGAAGATCCTCCCTCGTTGGTTTGGGCTGGGCTGGGCTGGGCCGGGCGGTGCGAGAGAGATCCTCCTTCTTCCTCTGCCGGGCTGGACTAGGCTTTGAGCATTTGCGCATGCTCAAAGCCTTCTGGTCTCGCTCTCTCCGAGATTAGAGAACAAGACCAGAAGGCTCCTAGTCCAGCCCGGCAAAGGAAGAAGGAGGATCTCTCTCGCACCGCCCAGCCCAGCCCAGCCCAGCCCAAACCAATGAGGGAGGATCTTCGGGCACTGGCACTGGCACATGCTGTGCATTGGTGCTGGTGCCGGTGCCGATGCCCAATCGGGTAAGAGTTGTATTTGCGGTGCTGGGAGGGATGTAGGATCGCGGGGGAGGGGGGGTGACACGAGCGGGGGAGGAGGATGCCGGTTCGCAGGGGGAATGCCGGATCAGAATGTAAAAAAAAAATTGTAAAACGCGCTCACACATATAACGCGCATGGTTATGCACGGTTTGTAAAATCGTGTATAACGCGTGCGTTATATGCATGAAAATACGGTAGTTTGAATGTATCCAGGATGGAAAGGAGATAGGAGAGCTTATTGTGGATCTTGCCAAACAGACTGAGAAAATATTTTTTAATGCTCTTAACTAGCTAAATGCTTTTATGTACAATTTTTATATTGTGATTTCTCCATCTGATGAAAATTCATCCACTCTATATACCCTTCCTGCTCCCTTTTTTTGCATCGGGTAGCTGGCAATCAGTGTCCTAGAGTTTATTATAACCCTCCAAGCTTGTTCCAGCCAAATTCTTGCTGGCCCTTTCAAAATTCAATCTGAAAGCTAGTCAGTCAGTGTAAATGTATTGTTCATGCTGGAATCTGGAGTAAGAAAGATTGGCCTCTTACATAAAAGGCTGCTTCAGGATTCAACAAGAAGGGAAAGTATTTTAGATCTTGTCTGTCCTGATACAAGGAGGAATGATGATGGAGCCAAACTTGAATGTGGCAATAGCAATAACGGTGCAATAAATGAAGAAATTAGAAAAAATAAATAAATAAAAAGGGCACTTGCCTGGGTCAGAAGAAGAGAATGACACGATTAGCTGTTACCTGTGAGTAACCCATCGAATAGGTGGGGGAAAAAAAGTGCTCACCACAGGTATGGGGACAAGGCCATCCACCACCCTATGGAACGGTAAATGGCCTTGTCTCCGCAATTAGAGGAGGGAACACGCACGGTCACTGATCGCATGCAGTCCCCTCCCTCCCAATCGCCATTGCATCTATCTCCCTCCCTCCTGTCTACCTACTGATTGTTGCTGCATCTATCTCCCTCCCTTCTCCTTACCTTCGTGGCACGTTTTAATTTAATTTGTTCAAGCAGCCCGAGCCTGAAGTGCATCTGCGGAAGCTTCTCCTTTGATGCAACTTCTGGTTCTGTCAGAGGAGAAGCTTTCGCAGATGCACATGACTTCAGGTTTGGGCTACTTGAACAAATTAAATTAAAACGCGCCACAAAGATAAGGGGAAAAGAGGGAGATGCACGGACTGTATGAGGGATGCTGAAAGGGGGTGAAGAGAGGGAAGGGGTTGGAAAGAAACAGGCGGTGGAGGAGGGGGGATGGAAAGGAACAGAGATGCTGAAGGGAAATGGGGAACAGAGAGTGGGAAGAAGACACTGAAGGGAAGTGGGGAACAGAGAGTGGGGAGAAGACACTGAAGGGAAATGGGGAACAGAGAATGGGGAGAAGACGCTGGAAGGGAAAAAGACAGATGCCAGACTATGGGGGGAGCAAAGGGAAGAAGATGGATGCCAGACCAATGAGGAGGGTGGGGGGTGGGAGAGGCACTATAACAGAGCAAATGGAAGAGGCAGAGAGAAGGCAGACAGTGGATGGAAGGAATTGAATGAGGAGAAGATGAGGAAAGCAGAAACCAGACAACAAAGGTAGAAGGAAAAATTATTATTATTTTTTTTTTTTTTTGCTTTAGGATAAAGTATATTAGTTGTGTTGATAAAAATTTATACACAAAGCCCTGCCAGCTGAACATCTCTTTCTCTAGTTCAGCAGACAGAACTTTGATTTATAAAATGACAATTGTACAGAATATTGTTTCTTTTTATACTTTAAGAAAATAAATTCAGTATAAAACTATTCAAGGCTTGTGTGGATGGGATCAGATGGTTTGCAGGGACGGGGACTGAGCTCACGGGGATGGAACGAGGATGAGCTCACAGGGATGGGGACAATTTTTTTCCCTATGTCATTCTCTAGTCAGAAGTTATTATGAGGCAAGGATATTATTTAAAAAGCATCCAGTTCCAAATCAACAAAAAGAAAAGTGAAGAACTAATGGTGGGTTCTTTTACTAAGCTATGGAAAAAGTGGCCTTAGCTTGCCCTTATGTGGGGTTTTCTCATGCACTAAAGCCAATTTTCTATTTTTTTGTATTAATAACCATATGCTAATGTTGCAATAAGCATGCAGCTATTAAAAAATTTACTGCCTGAGCATTTACCACTATCCATTTTTTGTAGGTGGTCAGGGCTCACGTGGTAATCCTTTGCTAACCAGTTATTATCCTAGGACAATAACTGGTAGTGGATGCCTGGAATGCACTCCCGAAAGAGGTGGTGGAGAGTAAAACTGTGACTGAGTTCAAAGAAGCGTGGGATGAACACAGAAGATTTAGAATCAGAAAATAATATTAAAGATTGAACTAGGCCAGTACTGGGCAGACTTGCACGGTCTGTGTCGGTGTATGGCCGTTTGGTGAAAGATGGGCAGGGGAGGGCTTCAATGGCTGGGAGGGTGTAGATGGGCTGGAGTAAGTCTTAACAGAGATTTCGGCAGTTGGAACCCAAGCACAGTACCGGGTAAAGCTTTGGATTCTTGCCCAGAAATAGCTAAGAAGAAAAATTTAAAAAAATTAAAAAAAAATTTAAATTGAATCAGGTTGGACAGACTGGATGGACCATTCGGGTCTTTATCTGCCGTCATCTACTATGTTACTATGTTAGGACAAGCAGGCAGTATATTCTCACATGTGGGTGACATCATCCACGGAACCCAGTAAAGACAATGCAAAAGTGTACTGTCACTTTAAACTTTTTACAAATCTCAAGAATGCCCATATTGAGCATGCACCGGTGCCTTCCCACCCGACATCAGCTTGTGGGATCATCAGTTCTCATGGAGCTGAGAAGCTGTGTTCTTTTGGAGTTTTCCAAAAGCGTGTCAAACTTCAGTTTTTGTGCCTTCCCAGTATTGTTTTCTTCATTATTTTCATAGTTCTTTTTCTTGTAAAAATTGTCAGTTTTTCCACCTTTAATTTTTTTGGGCTTTCAGGCCACTCGAAGCTTGTTCATAGGCCAGGAGTGTCAACCCATTTTTGGGTTTAAATTTACTACATCTCCTCAGACCATTGAGTCCTTCAATCTTGTGTTAACAGTCTTTCTCTCAATGTCAAAGCTTTCTAGTGGCTTTAACCAGTACACACGGTGCAACAGGACCATCTCAGTCACTGATCCACATAACTGGTGTGTTAAGTGCCTTGGTCCTGACCACTGTGCAGACTCTTGTCACCACTACTCCAAGTTTCAAAAAAGATCACTAAAGCTGGGAGGATCCAATACATACCTTGACGCAAAATATAGGCCTGATGGTACCTATAAAAATTTGGAAAATTTACCCCACCCTCCGCAATTGGTCTTTGCAAAGACACTAAAGCAATTCTAGGAATTTTACCTAGCCAAATAAATTTTGTTAGAACCCTATTCAATTTTTTATAAAAAGACCCCTGAAAGAAAATAGGTATCATCCCCATTTGGTAACAAACTTACAGGTAAAATCATCATTTTTACAGTTTGTACTCTCCCCCACCAAGATAAATGCAAAGGATTCCATTGCTCACACATTTCTGTTACCTTCTGTAATAAACTTTTTTCATTAATTTTCATTGTCTCATCTATTGATTTTGCAATCCAAATTCCTAAGTATTTTAAACTATCTTCCTTCCAAATAAAACAAAATGGATCAAATAAACCTTTTGTACAATGTATGTTTAGTGGAAGAACTTCCGATTTATTCCAATTTATATTCCATTGATAATATAACAGATTGGTTTTGGCTAGAATGGAGACTCATGTTTCCTTTGCGTCTTGGTCATGTTGTTAGTATCCAAATGCCAAGGTTATACAAAGAACATAAAATATTTGTTGATACCTGGAAAACTTTAAGGTATATAAGTAGTCTGACTCCTATTCCAATAAATAAATCAACAACTCAAACGATTTGGCTAAACCCTAAGATCAAGGTCGGCAGTTTTAAAATCATCTGGAAACATTGGATGTTGGGAGGAATTCGTATTTTAGAAGATGTAATAAATAATGGCAAACTGTTTGAGTTTTCACAATTGCAACATAAATTTGGTTTAAATAAATCGCAATATTTTAGATGGTTGCAATTGAAGCAGGCCATTCAGGCAGGGTTCCCTGAATGGAAAAGTCTTAATAATTATCATAGCCTAGAATTCTTATGCTTTCAGATAGACTTTATGGGTCATCAGGCCGCAATGTGATATAAATTAATATCTGGATTTGTAAATAAAAAACCAAAACATGGTCTTAGAGACATTTGGAGCATTGAGATTAAGCATCAGATTACTGCATCTCAATGGCCACGACTTTGGTCTTGGAGGTTAAGATGTACAGTTTCAGCATCTATGAGACAAACATGATTTTTTCTTTTGCATAGAGCTTTTTGGACCCCTGTTCGTTTACAAAAACTAGATAGCTCTAAGTCTAATAGATGTTGGCATTGTCGTCTTGAGGCTGGGACATTAGATCATCTTTTATTCTATTGTCCATTGGAAATCAATTTGGCCGCAAATAAATAGGATGTTGGATAATCCAGTAGCCTTGACTTATGATACTATTTTATTCGGCACGGCAATGAGAGCAAGGAGTCAAATCTCGTCAAATAATAACAAACTTTTATTTATATTGACTGGGGTAGCAGTACAACAAATAACATACAATTGGAAAAATTATGATAGGTTAAATTATAACTTCTGGTGGAATTCCGTATGCCATATATATATATATATAAAATGGAGCGTGCATTAGCAACACAGAGAGGTTACTTTGGTAAGTTTCAGAAGATCTGGGGACCATTAGCAGACTTCTGTAATGAATGATATCATTTTCCCATAATAAATTATTTATAAGGAGGGGAGGTGGGTGGGTATTATTTTAATTTATTTATCTTAAAATATATATGTATTTGTCAATATTTTTATTATACTTGTAATTTGTATTGGGAGGATGATACACTTGTTGTAGTATGAAAAATGAATAAAAAATTAAAAAATTTTAGTGCAAAAACGGGCGCTTTGGAAATATCTGCAACTTTCAAAGCAGAAATGCAAAGACCATCATCAGCATCAAAGCTGGCACAGACATGGACCCTTGATCAACATTGGCATAATTGCCGCTGCTGCCATCAGGATTGCCTGGGAAAAAGGCTAAGAAGCATACGCATCCTTCTTCATCTAGGCATGCATCGACATCCCAATGTACATCGGCATCATCTCTAGCGTCCACTCCATCAACACATCTGTTACCATCTTTACAAGTGGTGTCTCCTTGAAGGCGTGCCTGAATATCTAGGTCACCAACACTTCGACACCCAACTACACTATTTGTACCGATGTCTACCACGGTACTGGTGCCTTCTCTACAGCAGTGTTCTTTAACCGCTGGTCCGCAGAAATTTTCTGTCGGTCCACAGGACCGGCATGTCCATCGGGCCCAAGACAGTGCTCTTCAGCCGCCGGTCCACAGTGCAATCAATGCGGCATCTTCGGGCCAGCTCCCTGGGTGCTGCAGTGCACAAAGCTGTGGGAAAAGGCTCCTACGCGCATCCTGCGCCTGAACCGGAAGTCTTCTCTCTGACGTCACAATGTCAGAGGGAAGGCTTCCAGATGAGGCATGGGATGCAAGCGAGTAGCTGCTGCCCACAGCTTTCTGCACTGCAGCACTCAGGGAGCCGGCTCTGCAAGCAGTACAACCCCAGAGGAAAAGAAACAAATGCATTTCTTCTTGAACAGACAAATCAATCACTAAATAAGAAAAAATAAAAGCATTTCCCCTACCGTTGTTGTTTCTCTCCCTCCATGTGCCTTGCCTTCTGGCCTGCCCCCCGGTGTTATCTTCGGGCCGTTCCACAGTGCGATCAACGTGGCGTCTTCAGGCCGACTCCCAGAGTGCTGCATTGCACAAAGCTGTGGGCAGCGGCTCCTCGTGCGTGTTCCGCGCCTCATCTGGAAGCCTTCCCTCTGACGTTGCGACGTCATAGAGAAGGCTTCCGGTTCAAGTGCAGGACACGGGTAGGAGCCTTTTCCCACAGCTTTGTGCACTGCAGCATTCAGGGAGCCGGCCTGAAGACACCGCATTGATCGCACCATAGACTGGCGGCTGAAGAAAGCTGTCTTGAGCCCGATGGACGTGCCGGCCCGGTGGACCGGCAGAAAATTTCTGCGGACCAGCACTGGTACACAGACTGGCGGTTGAAGAACTGCTCTAAGCAGTCATCAAGAGCCATGTCTTGAACTCCTCAACAACATTGATCGAGGTCAAAGAGAGCATCATCATCCAAGTGTCAAGCCCCTTTTTCCCATTCTACATCAGATCAACGTCATAGAAGATCAAGAAGTGTCCCTCAACGCTCTACTCGGAATCATAATCGACACTCTCTTCTCGACATTGGACATCTTGATGCTCCCCATCTCCATCACAGGACATTGAGGAATATAACTCTGATTTGTTCTAGCATTCATCCTCTGAATATCCAGAACTCTAGGCTGAGGAGTCCTATGAGATTTCTTCAGACCAATCTCCTCCATCTCACAGGAGATCACCTCCAGAGAGCCTCTCATTTACAGAATTTATCAGACAAATGGGTCAGTAAGCTCTACCAATCAAAATGGAGTCAGAGTTTGAATCTAGGGAAGAATTTTTGACACTTTGGACTATGAGAAGATACTAAAGGATTATTTAAAGCTTCCCTTTCATAACTTAATGAAAGACATGTTCAGAAATTGGGAAGCGCCCCTTCTGGTTCCTGTGGCTCCATGAAAGCTTGACTCCTTATACAGCGTCCAGTCTTGCCCAAGATTTGACAAACCTCAACTCCAACATCAATCACTCTTTCTAGAGTCTGCCTTGAAGAAGGATAGCTGCTCCAGAACCTATGCTAGTACCCCTCCTGGTAGATAAGGAAGAACTTTGGACAAATTTGGTTATAGATTTTATCAGAACTCAGTGTTAACTGGTTAAAATATTGAATTACAGTTTTTATATGACCTTTTACGTGAAGGTCTTGTCAGATAAATCTGATCAATTTCTTTGACTGAGTGACCAGAGAATTGGATAGAAGATGTGCACTAGATATAGTGTATTTAGATTTTAGCAAAGCCTTTGACAGTGTTCCACACAGACATCTGATAAATAAACTGAGTGCCCTTGGGATGGGTCCTAAAGTAACAGGCTGGGACAGGAACTGGTTGAGTGGAAGGCGACAGAGGGTAGTGATCATTGCAGATCGCTTTGAGGAAAGGGATGTTACCAGTGGTGTGCGTCAAGGTTCTTGTTCTTGGGCCTGTTCTTTTTAACATTTTATAAGCAACTAGCTGATGCCCCGGCGTTGCACGGGTATTTAATTATAGCAATAACACTGTAAATGGATTTAAATAAAGATACTTTATAGTGGTGAATGAAAGAATGTTGTTACAGCTTTATAAAAAGTAAAATATTCAAAGTATAATGTGAAATATTTGACAAAATGAATACAATTCAACTAACACAAAAATTGATTATAAACAACATTTTTAGTTTCACCTCCAGGAGCAAGAACATATACATTCTTGGGTGAACCCACCCTTCCCACGTGTGCAGGTGGGCCGCGAGACCCCCAGAACATATCACCCCAGGTAGTGAGGGATCTGCATACCAAGTTTTGTTCAAATCGGTCCCACAGCTTCTTACATTTTTTCCATTGACTTGAATGGGTGAAATCTGATTTTCTGTTTGTAGCTCCGCCCACATGTGCAGGTGGGCCGCGAGACCCCCAGAACATATCACCCCAGGTAGTGAGGGATCTGCATACCAAGTTTCATTCAAATCGGTCCCACAGCTTTGTACATTTTTTCCAATGACTTGAATGGGTGAAATCTGATTTTCTGTTTGTAGCTCCGCCCACGTGTGCAGGTGGGCCGCGAGACCCCCAGAACATATCACCCCAGGTAGTGAGGGATCTGCATACCAAGTTTTGTTCAAATCGGTCCCACAGCTTATTACATTTTTTTCCATTGACTTGAATGGGTGAAATCTGATTTTCTGTTTGTAGCTCCGCCCACATGTGCAGGTGGGCCGCGAGACCCCCAGAACATATCACCCCAGGTAGTGAGGGATCTGCATACCAAGTTTCATTCAAATCGGTCCCACAGCTTTGTACATTTTTTCCAATGACTTGAATGGGTGAAATCTGATTTTCTGTTTGTAGCTCTGCCCACGTGTGCAGGTGGGCTGCGAGACCCCCAGAACATATCACCCCAGGTAGTGAGGGATCTGCATACCAAGTTTCGTTCAAATCGGTCAAGCCGTTTTGAATTACTGTGAGAATGGCAGCTTTTTACATTTTTTCCATTGACATGAATGGGTGAAATCTGATTTTCTGTTTGTAGCTCCGCCCACGTGTGCAGGTGGGCCGCGAGACCCCCAGAACATATCACCCCAGGTAGTGAGGGATCTGCATACCAAGTTTCGTTCAAATCGGTCAAGCCGTTTTTGAATTAGTGTGAGAATGGCAGCTTTTTACATTTTTTCCATTGACATGAATGGGTGAAATGTGATTTTCTGTTTGTAGCTCCGCCCACGTGTGCAGGTGGGCCGCGAGACCCCCAGAACATATCACCCCAGGTAGTGAGGGATCTGCATACCAAGTTTCGTTCAAATCGGTCAAGCCGTTTTTGAATTACAGTGAGAATGGCAGCTTTTTACATTTTTTCCATTGACATGAATGGGTGAAATCTGATTTTCTGTTTGTAGCTCAGCCCACGTGTGCAGGTGGGCCGCGAGACCCCCAGAACATATCACCCCAGGTAGTGAGGGATCTGCATACCAAGTTTCGTTCAAATCGGTCAAGCCGTTTTTGAATTACTGTGAGAATGGCAGCTTTTTACATTTTTTTCCATTGACATGAATGGGTGAAATCTGATTTTCTGTTTGTAGCTCCGCCCACGTGTGCAGGTGGGCCGCGAGACCCCCAGAACATATCATCCCAGGTAGTGAAGGATCTGCATACCAAGTTTCGTTCAAATCGGTCAAGCCGTTTTTGCGTGATCGCGGCACATACACACACACATACATACCTCTGATTTTATATATATAGATATTGCTGTAGGGATGTCAGGTAAGATTTGCCTCTTTGCAGATGATAACAAAATTTGCAATAGAGTAGACACCCCAGATGGTGTGAATGACATGAAGAAAGACCTTGCAAAGCTTGAAGAGTGGTCTGAAATTTGGTAGCTAAAATTAATGTTAAGAAATACAAGGTTATGCTTTGGGCTGCAAAAACCCGAAGGAATGGTACAGTTTAGGGAGTGAAGAACTTATGTGCACAACGGAAGAGCGGAACTTGGGTATGATTGTATGTGATGATCTTAAGGTGGCTAAACAGGTTGAAAAGGTAACGGCGAAAGCTAGAAGGATGCTAGGGTGCATAGGGAGAGGTATGGCCAGTAGGAAAAAGGAGGTATTGATGCCCCTGTACAAGACTTTGGTGAGACCTCATTTAGAATATTGTGTACAATTCTGGAGAATGCACCTTCAAAAAGGTTACTATAATAAATTTAAGGATGTGTGGGCGCCATTTTTAAATTATTCTAATGAATAATTTACACTTTTCCCAATTTGAATTCTTACATGTGGATTGGGGGGAGGTTGGATTTCTATTAATAATATATATGAATGATAAGATATATTCACGTGGTATATTTTTTTTATTGTATATGGAAGTGGGAGGGGATGATCTTTTTGTTGTATGATATGGTAGATTTTCAAGTGATATTGTATTCTAATTGTTTGATATTTACTGTACACTTGTTGTGAATTATAAAATGAATAAAGAATTTAAAATAAAAAACACAAAAAGATATAAAAAGGATGGAGTCAGTCCAGAGGAAGACTACTAAAATGGTATGTGGTCTTCATCATAAGGCATAAGGGGAAAGACTTAAAATCTCAATCTGTATACTTTGGAGGAAAGGCAGAAGAGGGGACATATGATAGAGATGTTTAAATACCTATGTAATGTAAATGCGCATGAGTCGAGTCTCTTTCATGTGAAAGGAAACTTTGCAATGAGAGGACATTGGATGAAGTTGAGAGGTGATAGGCTCCGGAATAATCTAAGGAAATACTTTTTTACAGAAAGGGTGGTAGATGCATGGAACAGTCTCCCGGAAGAGGTGTTGGAGACAGGGACTGTGTCAAAAATTCAAGAGGGCCTGGGATAGACACGTGGGATCTCTCGGAGAGTGAAAAAGATAATGGTTACTGTGGATGAACAGACTAGATAGGCAATTTGACCTTTATCTGCCATCATGTTTCTATGTAAGAAGTCTTTTAAGGGCTCTGATATGAGGAGGTAGGCTGTTCTAGAGGTTTGATAAGAAATGGGAATAGGTTCGTTTCCAGGCTCTCTGGGGTTGGAGGGAGTGTCCTGATGGTGTATGTATTTCATCTTGGGAGCGTAGAGAGGAAGTTTGTCTGAGAAGTATTTGGGTGTCATGTTGTTAGAGGGATATTTATATGCTAACACTAGGTCTTTGAAAATGCAACGTTTCATTGTGGGCAGCCAGTGGGCCGATATCAGAGCTGGAGAGATATAGATTCTAAGGAGGCCTATTCAGGAATGGTTTGGGCAGTCACAAAATATATTCCTGATTTTGCACTGGATGGACCACATTTATATTTCAGAAAATCTCCACTTGCTTTTGTGCATCTCCTGTGGAGTGTCGGCACATTGTTTCAATCAGGAACTTAGAGAACTGGTTGGGGCGATTATACCTACCTCTAGTATTTAAAATGTGAAGGTGGGGAGTTGGGAGTGGTAGTTGGGGAGAGGGGTTGAAGGGAATTGGATTGGGGGGAGGACATTTCTTATATATGACTGTTTCTTGTATACAGTAAAAACTCAGATGACAAGGGTTTTAAGGTATAATTTGTTTTGGGATATTTTCATATTGTAACAA